>NC_058083.1:255967075-256567075 GCF_014858855.1 Bufo gargarizans
TAGCGTCACAATAAGCACCAGTACACAGCGGAGCAGCGTGTCAGAGAGGGGAGGCTGCCATGTACTGACAGAGCGATATCTGGTCCTGGTGGTCAGGGATGAGGACTGTGTTATCCAAGGATCATTTTCTACTGGGAAATACAAGGCACAGTATAATACACTAGAATCTATATAATATTAAGATATTAGCCCTACCCCCGAATAATAATACAATTAGGTGGTCATTATATAGAAATACGTCTATGTTAGGCGTATTTCTGATACAGATTGTGGCGCAAAGGTCCGCAGCACCGCAATCTGCATATTTTTCCCACTCATGCCAGATCTAAAAAAGGATGGCGTGGGGAGGGAAAGGGATACAGTTATGGCCATCCATTTATTGGATACCACCGCCATGCATTGACCGGATAACACCTCAGTACAGTGACAGGATAACACCACCATACAATCTTGTGTAGAGAAGGGTCGGCACTGCTGGATGGACGCGGTGCACGAGTCAGTGGGTAGACGTCCCAATACTTGCAATAAAAGGAAAAAAGACCGGCACTCGCGATGATGATGAATGTTGCGTTTATTCAGTCACATATTATAAGCATATAGTGACGCGTTTCAGCACAACACGTGCTTTCATCAGACTATACAATACACCCCTATCACATCCCTTTTATACACAGAGGAAAGGAGGAGTAACAGAAAAAAAGAAAAAAAGAAGGAAATGACATCATGATATATAGCTCCGCCCACTTCAGGGCTGACACAGGTATAATAATGAAAGGTGCAATAAACCAAACAGATCAGTGTAAATACATTGATGAAACAATGAAACAGGTAATAACAATTCAGGAATCAAGTCCGCTGAAAGAGACAAATAAAGTATATGTTATTATAATATAAATTCTTATAATGGAAATAATATAATCAAGAGACTAGGTGAAACTAGAAATATTGTACTCGCGATTGAGCCCCCTTGGATCCAAAGTTTGTAACCGATGGATCCAATAGGCCTCACGCTTGAGAAGCAAACTATTCCTGTCGCCACCGCGACGAGGTAAAGATACACTCTCGATCACTTGAAACCGCAACTGCGATATCGCATGACGCTTCTCATGAAAATGATGTGGAAGGGGTAACAACAAGTTCTCAGTGCGGATGGTGGACTTATGCTTACTTAGCCTATCTTTAATGCGCATTGAGGTTTCCCCTACATAGACCAAACCGCAGGGACATTTCAAAATATAAATGACATTTTTGCTGTCGCATGTGAACATGCCTTTAATAGGAATTTGTTCTCCAGAATGAGGGTGGGTGAAGGTTGGACCTCTAATGACACTCGAACAGTTGTTACAATTTAAACATGGAAATGTGCCCTGACGCGGAGTAGTCAGTGTGGTTTGTCTGACCATAGGTTTATTAGTGCCTATATCTGCTCTAATAATTTTATCACGAACATTGTCAGCTCTTTTGAAACACATCATCGGAGAATTTTGAAATATCTCCATATGAGGATATGATCTGGACATGATGTGCCAATGCTTATTAATTATGCCCCTTATTCTCTGTGTCCAAGGATGGTACTTCACTATTAATGGAATGCGTGGTGGTTTGGTAATCTTCTGTCCCTGCGGTTGATCTAACTTGTTCTTTTGAGATTGTAGTAAATATAGGGGATAGCCTCTATTAAGGAACTTTTTAGTCATCTCTTGCAACCTAATTTCACAGGTATCAGGATCAGTCACGATCCTTTTAACCCTTTGGTACTGTGAAAAAGGAATCGCCTTCTTGATAGCTGGGGGGTGGCTACTAGTGTAGGTAAGTAGACTATTTCGATCTGTATCCTTGATATATAGATCAGTATACACTGTACCATCATCCTTACGTTTTACCCATGTAGAAGAAAGGATATTTGTTGGAAATCGAAGTGTATGGTAAATTGAAGCTCACTCCAAATGGAGTTAAGATGACTATTAAATTCCATGAGGGATCGAACGTCGCCTCGCCACACGCAAAACACGTCATCTATAAAACGACGCCAGAATATACAATGCTTTAAATATAGAGAATTAGAATAAACAAATTCACTTTCAAACGATGACATATAACTGTTTGGAAAAACGTATCTTGAAATAAGAAGTAATTTTCTTCTAGCACTAATTTTAAAAGTGTCAGAAAAAAATCCTTCTGTGCTGGTGTATAATGACTGGTATTTAGTAATCTAGATGCTGCCTCTAAACCCTTTTCATGAGTAATGGAAGTATAGAGGCTGCATACGTCAAAAGTGACCAGTATGCAGTCTCCATCCAGGTGTAGGGGACGTATTTCACTCAAGAAGTGTCCTGTGTCTCGTAGGTAGGAAGGAGATAACATGGTCAAAGGTGTAAGTACTTTCTCCAGGAGAATGGCTGGGGGAGAGAGGATTGAATCGGAGGAGGCCACAATAGGGCGTCCCGGTGGTCTTGTCATGGACTTGTGAATTTTCGGAAGGGTGTAAAACACCGGTGTAATGGGATGCTGGTTTATCAAAAATTCACTTAATTTGTTATCTATGATACCATCCTCTCTAGCCTCAGTCACTATCCTCTGTAATGCGCCTTTAATTGAAAAAACCGGATCAGATTGCAAAATCTTATATGTCTCATTATCTCTCAGTTGACCTAAGATCTCTGTGATGTAATACTCCCTATCCAGAATCACAAGGGCACCTCCCTTATCGGCTGGTTTAAATATAAGTGATTTGTCCTCTAATATACCATTCAGTGCATGTTTCTCTTCAACTGTTAAATTGTTACGTGTCTGCAAAGAACCTTGTCTACATTGTTGCAATAGAGAATTAACATCCCGTTGAACTAAATTAGCAAAAGTTTCAACTGGATGGTATATTTTAGGAGGAACAAAATGACTTTTGACTCTCAATGAAAATTGTTGCAATGTTAATGAACCTGACGGCTCCTCAGAGCTAACATAACCGCCCCCTATGTCATCTACATCAACATTTTTAGCGAAATGTACTTTAAGACGTATATTACGAAAAAACCGCTGCAAATCAATGTCCAGAGAAAAGGTGTCAAGCGTCCCTGTAGGGCTAAAGGACAGTCCCTTCTTTAATAAATTCAATTGCGCAGGACTCACAGTTTTACTTGAAAGATTAACAACTAAGTTCTCGGTAGTACCTGCGATCTCGTCAGTCTCGGTGCGTCTGCTTCTCCTATGATGGCGGCCGGCTCTCCTGGTATTGCTCTTCTTTTGCCGCGGCGTTTGCCTAAAAAATGAATTGACGTTGCTCCCGAGGTGTCGCTGCCTGTGCTGGAGGTTGCAGATCCCGTTCTGCGATCTCTTGTGAAGAAAGGGATAGCTGTCCCGGACTTAGGTTGCAAGAGATGACTAAAAAGTTCCTTAATAGAGGCTATCCCCTATATTTACTACAATCTCAAAAGAACAAGTTAGATCAACCGCAGGGACAGAAGATTACCAAACCACCACGCATTCCATTAATAGTGAAGTACCATCCTTGGACACAGAGAATAAGGGGCATAATTAATAAGCATTGGCACATCATGTCCAGATCATATCCTCATATGGAGATATTTCAAAATTCTCCGATGATGTGTTTCAAAAGAGCTGACAATGTTCGTGATAAAATTATTAGAGCAGATATAGGCACTAATAAACCTATGGTCAGACAAACCACACTGACTACTCCGCGTCAGGGCACATTTCCATGTTTAAATTGTAACAACTGTTCGAGTGTCATTAGAGGTCCAACCTTCACCCACCCTCATTCTGGAGAACAAATTCCTATTAAAGGCATGTTCACATGCGACAGCAAAAATGTCATTTATATTTTGAAATGTCCCTGCGGTTTGGTCTATGTAGGGGAAACCTCAATGCGCATTAAAGATAGGCTAAGTAAGCATAAGTCCACCATCCGCACTGAGAACTTGTTGTTACCCCTTCCACATCATTTTCATGAGAAGCGTCATGCGATATCGCAGTTGCGGTTTCAAGTGATCGAGAGTGTATCTTTACCTCGTCGCGGTGGCGACAGGAATAGTTTGCTTCTCAAGCGTGAGGCCTATTGGATCCATCGGTTACAAACTTTGGATCCAAGGGGGCTCAATCGCGAGTACAATATTTCTAGTTTCACCTAGTCTCTTGATTATATTATTTCCATTATAAGAATTTATATTATAATAACATATACTTTATTTGTCTCTTTCAGCGGACTTGATTCCTGAATTGTTATTACCTGTTTCATTGTTTCATCAATGTATTTACACTGATCTGTTTGGTTTATTGCACCTTTCATTATTATACCTGTGTCAGCCCTGAAGTGGGCGGAGCTATATATCATGATGTCATTTCCTTCTTTTTTTCTTTTTTTCTGTTACTCCTCCTTTCCTCTGTGTATAAAAGGGATGTGATAGGGGTGTATTGTATAGTCTGATGAAAGCACGTGTTGTGCTGAAACGCGTCACTATATGCTTATAATATGTGACTGAATAAACGCAACATTCATAATCATCGCGAGTGCCGGTCTTTTTATAACACCACCATACAGTCTGGATAAAAGGGTATAAGAGGGCACAGTACAGGAAATGACTTGGGGCACTGCGCAGGGTGTGGTAAAAGGGCACAATGCAGGTATAAGGGAGCACAGTACAGGGTGAGGGGCACAGTACAGGGTGGGGGGCACAGTCACATGACCCTGTGACATTAAAAGATCCTCATGCTGAATGCGGTTCATACACCACCATAATGAGAGGCAGAAGAGTTAGACAGGGGTGTGATTATGTGACTAGAGATAAAAAAATGTAACTGTCGGCCAGTACAGGCCCCAAAAATTAGGCAATAGGCATTCACCCGACCGCAAAGAACTTTGGATTCTGTGGCTGGAGGTGCATTAGGCGGTCACAGGATAAATATGTAACTGTCGGCCAGTACAGGCCCCAAAAATTAGGCATTCACCTGACATAAAAGGCATTTTATGCCGCTGTATCTACATAAGGCAAGGACCATTCTTTGTTCTGGGTGGTGTTGGATATGTGTGGGTTGGCATGAGAAAATTCAATTACACATGGTCATCACAGGTGTTGATTTCCTCCGAGATCCATACCTCATTAATTTTAAAAAATTTGGGGTAGTCCACACTGTCGTGAGCTAGGCGAGTGTGCTTATGGGTCACTTCCCCCCTGCTGCGCTGAATGTCCTTTCAGACAGGACACTCTATGAGGGGCAAGCCAAAAGTTCCATGGCAAATTGTGCCAGCTCTGGCCACAGGTCAAGCCTGCACACCCAGTAGTCAAGGGGTTCCTCGCTTCTCAGAGCGCCCACATCGGCCGTTAACCCAATGTAGTTGAACATCTGTCGGTCTAGGCGTTCCGTGTCGCTGGATCTGGAGGGCGGCTGTCGATGGGTTGGTTGCAAGTAGTGTTGAGCGCGAATATTCGAATCGCGAATTTTTTTCGCGAATATCGGCACTTCGCTAATTCGCGAATATTTCGAATATAGTGCTATAAATTCGCAATTTAGAATATTCTTTTTTTTTTTTTTTTTTTTTTTTTTTTTTTTTTATTGTTATATTTTTTCCTTTCCCACTTCCCTAAAGTTGTTCTTACCTGTCCTTTGGATTCCTGGCTTCCTGGCTGCTCCAGTCAGTGCCCGTTGCCGCTTCTGCCGCCTTCCGTGCTCATGGAGCGTCCCCATCTCCATGGGAACGTCTCCATATACTAGAATGTACTGTCGGATTTGAGAATTACGTTGAAATCGCAATTGCGATTAATATAACACGAAATAATCGCATTTGCGATTTCAACGTAATTCTCAAATCCGACAGTACATTCTAGTATATGGAGACGTTCCCATGAGCATGGAATATAGCATTACTAAGTAAAAAATCGCAAATGCGATTATTTCGTGTTATATTAATCGCATTTGCGATTTTTTTTTTTTTTTTTTTTTTTTTTTTTTACTATGGTTGGCTTCAATGGTAGAATTAGCGAATATGACGAATATATTCGTTATATTCCACAAAACGAATATACGAATGTATTCGTCATATTCCACAAAACGAAGATAACGAAGTATTCTGCATCTCAGTTATATCTACCTATTCATCAACTTCGCTAATTCTAGCAATCATATAGGACAGTTTACTATAGAGACAGCTAAGTATAATTCGCTATGCGATTATATGACTGCTTTTTTTTTATATAAATAGAATAATTATAATACCTGATAATTATTATAATCTATTTATATAAAAAAGCAAAGTAATATAATCGCATAGCGAATTATACTTATCTGTCTTTATAGTAAACTGTCCTATATGATTGCTAGAATTAGCGAAGTTGATGAATAGGTAGATATAACTGAGATGCAGAATACTTCGTTATCTTCGTTTTGTGGAATATAACGAATATATTCGTATATTCGTTTTGTGGAATATAACGAATATATTCGTCATATTCGCTAATTCTACCATTGAAGCCAACCATAGTAAAAAAAAAAAAAAAAAAATCGCAAATGCGATTAATATAACACGAAATAATCGCATTTGCGATACATATACTAGAATGTACTGTCGGATTTGAGAATTACGTTGAAATCGCAAATGCGATTATTTCGTGTTATATTAATCGCAATTGCGATTTCAACGTAATTCTCAAATCCGACAGTACATTCTAGTATATGGAGACGTTCCCATGGAGATGGGAGTCCTGAGAACAGCCATGGAGGTGTGCATGCTGGGAGTTGTAGTTGCACCACAGCTGGAGTGCCGAAGGTTGCTGATCCCTGCTATATGCCATGCTCATGGAGCGTCCCCATCACCATGGGAACGTCTCCATATACTAGAATGTACTGTCGGATTTGAGAATTACGTTGAAATCGCAAATGCGATTATTTCGTGTTATATTAATCGCATTTGCGATTTCAATAGGAGAGTAGCCTTTAAGTTTAAAAAAAAAAAAAAAAAAAAAAATTAAAAAAAATTTTTTAATCGCATATTATTCGCAATAACTAGCATAATGACGAATATTCGATTTCGACGAATATAAAACGAATATTCTATCGAATATTCGCGAATTTCGTCGAAATCGAATAAGGCACCTGCCGCTCATCACTAGTTGCAAGAATGATCTCATATCCGAAGTGACCAACACATCTTTAAACTGCCCTCTTTTTGCAGGCGCAGTAGGATTGGTACCCGCACCTGTTTCACTGTGAGTGGAAATTCCTCTGCCAGTGCCGCAACAGCAGAATGCAGCATCTCTAGCAGCAAGTCCTGGAAATGCTGCATTCTGAAAACCCTCTGTGATGCTGCACAGAGAAAGAATGCACCAAACAGATATAACACTGACTATACTGGCAAGACACAAATGAAGATATTAAAAGCTGAGACTTTAGCCAATATATACCAGTGATGGATATATCGGAGCCCATCATGCACCACGTCACGGTTCTCAGCATGGCAAGGGGTCCTAACCGCTGCTCTAACTATGGTGTGAACACGGTCTGGGGGTGATATAATTCAGCTCGCAGCAAAGCTTCCGACAAACGCCCAGCATGAATGCTGCGGTTGTGCGATGTGAATGAAGCCAGGCTGCAAGCCACACCCACATCAGACCATGTGATGGAGGTGACCAGGTGCAAAGGAGTGTTTAAATGCCAGGTAAAGGCAGACACACTCGAATCTAGCAAAGCAGAAAACGAAAAACAAAAAAATTTTATTAGTGGCAATTTTGGAGGAGCTGCTCAACCCCAGACACAGTGGCGTGTCCTCAATCAGGGGGGGCAACCCGACCGCATGTGGACCGCGGTAATCGACTAACCCCAGCAAAATATGCATACAATGGAGGACGTCGGTGCGGTCCACATGCACCACAAGAACAAACTACACAGAATGTAGCAATCATATGAAACACAGAGAAAGAATGCACCAAACAGATATAACACTGACTATACTGGCAAGACACAAATGAAGATATTAAAAGCTGAGACTTTAGCCAATATATACCAGTGATGGATATATCGGAGCCCATCATGCACCACGTCACGGTTCTCAGCATGGCAAGGGGTCCTAACCGCTGCTCTAACTATGGTGTGAACACGGTCTGGGGGTGATATAATTCAGCTCGCAGCAAAGCTTCCGACAAACGCCCAGCATGAATGCTGCGGTTGTGCGATGTGAATGAAGCCAGGCTGCAAGCCACACCCACATCAGACCATGTGATGGAGGTGACCAGGTGCAAAGGAGTGTTTAAATGCCAGGTAAAGGCAGACACACTCGAATCTAGCAAAGCAGAAAACGAAAAACAAAAAAATTTTATTAGTGGCAATTTTGGAGGAGCTGCTCAACCCCAGACACAGTGGCGTGTCCTCAATCAGGGGGAGCAACCCGATGCTGGTAACATGTCCGCCATTTTGTGTTTGTATCGGGAGTCTAAGTACGTTGCCACCCAGTACAGGTCCTTTATGATTTTTATGCGGGGGTCCCTCTTCAAACACTGGAGCATGAAGACCCCCATTTGTACTAAATTGGAAGCGGTGGAGCGCCCTGGCTCCTGCTCATCGCCCAGGAGAATGGGACAACACCAGGGATCCCGAAAAGTCTAAAGCCCGCTCTTCTTGCTCCTCATCCTCCTCCTACCCCCAGCCACAATCCTCCTCTGACTCCTCTTCAGACTCATGCTGACTTGTCTCAGATGGAGTAGCCCCCCCCCTGTGAATTTATTCAGCATTGAGACATCTTCATCTTCCAGCTCCTGCTCCTTGACGCCTTGATCAATGACAGGACGCAATGCACGCTCCAGAAAGAAGGCGTAAGGTATGATGACACTAATGGTGCCCTGGCCGTGACTGACCAGTTTGGTGATCTCATCAAATGGCTGTAGAAGTCTGCATGTGTCGCGCATGATCAGCCACTGGCACGGTGAAAAGAAACCAAGCTCCCCAGAACCTGTTCTGCCGCAGAGTTCGTACAGGTAATTTATGGCACATTTCTGCTGGAGCAGCCTATCAAGTATATACAAGGTGGAGTTCCAGTGCATCGGGCAGTCACAAATCAGACGTCTGATGGGCAAGTGGTGTTAAAGCTGAATGTCAGCAAGGCGAGCCATGGCCGTGTAAGATCTTCTAAAATGACCAGAGATTTTTCTGGCCTGTTGCAAGACGTCCTGGACCCTGAGGTATTTGGCAACAAATTGCTCAACGACTAAGTTCAGGATGTGTGCCATGCACAGCACGTGTGTCATTTTGCCCTGTTTCAGCTCGCTCAGCAGATTATCACCATTGTCGCACACCACTTTATCGACTGTCAAATTGATCGGGATTAGCCACTGATTTGCCTGTGACAGCAGAGCTGAAAGCAGTGCAGGACCGGTGTGGCTCTTGGTTTCCAGGCACAACAGCTCAGCACAGCATGGCAACGTCTCACCTGGCATGTCGAATAGGTTCTGGGAGTTTGGGGGGTGCAGCGGAACAGGCGGTAGCAGTGGAAAAGGAGGAGTCAGCTGCAGAGGAGACGGAGAATGGAGTAGGAGAAGAAGAAGAGGCAGGCCTGCATGCAATCCGTCGCAGTAACACCAAATCTACACGGGTGCCCTGCCCGTGTTTGCTAGACCACGTGTCTGTGGTCAGATGTATCTTGGCACCGACACTGTATGGCAGAGCTATATTAACTTGCCTCTAAACGTGGCCATATAGTTCAGGGATGCTCTTCTGGGAGAAATATTTACTTCCGGGGACCTTCCATTGCATTGTGCCAATGGCCACAAATTTTCTAAAGGCCTTCGAGTCCACCAATTTACATGGCAGTAGTTGCAGTTCTGACAAGCCAGTGGTCAGCCATTGGGCAAGGGGATTATCCGGTGTCATAATTTTTTCACGCTCGAACATATGGGCCACGGAAGCCGGCCTTGTGCCAGATGAACGCGATGGCAGCACGGTGGAAGGTGGAGAACAAATAGGAGGAAGGAGGAGAAGGAGAAGGATGTGGAGCGCCGGGAGTGTAGCTTTGTGGGTTCTGGCAGCATTGCTCCCACTGAACTCGGTGATGGGAGGCCAGGTGCCTTCTTAAGGCGGTTGTCCCTAGGTGAGTGTTGGGCTTAACGCGACTTATGTGTTGACAGCACAGCCTGCAGATGGCAACACTATTGTCAGCAGCTGACAAGTAAAAAAAAAGTCCACACTGCGGAGCCATGTGCCGGCATCCTGGGAGCGCAAATTATGACTGTGCATGGTGTATAGCTTGCTCCAGATACATTTACAGTCTGCTTTTTGCCTCCTGTGAACTGCGAGTTCTGCCTGCTTTTCCTCCTTCTCCTCCCTATCTGCTACTCTGTCTCTCCCTCTGAACTCCCCTCCTCTTCCTCTCTTGTGGACACCCACGTGATGTCCATAGACACGTCATCATCATCACCTTCACCACCACTGACATTAGAGATCTCGGAGTAGGCAGCAAGAGCAGGGAACACTCTCCTTGGGCTGATCTGGGTACTGTCATCAGACAACTGGGTGACGGCCGTTTCTCCCTCCTCTTCCTCATCCGATGCCAAGAATGGCTGCGCATCGGTAAGGTCTGGGAATGGATGGCAAAAAAAAATCCTCTGACTCGAGTGGAGGGGCTATGGTGGTGGTGGTGTCTTTGGGGGTGCACACAGCAGAGAGTGAGGAGGGTGCATATACTGAGTATGAAGAGGGTGCAGAAGCAGGAGGCTGAGTGAGCCACTCAATCAACTCTGGTGCGTACTTTGACATAATCACACGCACCTTCTCCAACTTCCCACTTAGGCCCTGGCCTGGTGCACCTGCCCGACCCCTACCACCCCTGCAGAACGGCCTGCCTCTTCCTCTGCCTGTCATTTTCAAAATGACCCTGTGCCAAAGTCCCTAGAGAAGAGCAGTATTTGTGGAGTCTGTAGGTGGTGGCAGCATCAGGAGGCCACAGAGTGGCAAGGTGACATAGTGGTGAGGTGGAAGCTGCATGAGGAGACCACAGAGTGGCCAAATCATAGAGTCTGTAGGTGGTGGCAGCATCAGGAGGCCGCCGAGTGGCAAGGTGACATAGTGGTGAGGTGGAAGCAGCATGAGGAGACCACAGAGTTGCCAAATCACAGAGTCTGTAGGTGGCGGTAGCATCAGGAGGCCACAGAGTGGCAAGGTGACATGGTATGGAGGTGTCAGCAGCATGAGGAGACCACAGAGTGGCAAGGTGACATAGTGGTGAAGTGGAAGCAGCATGAGGAGACCCCACAGAGTGGCAAGGTGACATAGTGTGGAGGTGGGTGGTAGTGATGGACAAACATTGGTCGGGACGGTTCGCGAACGCGATTGAGCAAACGCGATCAAATGTTTGCAAACCGCAGGCCAGTGTACTACAGGCCCCCTTTCACTTTAATGGCAGGCAAAACTGAAAAACCTTCAGCTCATATTTGCAGCCACCAAATGCTTAGTAGAAGTGTACAAATAGTCCCACAACATGGACAGTGACATACTAGAGGGAGATCAATGACAAAAATTCCAACTAAAAATATGTATCTTAATCAGGGGACCATTTTCTCTGCGTCTTAAAGGGAAATTCTCTGAAATGTGCCCTTTTGGAGCCTAGAAAATTTTAAAAAATTGGGCAATCATCTGACATAAAAGACATTCTGATTATCTGGCTCGATGTATATTATGCGGTCAATGGATAAAATTTTTACTGTAGGCCACTGGACTACAGGCCCCAAACATTAGGCATTCACCGGAAAGAAAAGATCAAGTGATTATGTGGTAGGAGGTATATTACACGGTCAATGGATATCAATTTTACTGCAGGCCAGTACAAATACAGGTCAAATACATGTTTAAAATAACTAAAAATATAAAATTGGATTAAAAACAAGGCTAACGAAATTCCCCCCTCTTGAAAAAAACCCTAATGATAATAGTTGAAATTCGATAACACGTGGTCGTCACAATTATTCATTCAGTGTACATAAAAGAACAAGTAAGTATGTGGCTGGAGGTAGATTACACGGTCATTGGATATCAATTTTACAGCAGGCCAGTGGTGTACTACAGGCCCTGAAAATTATGCATTCAGTGTACATAAAAGAACAAGTAAGCATGTGGCTGGAGGTCGATTACACGGTCATTAGATATTAATTTTACAGCAGGCCAGTGTACTACAGGCCCCAAAAATTATGCATTCAGCATACATAAAAAAACAAGTATATGGCTGGAGGTCTATTAGACGGTCAATGGATATCAATTTTACTGAAGGCCAGTACAAATACAGGTCAAATACATATGTTTAAAATAATAAAAAAATATAAAACTGGATAAAAAATATGGCTAATGAAATCCCCCCTCTTGAAAAAAACCCTAATGATAATAGTTGAAACACGTGATCGTCACAGGTGTTGAATTCCTCCGAGGCCCAAAACATAAGGCATTCAACGGACCGAAAAGGCCTATTATGCCGCTGTATTTACCTAAGGCAGGGACCATTATTTGTTCTGGGTGGTTGTGGATATTTGTGGGCTGTCATGAGGAAATTCAATTAAACATGGTCGACTCATCAAATGTGTTCAATTCCTCTGAGATCCATGCTTCATTCATTTTTAGAAATGTGAGGTAGTCCACAATGTCATGAGCTAGGTGAGTGCGCCTATCGGTCAGGATCGCCCCTGCTGCGCTGAACGTCCTTTCGGACAGGAAACTGGAGAAGGGGCAAGCCAAAAGTTCCATGGCAAATTGTGCCAGCTCTGGCCACAGGTCAAGCCTGCACACCCAGTAGTCCAGGGGTTCCTCGCTTCTCAGAGCGTCCACATCGGCCGTTAACCTGATGTAGTTGAACACCTGTCGGTCTAGGCATTCCCTAATGCTGGATACGGAAGGCAGCTGTCGATGGGTTGCTTGCAAGAATGATCTCATATATTCGAAGTGACTAACACATTTTCAAACCGCCCTCTTCTTGCATGCGCTGTTGGATTGGTACCCGCAACTGTTTCTCTGTGAGTGGAAATTCCTCTGCCAGTGCCTGCAAAAGCAGAATGCAGTATTTCTCGAAGCAAGGCCTGGAAGTGCTGCATTCTGACAGCCCTCTGTGATTCTGGTAACATGTCCACCATTTTGTGTTTGTACAGGGGGTCTAAGTACGTTGCCACCCAGTACTGGTCCTTGCCCTTTATGCTTTTTATACGGGGGGTCCCTCCTCAAACGTTGGAGCATGAAGGCCCCCATTTGCACTAAACTACTGTAGAAGCGGTGGACTGGCTTGGCTCCTGCTCATCTTTTAGGATAATGATGTCCTCCTCGTTGTGACTGTCTGAATATGAGTTACCATCTGTCGTTCCCTTATTCCCATGAAATAATATCGCCAAGAATCCACAGAGTAAAATATCGCTGGTGTCGCATAATAATCCACACAGGAGCCAAAGCTTAATGGAGGAACAAGACACGTTTAATGGAAAGCAAGGGCATTCAATTTAAACAGCATCAAACTCTTCCTTTGAGCCAGCGAGACAACAGAGTTTTGAAAACATACTAAACTCAATTTACAAAACAGGGCCTCGGTCACATAGCTTACAAGCAATCACTGTTACTTTTCCAAGACAATGGCCAAGAGTGTTATCTTGTGTATTTAATTAAGTAGATCAGTCTTGTGGTTAGAAGCAGACTGAATGTCTCGGAAGCGTGTGTACACATATGTCCTTGATACACATAGATGTCTACGTCCATTGTTAAGAGTAGGTATCCAAGGGGATTAAGAAGCAGGGAGGTAAAATAACCGAACGGTTACTGGGAAGTTCTTCACAATGGCCCCCCTTTTTCTCCCTGCTCCGGCAGACACGGTTGGACCTTCCTGGGTCCAGTGGGGCTGGTGGGATGTCCAGCAACTTTTTGGATAACAAGTTTGTTTGTTGGGACAGTCCATCTGCGTTCCCATTCAACTTGCCTGTGCGATAGTGAATAGTGAAGTCGTAGGGCTGTAGGGCCAGACTCCACCGCAGCAGACGGGCATTATCACCAGAGACCCAGTTGAGCAAGACCAGGGGGTTGTGGTTTGTGATGAGAGTGAAGACGCGGCCATACAGATAAGGAGTCAGTTCTTGAGGGCCCAGACTAAAGCTAGACACTCCTTCTCAATGGCCGCATAGCTAACATCCGTCACCCAGGAGACCACAGGACCTGTCAGGGTAGCTTCTTTTTGGTCAAGTCGTTCAGGGGTTTAGCCAGGGCGCTATATACAAAACGCCTGTAATAACCGGCTGTCTCTAAGAAGGCCATGACTTGTGTCTTGGTACGGGGGGGGTGGGCAACAGCCTTGATCTTAGCAGGCTCTGGCCATTGCTTATTATATCAAACCTGGTGACCCAGATATTGTACCTCCGCTATACCGATGTGACACTTGTCAGGCTTCAAGGTCAGACCGGCCCCCCTAATCCTATCTAATAATGCCATTATGTGTTCGAGATGAGCCTCCCAAGTATTGCTATAGATGGCGATGTTGTCCAGGTATGCACACTCATAATCCTGGAGTCCATCTAGGAGGCGGTCTACCATCCTTTGGACGGCATAACCCGAAATTGGTATAGGCCGAACGGGGTGATGAAGACGGACTTGGGGACAGCATCTTCCGCTAAGGGAATGTCATGGAACCATGAACCAGACGTACAACAGAGATAGGTGGAATAAGAAGGCTTTATTGAAAATCAAGCCGTAGCTAAAGTCCAAACGGATGGCTAAACTGAAGCAGGGTCTTGCGTAGACGGAGGTCAGGAACCAGGAGGGTAGTCAGACGTAGCCAGGATCAGGAACCAACGGGGTAGTCAGACGAAGCCAGGATCGGGAACCAACGGGGTAGTCAGACGAGGCCAGGATCAGGAACCAGAAGCAGCAGCAGTCTTGAAGCATGTGCACACAGGAGGACCAAGCAAGGAACTGAAGCCACAGACCTTCTATATATATGAGCTAGGCATCCAGCTCCTCCCAGTGGGAAGGAGGAGCCGCAGGGTGGGAGGCTACAAGAAACCCAGAAACCAAGATGGCCGCCAGCACATGTCAAACGAAGGAGAACAGTGAGAAGGTAAGACCATGACAGTACCTCCCCCTCAAGGGCCCCTCCTCCGCGGAGTAAGGAACGGTTTCAGAGGGAAGCGTGCGTGGAAGGCTCGGAGCAACGCAGGAGCATGGACATCTGTGGAGGGAACCCAGGAACGCTCCTCTGGACCATAACCACGCCAATGGACCAAAAACTGCAACCGACCGCGGACCAGGCGTGAGTCCAGGATATTGCTCACCTCATATTCCTCACGATTGCCCACTTGGACCGGACGGGGCCGAGGAACCGAGGAAGTGAAACGATTACACACCAATGGCTTCAACAGGGAGACATGAAACACGTTGGAGATCCGCATGCCAGGAGGAAGCGCAAGGGCATAGGCTACCGGGTTTACCCTGTGAAGCACTCGGAAGGGACCAACAAAGCGAGGCGCCAGCTTGGGAGTGGGCACTCGAAGGTTGAGGTTGCGGGTGGACAACCATACACGGTCTCCGACCTGGTAGGAAGGAGCGGGCGCTCGTCTGCGATTAGCCTGGAGTCTCTGGCGTTGCGCAGAGACCTCAAGGGACCTCTGGATCTGTACCCAAGAAGTACGTAGGACGGAAAGGTGATCCTCCACAGCCGGAGTATCCTGGGGAGAGAATACCTCCGGTAACACGGCAGGTTGGAACCCATAATTGGCCATGAAGGGAGACGTCCCAGAGGAAGAGTTCACCGCCGTGTTCCTGGCAAACTCAGCCCAAGGCAGGAGGTCAACCCAATTGTCTTGGTGATCGGAGACATAGCAACGAAGGAATTGCTCCAAGGCCTGATTGGATCGTTCTGCGGCCCCATTGGACTGAGGGTGGTAGGCCGAGGAGAAAGAGAGATGAATCCCCAACTGGGAGCAAAAGGCGCGCCAGAACCTGGACACAAACTGACTCCCCCGATCCGACACAATCTCCTTGGGCAAACCGTGCAACCGGAAGACCTCCCTGGCAAAAATCGAGGCCAACTCTTGTGCAGAGGGTAACTTCTTGAGAGGAACACAGTGGCACATTTTGGAAAACCGATCCACAATCATGAGAATGACCGTATGGCCTCGGGATGCAGGAAGGTCCACAATGAAATCCATCCCCAGGTGTGACCATGGACGCTCCCCGGTGGCTATGGGTTGCAAAAGGCCCAACGGAAGGTGCCGAGGGGACTTACTCTGGGCACAAACGGAGCATGCCGCTACATATGCGGCGATGTCGGAACGTAGAGAAGGCCACCAGAACAGACGTGAAACCGCCCAGGACAGCTGATTCTTTCCAGGGTGCCCCGCGGCCTTGGAGTTATGGTAGGTTCGCAACAACCGAGTGCGCAACTCCTCAGGCACAAAACATCTGCCGTTGGGTCTCCCAGAGGGAGCACCAGATTGAGCCGCCAAAATCTGCTCACCCAGAGGAGAGGTCAGGCTGGTGCGAATAGCAGCCAGGATCTGATTCGGGGGTATGACCGTAGTCGGAATCGACTCCTCCCCGGACAGCTCGGAGTACTGCCGTGATAAGGCATCCGCTCTGATGTTCTTGGAGCCGGGTAGGTAGGAGACCACGTAATTAAAACGTGACAAGAACAGAGCCCATCTGGCCTGACGTGGTGTCAATCTCTTGGCCTCAGAGAGGTAGGTCAGATTCTTGTGGTCCGTCAGGATGAGAACCGGAACCACCGAGCCCTCGAGCAAGTGCCTCCATTCTTTAAGGGCCTGCACGATGGCCAATAACTCCCTGTCACCAATCTGATAGTTGCACTCCGCGGAAGACAGTTTCCGGGAGTAAAACCCACAAGGAAGCAGAGGACCCTCTGGTGTTCTACGCTGAGACAGGAGGGCGCCTACTCCCGTCTCAGACGCGTCCACCTCGAGGACAAAAGGCAACCCAGGGTTGGGATGCGACAGAATCGGAGCCGACACAAAGGCGGACTTTAGCTCCACTGGTAGGTCCTTGGCTGCAATCTCATCCTTCAAGGCATCCGAGAGACCATGAGAGAAAGCAGCGACCAGAGCCTCATTATTCCAGCCCACCTCTGCTGCCAGGGTACGAAACTCAATGGCGTATTCAGCTACGGATCGTGAACCCTGTCTGATGGACATAAGGAGCTTCGCAGCAGAGGCAGCACGAGCCGGCACATCGAATACCTTCCGAAGAGAAGCAACAAAACCGGAAAACTCGGCAACCACCGGATTGTTGTTCTCCCATAAAGGGCTGGCCCAGGCCAAGGCCTTGTCCGAGAGCAGCGAGATCAAGAAGCCCACCTTTGATCTCTCAGTAGGAAAGGCATGTGGCAGCAACTCGAAATAAATGGCCACCTGGTTAAGGAAACCTCGGCACTGAGTTGGCTCTCCCCCAAAGTGCTGTGGAAGGGGGGCAGAACCGGTCATACCCCGAAACACCGCAGGTGCAGCAACAGGTGTCGGGGTAGACTCTGGCGCAACAACCGGAGCGGCAGTAGGAGCGGGCCCAGGAGCGACAACCGACCCATCGGCAACGGAAGCTAAATGAGCCGTGCGTTCAAGCAGGGTTTGTAACGCCACAGCGAACCGACCCAACAGGTGATCCTGCTGATCAAGTCTGGCAACCAGCGTAGGTAGCGAGGATGGCCCTGTACCGTCAGAATTCATGGCTTGGTCCTAATGTCATGGAACCATGAACCAGACGTACAACAGAGATAGGTGGAATAAGAAGGCTTTATTGAAAATCAAGCCGTAGCTAAAGTCCAAACGGATGGCTAAACTGAAGCAGGGTCTTGCGTAGACGGAGGTCAGGAACCAGGAGGGTAGTCAGACGTAGCCAGGATCAGGAACCAACGGGGTAGTCAGACGAAGCCAGGATCGGGAACCAACGGGGTAGTCAGACGAGGCCAGGATCAGGAACCAGAAGCAGCAGCAGTCTTGAAGCATGTGCACACAGGAGGACCAAGCAAGGAACTGAAGCCACAGACCTTCTATATATATGAGCTAGGCATCCAGCTCCTCCCAGTGGGAAGGAGGAGCCGCAGGGTGGGAGGCTACAAGAAACCCAGAAACCAAGATGGCCGCCAGCACATGTCAAACGAAGGAGAACAGTGAGAAGGTAAGACCATGACAGGGAATCTGCCAGTATCTCTTGCATAGGTCAATAGTGGTCAGATACTTACCCTTAGATATGCGGTCAAGCAGCTCGTCCATCCGGGGCATCGGATAGGTGATGGTTACGGTTTTGTTGTTGAGCTGCCTGTAACCGACACAAAAGTGGTTTGTGAAGTCCCGCTTTGGTACTAAGACCACAGGTGAGGCCCAAGGACTTTCGGAGTGTTCTATTACTCCTAGCTGAAGCATCTCTTCTATTTCCCTCCGCATCTCATCCCTAACAGCTTTGGGAATGCGGTATGGAGGTTGTCTCAAGGGCGCCTGCCCTGGGGTGTGCACCTTCTGGATTGCTAACTGGGTATACCCGGGTTCCTGGGAAAACATGGCCCGTTTGGCTTGAGCCCAATTGTGGGGTCCCAACTGTTCCCCAAGCTGGACCAACTCTATGTTCCTCGTCTCCCCGTCACAGCCTAACAGGTCTGGTAAGGGTAAGGCTTCTGTGTCCTCCCCTGCTGGGGCACATATGGCCGTAACTTCTTCGGCCCTTTCTTTATAAGCCTTGAGCATATTGATGAGAAACGTCCATTTCACATCCTCATTCTTGCAGCTGGATATAGTGTGGGTGGTATGCGCACAACTGTCCTATAACTTTATATGGGCCCTGCCAGGCCGCCTGGAGCTTGTCCGTTTGGACTGGCCTGAGGACCATGATCTTTTGCCCAGTTTGAAAGCTCCGGTGCCTGGCTCTCCAATCGTAGCAAACCCTCTGGCGCTGCTGGGCCACCCGTAAGTTTTCCCTACTGTCTGAGCCAACTCCTCCATACGGTCCCTCAGCTCCAGCACATAGGGCACAATCGGAGTCCCCTCGATCTCTGTCTGGCCCTCCCAATGATCTTTGATAAGGTCTAGGGGCCCCCTCACGTGCCTCCCATACAACAGCTCAAAGGGCGAGAATCCTGTGGATTCCTGGTGCATCTCCCTGGTACGCAAAGAGGACGTGCGGCAGGAATCGCTCCCAGTCCCTGTAGGCCCCCGTGAACGTCTTCAGCTTTGTGGTAACGAATCATATTTTTCCTAAAATGGCGACTACACATGTGAGGACTGAGGACATGGGGCAAGGAACTCTGGGAAGGCAGGATCACCCAGATTGACATGCCTGCATGCAGCCAATCAGCAGCCAGCCAGCCCTGTGATGTCATAGCCCTATAAATACGGTGGCCATCTTAGAGTCAGACATTTTTCAGTGTTCAGAGTACAGGGACAGATGTGTGAAGGCGCTAGGGACAGGAATTGAAAAAACTTCATTGTGGAAAAAAAGACAGAAAAAACGATTTATAAGTGCAGGGAAAGGATAGGGATGAATCATTTCACAGCATCTTAGTGCAGGGAGAGATGTCAGAAGGCGCTAGGGACATTGATAGGAAAGCGCAGGGAAAGTCTATTTGGGGATCCAAATAGCCATTAAACATCTCTGTCATTCCAACTATTTGTTATTGGGCTGCAAGTGCTGTGTTGAAAAGCCTTTAGAGGCTTATATCTTAGTATCTTTAGTATCTTATATCAGTACAAGAAAAATATATACACATTTCACTTCTGTTTCATTTCTGTTGAAAGCGTATAGGGGCGTATAACAGTAAAAAAAGAAAAGTATATACTCACTGCACTGTTGCAGTTATTTCTGCTGAAAGAGTATAGGGGTGTATTTCAGTAAAATAAGAAAAATATATATGCACTGCACTTGGTGGGCACCCGATGGGTTAGGTAGGGTGAGCAGGGACTGGTGGTTCCCCTTCCCCCATCCTCTTTTTTAAGGGGTGCATTCTGACCCATTTGTGGCACAGATAGTGGTGGTCAGGGAGGTTAGGGGTTAATGGCCGGGATCCTCCTGTTGCTGGATAAGGGGGCGGGTAGCCAAGTAGGGCTTATATATTCCCTGCTCCGCCTCTTCACTTCCTCTTTAGCTGAAGCACCGTGGTGGTGAGTTCTCACTGTGTTCTGTCCATATGAAAGATGGCCGCAGGCGATGCTCCCCTTAGGGAGGCTCTCCTTGCGAGAGTTACGGAGGAGTGCAAGGGCTGGCTGTGCTCTTTTCTGAGCAGCCTCAGCTCTCTCCTGTCCTTCTCCTCCCCTGTTCCTGTGTGTCCGGCTGGGGAGCTGTGGCTATCGAAAGCTAGCTCTGGGGCTGTGGCGGGGGCCAGGTGGTCTGCCTGGCGTTCCCGCTCCCCCCGCTAGGCTCGGACATAGTCTCCCCCCCCACCAAATACCTTGGGCGCTGTGAGCAGTGAGGGCCTGTTTCCTGGTGGCCAGCATGTCTCCGGCTTGCTGGCTCGAGCGGTAGCTCCGTCCCCTCCTCCCTCCCCTCTTGCCCCAGCGCTTCCTGCCGCGATTGGTGCAGGTACCTTGTGGCATGAGCGGTTGAGCTGCAGGATGGGCGCCAATGCCAGCAGCTCCTCACCACAGGGGCTTCCCCCTACACCTGGGCGGGCGAGGCTAAAGTGGCCCCTGCTCCTGCAATGAGTGGCGCTTCTGCCCTGAATACATCAGTGGGGCACCAGAGGAGCCCCCAATAACGATTACCCCCTACCCCCTATGCCTCCTTCTGCTCCCCAGAGGTCACGCAGGTGCAGGGAGCTGTCTGGTTCCCGTCCTCCTCACAAGAGAGCAGGAGGCATGGTCACTGAGGTTCCCATAGGCATCAGCATCAGTCCCGTCGCAGGTCCAGAGACTCGGGGGGGGGGGGGGCTCTCCAGATCCTCTAGGTGGCGCTAATCGCCATCCTTGGATGAATCGTCAGGTGCATCAGAGGAGTTTGATCGGAGGTCGCGATCCAAACGCAAGTGGTGGATGCCTAGCCAGTCCTCCAGGAACCATAGCCTGGTTCCCGCTACGTCCCTTTGGCACGAGGTTCCTGTGCCTGTTCCTTCGGGGGCGCCAGCCCTACCTACGTCTGGTGAGTACCAATTTACGGGGGCTTGGGGATCGGGCAGTGGTAGTGTAGACACAGCAGTGGTGTTGAGAGCGATTTTAGAACGGTTGCAGCAGCCTACCCAAACCGGTGCTTGTGTTGGCAGGGGTCCATAAGGATTCTTGCTTTTTTGGAGTTAGTCCCCTTGGAGCCCACTTGGATGAAACCGTCTGTGAAAAAATTTGAGTTAATCAGTATATTGATATCTGGTCCCTAATATCGGTGGACCAACATACGGTCAACAGGGAGAGGCGTTTTTCGGATAAGCCTTACAAGTGTAGACCCAGGGTGGCCATAACCATGAACAATTGGTTGCAGGCCATCTCGGTTTTGGGTTGCATTATGGGCCAGCGTTACTCTGACCACTGTTTGGAATTGTTTGTCTACCAGGACACCATTTGCAGCACTTACAAGTCCCATGGCGGGAGTGCCTGGTGGCGTTATGATGAGGAGTTTCGGCGCCGCTTATCGTTGCAACCGGAGATTGGTTGGGGGTTAAGGCCGCGGATGTTTGGCTGTGATTGATGGTGTCGCAATTTTAGACCATCCCCCATTCCAGGGGCGCCCACTGGTTCAAGGGGCTCTTCCACCCAGGGACCGGTGGCCGTCAGTTGCCCCAGGGCGTGTTGGCTGTTTAATGAAGGGCACTGCAGGTTCGCCAGTTTGTGCAAATATAAGCCTGAATGCTCAGCACACGGCGGTTCTCACCCGGCTAATAGGTGCACCCGCCTCCCCCCTTAAACTTCTCAAGCAGCCCGATCAAGGGGAGCACAAGGACTCCGGTGAGTGTAGCCGCAATGGGCCCCTGGCTAGACAGGTACCCCAATCAGCAGGCAGCGGCACAGCTGCGTTTCGGTTTCTCCTTTGGGTTTTTTATTCCATTCGTTCTCAACCGGTTTCGAGTTTTTTCGGATAACCTTAAATCGGTGCGGGAGCTCCCAGAGGTTCTTGGGGAGATGATTTGTAAGGAGGTTGCTCTGGTTAGAATCAAGGGCCCGTTTGCCGTTATTCTATTCTCTAATCTCAGGGGTTCTCCGCTGGGTGTGGTCCCTAAGAAGGAGTCGGTGAAGTTTAGGTTGATACATCACTTTTCGCATCCGAAGGTTTCGGCCGTGAATAATGCCATCCGACCTGAGGATTCTTCGATGTCGTATGTCTCTTTTGACTGTGCGGTTTCGCTGGTTAGGGAGGCAGGTAGGGGTACCCTCCTAGCTAAGTCGGACATCGAATCGGCTTTTTGTCTTCTCCCTGTTCACCCTGATTGTTTTCACTTGTTAGGTTGCCGTTTTGAAGGACAGTTTTACTATGACACCTGTCTCCCTATGGGTTGTTCCAGTTCATGTCATTATTTTGAGATGTTTGGTTCTTTCCAGTAGTGGGTCATCCGGTATGACTCGGGCTCCACGTCAGTCATACATTATTTGGACCATTTCCTTTTTGTCTCCCCTGGTTCGGGGAACGGTTGCTTGACCCTATTCAATGTTTTCCTGGAGCGAATGGCCCAGTTCGGGGGTCCCCATTTCGGCTGACAAAACTGAGGGCCCGGTCACACGGCTGTCATTTCTGGGTATTGAAATTGACATGGTGGATGTGTTTTTTCGGTAGCCGCCTGAGAAGTATCAGAAACTTCTCGGGTTAAAGTTTTTGAGTGGCCAAGAAGGTTACCCTTCTCCAGCTTCAGTCTCTATTGGGTTTTCTGTGTTTTGCGTGTAGGATAATGCCCATGGGCAGGGTATTTTCTCGGCGCCTGTCGCTGGCTACCCGGGGCGGTTAAATCTCCCTGGCATTGCATCTTACTAAGTCTCTGAAGGAGGATTTGGGGGTTTGGAGAGTATTCCATGGCGTGGATGGACCCAAGGAATTTGGTACCCACTCATTCCGGATTGGGGTCGCTATGGAGGCGGCTCAAGCTGGTTTGCCTGAGGCGGAAGTTATGAGAATTAGTATTATTGCTGAGTATACCTTTTTTTTATAAAAAAAAATAACTTTTATTTGTCTTAGATTAAAATTCAATAAAGGTCAGGTAGTAGTAAATGATTCAGAGCACTGAGAGGAATATAATGGTCCCGGCTATCACTCTCATGAGGCGAGGGTCTGCTGAATATTGCGGTCTCCTATCTAATACATTAGCCTAATAGAACTTTTCCTAAAAGCCCTAATCTTCAGGTGGAGAGTAGCTAGCTGGCTGTATGTTTGAGCACCCGCCCTGAAAAGAGCGACCCCCAGCCTCAGGATACCTCGGACCTAACTTCAATTCCCTTATCTCCTGCTCATTAAATTGCCCTAGATAGCTTTAACGCATTTCGCCTATATTCATAGGTCTCCTCAGGAAGCAGTAAATCTAGGTTTTGCATTTAGTCATTCTCTGGCAGTGGCAAGGTAACAATGCACTAACTGACCTTATAAAGGGATATACGGCCGCCTTTTCCTCCTGTGTCGTCATGTCTGGGCAGTCCGGGGCGGGTCACAGAGTAAATTCCTATGGTGGGCGTGCCTGTTGTCATGGGGATCTGACTGTGCGTCCCCAGCAGGCTGAGTTATGCTGTCTCCTTCATTTAACTATATGTGTGCAGACATCGAGGCGATCCTGTAAGACAGATCACAGGGCTCATCTCAGCAAAATATAATAAAGTCAAATAACCTCATGATTGCTCACCACTGTGGCTGTTCCCAATATGAATGTATATTATATCTAGTTCCAGGGCCGGCTCCAGGTTCATGTGGGCCCTTGGGCGATAAATCCCAGTGGGCCCCTATGAGGCATTTTTTTTACATTGACATGTCCCCCTGTGGCTCCCACACGGTATAATGATCCCCAGTGGCCCCTATACAGTATAATGACTACTAGTGGCCCTTCACACAGTATAATGACTACTAGTGGCCCTTCACACAGTATAATGAACCCCCAATTTCCTGTGGCCCTGCATTCAGAATAATGACCCCCAGTCGCCCCCATTCAGAATAATGACCCCCAGTAGCCCCCACACTGGGGGAATACTGTATGGAGGGGGCTCTGGGGGTCATTATACTGAATGGAGGGTCATTGGTGATCATTATACTAAATGGGGGACACTGGGGGTCATTATACTATGTAAAGGGCCCTCACAGTATAATGACCCCACAGTGACCCTCCATTCAGTATAATGACCCCCAGTCGCCCCCACACTGGGGGTTATACTGTATGGAGGGGGCACGAGGGGTTATTATATTTAATGGGGGCTCTGGTGGTCATTATGCTAAATGGAGTGTCAATGGGGATCATTATACTAAATGGGGGGCACTGGGAGTCATTATACTGTGTAAGGGGCCCTCACAGTGTGATGAATGACCCCCCAGTGGCCCCCTCACATACCTATCATTGCAGGGGAGCTGGCGGTCCTGTCATTCACTAACCGCAGCTCCCTGCGCTCCTTCTCTCCGGCGGCCTGCTGCAGCAGTGAGCCAGGCCTGGAGGAGAGAAGGAGCTGTGCAGTGATGTAGCTAGAACTGACTGGGCCCCACAGCTAATTTTTGTACACCCCCCTCCCCCCCAATGTGTGTTCACATCACGTTTTTCCTATCGGTTTGATGTATACAAATGTGCAGCACTCCACATTTTTGTATCCTGCAGAGTCAAGTATAAAATGCATACGTTAACGCATATGTTTTTTTACAATGGAACTGTATGGTGAACGGACGCCACTGTACGGCATCAGTCTGAGGATTGTATGGTGACCGGACGCCACTGTACGGCATCAGTCTGAGGATTGTATGGTGACCGGACGCCACTGTACGGCATCAGTCTGAGGATTGTATGGTGAACGGACGCCACTGTACGGCATCAGTCTGAGGCATCTGTTAACACATACATTTTTGGTATACATTAAATGGATGGCACAAATGGGATGTGAACCCAGCTCTAGTGTCAGAATAAGCCTCAGTACACAGCGGAGCAGCGTGGCGGAGAGGGGAGGCCGCCATGTACTGACAGAGCGCTACCTGGTTACCTGGTCCTGGTGGTCAGGGATGAGGACTGTGTTTCCCAAGGATCATTTTCTACTGGGAAATACAGGGCACAGTATAATACACTAGAATCTATATACTATAAAGATATTAGCCCTACCACCGAATGATAATACAATTAGGTGGTCATTTATTATATAGAAATACGTCTATATTAGGTGTATTTCTGAAACAGATTGTGGCGCAAAGGTCCTTATCACCGCAATCTGTATCTTTTCCCGCTCATGCCAGGTCTAAAAAAAGTGGTGTGGGCATGGAAGGGGATACAGTTATGGCCATGCAGTTATTGGATACTATAGCCATATAGTGATAACACCGCCATACAATGATAAAACCACCATACAGTGACTGGATAAAAGGGTGTATGAGGGCACAGTACAGGGAATGACTATGGGCACTGCACAGGGTGTGGTAAGAGGGCACAATGCAGGGTATAAAGGGGCACAGTACGGGGTGGGGGGCACAGTCACATGACCCTGTGACGTTAGAAGGTCCTTATGGTGAATGTGGTTCAGATGCCACCATAATGAGAGGCAGAGGAGTGAGACAGGGGCCCTGGATGGACAGGAGGGGTGGACACAGCAAGTAGTTGGAAGGGGCTCTGAGGGGGATTCATACAAGAAGTAGGGGCAGGAGGTCTGTGCAGGGCAGCAACAGGAGATAGGAGGGTGAAACAGGATCTCTGGATACATGAGGGAGGAAAGGAGACAGCAGGGGCCCCATGAGGATGAGATAGGACAGGATATGTGAGGGGGGTGGGGGGCAGATGTGGGGGGGGGGCAGGTATCATGGAGGCAAACTGCTTAATGAAACAGTAACACAACTAAATAGAATGAAGCAGCAGCAGATTGAAGAGTCCCCCCCTTTCCTTCTGTCCCACAGACAAGAGACAGTCACAGTGCATACTCACTCACAGACTGTCTTCACACTTCTCTGCTCCAGCTCCAGCCCTGCGGTCTCTCTCCTCAGGCAGCATGTGTCCTGTGTAGAGGGGGCGTGTTCTGAGTCTCTGCAGCTCAGAGGGCCCACCAGGGGGTACTGCGTAAGTGAAATGACAGCAGTGAGAGCTCCCATCTGTATTGATGGAAGTGCTCATAGCAGCTCAGTGGGCCCCCCCCAGGAGCATTGGGCCCCGGCACTTGCCCGGGGATGCCGGGTTATGACGCCGGCCCTGTCTAGTTCACAGACCACATCCTCCATAAATGCCTATGGTAAATGTGAGCCTGCTGCTTATTCAGCTAATTCTATTAGATGAGACAGGGGGTATATGTCACTGATCAAAAGTACAATAATCACTATATTATAGTATTGCCTAAAAGTGCCATTTATACAGACTTGGGATAGGGAGGCCATTGCAGGACACAATAGCAAGGAAAGTTGCTGTGGTGCCTTATGGGGGATAGAAATACATAAAGATGAGTTAATTTATTAAATTTACACCCATGGCTCATAGGGCGTAAATTATAGGGCTCACCTAATTCTGCTATTTTTACATTGGAGGCACGTGTAGTTAGAGAAATGGATTAAAGGAAAGCACCTCATTCAGTCCATCCGGTGCCGTGGATTGCATGTTAAGGATCCACCTTGCCTCTCTCCTCAGGATTTTATTGTCTCAGTCACCTCCTCTTTTCATCTGTGGGTTATGCTCAATCCCCAGAAATGTAATGTAGTTTGTGTCCCCGCAGTGCACCATATTTATATGCCTTGCAAGGTCTTTTTTATTAAGGATGACATTATAGTGGTCACTGATACGTCGTCTTAGTCCCCTTTTCATTTTTCTGACGTAGTCAAGTGGGCAGCTACACTGTGCTAGATAGACTACCCCTGTTGTCTGACAATTGATAAAGGCTTTGATTTTGTATGTCATGTTGGTCTTGGAGCTTGTTAGTCTAGCCTATACCAATTGGGCTTCGTGTTAGCCATCCCCCTGGCTTCGCTGGCGGTTGATAGTGGCTGTGGACTAGTCTGTCCCTAAGACTCCGCCCTTTTCTATACGTGAGCTGGGGATATGGCCCAATCACGTCATTAAGGTCCGGGTCATCACGAAGTATGCCCCAGTATTTCCTAATGATCTGTTCAACACGATCATGATCCTGAACCGGAAGTGACGTAGTGCGTTCCACTGTGGAACGCACGCGCATCACCTCCGTGTGTGGCCACACACGTGTGTGTCTCCTTTCCCTTCCAGCTGTTCACTGTTAATTTAGTTATTTTCTATATAAAAGGCACCTTATTGGCATAGTTTGCACATACACCCACTGAGGAAGCTTACGCGAAACACGCATTAGGGGCTTTTGGATCACTATTTTGGTGTTTATGTAATTCTTTATTTGTGGCCGGGGCTATGTGTGAAAGAACCTACCGCCCTGAAATACCCCCCAAACAGAACTGGCGGCTTGAGTTGTGGCATAACCGCTTCCGTCGAGAGTACACCTGAAAGAGGCCAAAAACCCAGCATGAAAATACAAACGTGTTTATTGACATATTACAACGCCAAATTCTGAAAGGCACAATAAATCTCGCTGACAGGATTCGGAACATACCGGCTGTAACAAGATGACCGCCATCGGCCCAACTTACGGATAATGTGAGCTGGCACCTGATTCCTGGAAGCGGCCGAGGCTGCTCCTATCCTGAACGAATGCCCTGACACCGTGAGGGGGTCTAAACCTAAATTGGCCGCCAGTATGCGTGCGTGCGCTATGAATTGGGATGTGGACAATGCTGCTGTCCCGAAGGGTAACAGTGGGGTGTCAGTGCCGCGACTGGCCAGTGCCTCTGACAATTCCTGCAGAACGTGGACCGGACACCATTTGTGTGAGGTGGGGAAGAATTTGATCTGGGTAGGGGGACCCGACTGGGAGGTCTTGGTCACAGGCAAAGACAAGACAAAGCCCTCTGGGCTGGGAACCAACTGTCGGCGGGATAGAAAGGGGCCGCTAAGTGACAGTAACGTGAACTCCCCGGCCTTATGAAGCCGTAAAAGGCCAAGTAAATGGCAGCTTTAAGTACTAAGCTTTGCAGAACCCCGAAGGGCCTATGGTCTAACAAATCGGACATGCCTCTGAAGATAGGGCCGGACACAGGTTGTCTACGGGAGGTGACACCTGGGGTACAGTTCTGTAAACCTTTCAACGTGGCCTTGACCACGTGACTGGAAAACAACGACGTTCTTTCTGGCTGAGAGCGAGACAAATGATGTTGGACCCCTGACAGGTAAGTTTTAACGGTGCCATGAGAAAGGTGCATGTGCTCATGGCAGTACCCGATGAACGCCAATATGAAGTCTATATGGCCCAGGCCGCCTCGGGGGTGTTCCTGCTGGAATTTGCAGTACAACCGCCAGCCAGTGTTGTACGCTCTGGTGGTATTAGCCGAGAGCAACCTGGCAAACAGCCCATGGGCCGTGGTCAAGTATTGGTTCAACTGAGAAAGAGCGTGACCGGACGAGGAGACGGGGTTCTCGATGTGTCGGCTTCAGGGCAAACCTGGGAAAATAAAGAGTAATTCAGCTTAGCTAAGGCGTCAACTGCTACTACCTGCGCATCACATATGAGGGAACCACAGAATAAGAAGTTGTGTAGAAGCGACAACTGTACCAGACGTCTCATCAAGGACATGACCAGTTGAGACCTGGATTTGCCACTGTCAAGGATGGCTAGGGAGGAGGGACTAGCAGAGGCGAAGACCACGGTACGGCCTGTCCACTGGTTACCCCAAACGCGAGCCGCCGCCACTACGGGATACAAGTCCCTAGCCTCCGTTGTCTGGGAAACTCCCGTGGTCTCGCAAATCTCCTCCGGCCATGCCTCGTTCAGCCAATGGGGGCCAAAAATAGCAGCGAAACCAGTGCTGACCCCGCTGCTGGAGAATATGACGGGGGAGCTATGCAAGACTGCCGGGACAAACATGGACACGCCATTCCAATGACTCAAGAAGTGGTCCCACATGCTCAAATCCGCCTGCGCTTGACTGTCCAGGAATACTGGACTATCCTGACAGGGAGCTGCTGAGAGGAGTGGTAACAATCTGGCTACAAAAGACCTACCCTGGGGAATGACGCGCATAGCAAAATTTAACATGCCTAACAACCGACTGTAGTTCCACCTTGGTGGTGATCCTCCCAGTGACGAAACTGCGAATGACTGTCCGGACCCTAGCCAACTTGTCTTCTGGCAACTTAGCTGACATGCTCTCTGTGTCCAACACGATGCCCAGGAAGGTGATGGTGGTCGCAGGACCATCCACCTTCTTGGGGGAAACGGGAACCCCTAATTGGGCGAAACAAGCTAACAAGCTCTGAAGATCGCGACGCGAGCCCTGTGGAGATTCGATCAGCAAAAAATCGTCTAAGTAATGTATCACGTGTTCGCAACAAAATCTGTTCTCGAGTATCCAGTGCAAGGCTTTCGCCAGCTGATCGAAAATCCAAGGGCTGCTACGGGATCCGAAAGTCAACTTTGTGGCAAATTATAAAGGGAATTCCACTTGATCCCGTGCCACCGCCAAAGTTCTGGCCTGATTGGCATCAACTTGAAGGCGTCTGATATGTCTGCTTTGGGCAAGATCGCCCCAGGGCCTGTGGCAAGGATGAGTGCAATAGCCTGATCGATGGAGGCGTACACCATGCTGACCTCCTCCGCTGGAATGAGTGAATTCATACTGGGAGTAGCTAACCCGTGAGGCGCTGACAGATCGAAAATCAATCTCTCTTTGCGGCTGAACTTTCCCGTGACCACCCCTATGGGGCTGACCCTCCAGCGTTCGAATGGGGATGACAAGAAGGGGCCGATGATGTATCCCTTGTCTAGCTCCAACTGGAGGAGTCTATCTATGGACCCGGGGTTGAGGGATGCGGACTGCAAGTTCCTACACTCATGGGTGTGGTCTGGTAACGCCACAAGACCTGTGTGGAAACCATGGGTGAAACCTGACACAAAAAAGTCGCAGAAGGAAGCATCCTCATGCCCCTGTAAGTACAATTCCAAGAGGTCTACATTTACCACGCTCATGCAATGTTTATCGGTTTTTAATGAGCAGGCAACTTTCGGGTGGGCTCGGAAACAGTTGGCGCAAATGTGCAACAGACGGCACTGACTATAATTGCAAGTGGCAAAATTGTAGTTGTTGCAGATTTGCGACCTGCCCAGATACTTGATTGGCCGGCCGAGTTTATCAACCGCAGAATTCTGCTGGATGCCAGCCGATGGACCAGGAATAGGAGGAGAAGGATTGGACCTTGGGGCGCTTGCAGCATTATGACACCATTCTCCAGTATGATAGATAGACTGGCATGAAGAGCATGCCGGTGCTTTAAGCCCAGCGAAGTGCCTACAGAATATTTCTGTGTCTATGTTGGCCCAGTTGGTAGTAAACTGGAACTGACTGAGCGCAGCTGCTGCCTTAGCAGAAAACTAGCAATGGTAATCATAAAACCCGAAGCCTCCGTACTTGTAGCCCAACTCAGTGACCCTGAAGAGATACAGGTCCAACTCTTCTCTCCTATCTGGTCGTACCGAACAGATGATTTCTCGGTAGAGACTAAAGGCAAGTACAAACTCCGGAATCGTCAACTTCCTGCTAAGCCTAAGATCGCGTCCCTTCAGGATGACAGAAACATTGCCGCACGCAATGACCCTATTGTCCGATAAGTCACGAGTGGCAATAAGGAGGGAGGCTAGGTTCACGTCTCTGCCATCGAGGATGTCCTTCTTGATGTTAGCCGGAATGAAATGAGCTGGAGTGACGTTGGCCACTGTAACAAAGTTACCTGAAGTACTGGCAACGGGTGCCGCTACGACTGGCAACAGAGTGGCGGGTGAGGACAAGCCAGCGACCCTAGCCTCCACCGACTCCAATCTGGATTGCACACCGGACACGGAGGAGATGAGGCTATTCAGCATGACGTGGAGCTGAGTTAATGAGGTCTGAACCGTGGCCATAGAGACCTCTTGCTGGCCAGGTTCTGCAGGGGTGGACACCAGTAGCCTATATAATTCCGGAATGGAAGGAATGCCTCTTTTGGCTAATTCAGACATGAGTTTTGGCACAGTCCAATTGCGCAGAGATGGAATACTGCCGGATTCCGATGCCCTAGAACCCAGGTCTTCGCCAGAAGCATCCACGATATCTGACCCGTGAGACATGACCGGACTGTTGAAGCAAGCAAAATGACGAACCGTCACTAACACTGTTAAGTGCCAAGATTGACTAACACCCGTGCTTTGACACCACCACCGCCACTGCAGAAACCGTCATGCAAAGAAAATTGACCCTGGTGACCACCTGACAGCTGAGGTATGGAGAAAGAGGAGACGTGCGACAGTGGACGAATTTGGAGCCAAAGACCTTACCGAAACAGGACAAGATGCTGGTATGAGATGAACACAAAGGGATCAACCGTGCAAGTAGACCTGTACGCATGAATTAAACAAAATATTATTTTTTTTTTTGTTGCTAGCGCCAGCGTACAAATGACCTAGGCTGGGTGACGAGGTACGACTGTCTGATTACCGGGAGAAATCGCGGAGTTGGCTGAACGGCTGACGAGCCTGCGCCAGAAAAAACACGGCTATCTAAGTGGTAAGCAAAGTGTTGAAGGTGTATGAAGACAGGCAACTGAAAAATCTGTCCAACTACCACAGAACAATGAATTAAATGCCATGCAATGTGAAGGGTCCGGCGTGCCCCTGCTGTCAAACGTTTAGGGGCTCTTGTTACTGGGGGCACGGCCCCCCAACAACTCATCACCACCACACTGCACGGCATAGACCCCCCCCCCTTACCTAACTAACAGCACGGCGGCCCGTGCCAGACTTTGCCCCCCACAAAATACTGTCTGCCGGTTCCATATGGGTGCAAGCTCCTTTTTTTTTTTCATGGGATAACCCCTTTAAGGGGTTAATATTTGAGCCCCAAGGTGAACATTCTGTTGATAAAATACAATTCTTAACGTGATGTCTATGGTTGATGAGACGGGACTCGAAACTGTCACATTTTTCCTACATTTCTGCCAGTTTATGATAAAAGTCATTTTCCAGGGAGAAAACATGTGTAGAAGTAAACGTAAATATTAATATCACAAGAACCCAAATGTATTTCTGCCGTCTCTGAAAGTACATCTGCTTAGACACCTGCAGAAATTACTGCAAGCTGGCAATTGTGCTCCTGAAGTTGTGTGTTAGGTATGGCATCTGCCAGGAGGATTCCAGGCCAATCAGGAAAGAATTGGAAAGACATTTCACACATTCTTCCTTTTATGAGAGTCGAGCTATTAATGCATTTGCCCCCCGCCCCCCTCTCTCTCACAGGCCTCTAGCAATATCACCCTGAGAAAATGAAAAACGAACTGGACGGAGGAACACTTGAAGGAATCGGAGTCTCGCTGACTCCTGCTACCTGCGTGCGAGTCACGTGGGAGCGGGGCGTGCTGCCAGACTGCCGCTCCGGTGTGGGGATGTCCCTCTCTTACCTAAGAGGGACCGACCCCACCGACCGGACTTGACGAACCAATGCTGCGCTGAGGCAGCAGCTACTTACCCGCCGCACGAGGAGGACCAGGACGCCGGACTGCCGGAGGAAGCGCCGACCGGAAGTGACGCTGTGTTACCTAGGAAACGCTGACGCCGCCGGCTGTAACAGGAACACTGCTGCCGTCCGTCCTCACATGGAGAGAGGTATGAGCCAGATATAGGCCAGGACGCCCCTCCCACAAATACAGGCCAATGAATCGGCCTTGCTACTTATCATACTGTTCATTTTATTGTCCACGTACATTGTATCTTTTGCACTTTGCAACCTATGTACTGTATTTGGCTCCAATATCTTGTTCATGGCTTTGGTTAGATCATTGTAGTACACTCTCCATTCAGGTATTTATTAATAACGTAGTATCCCTTTGACCTTTTCATTAATTGATTTTCCATGTTGTCCATATTCTGATCCTCTTACTCCCTGTGTGTCTCTATTACCCACCACTGTATTGTCCGTCATTGTATTTTATCAGATTTTCCCTCTTTGGGAACCATAATAAAGTTTATATATATTGTTAGTCATGCTTTGCCTTTTCCTCCTTTTTTGGTGTTGATACTTGGTGTGCAGGCCTAGTACGCATACTCACTTCGTGAGTTATCTATTATTGGTGTTTATTTATGATTGTGTGCGTTGTCAAACATTCCGATAATTCTTATTGGTTGTCGCTGCGTGTCTTCTGATTTTTTAGGGACTAATAGTGTGTCTCCCTTGGATGCACAGGCAGATTCAAAGGCCGTTCTTAAAATGCCATCTGGGTCGCCCCTCTCCCTGAACCTGTTCCTTAAATCATCTGATTGTTGTTTAAATTGGGACATATTGGAACAGTTTCTTTGAACCCTAATATATTGTCCCTTAGGGATCCCTTTCTTCATGGAGAAAGGATGTGCACTCTCCCACCTAAGAAGGATGTTTGACGCTGTGGCCTTACGAAATACGGTGGTATTTATTGCATTGTTCCGTCCCCTTTGTATTTGCACATCTAGGAATGGAAGGGTGTTCGGATCGCAGGTTGATGTAAACCTTAAACCTAGATCATTTGCATTGATGGTCTCTAAAAATTGCTGAAGGACTTCTCATCTACCTTCCACAAAATAAAAATATTGTCGCTGAATCTCAGCCATAGGCTTATATGTTCATGCCACGGGCTGAGATCATTCGACCATATATAGTTGGCCTCCCACCAGCCCAGGAGTAAATTTGCAAAAGCCGGCGCACAGGGATTTCCCATGGTGGTACCCCTGAGCTGGTGGTAAAATTGGCCATTGAAGTTATGAGAATTGGCAGGTGGAGATCTGCTTGTTTTGCAAGATATATTAGACTGGATCTTCTGATTTAAAAAGGCTATTTATACTAATTCTTGTGGTTGATGTTGGTAACTACATTGAACCCCGTTAGTTTAGGGTCCTGTGTGTGTTTGGTCTAATGTTTTTTTCTTGCAGGTCTCGGCCGGCCATATGGATGGTCGGTCATTTATATATCTTCTGGGCGGCACAGAAAGCGGAATGCAGGCCCGGCCTTTGGTGGTCCCAGCTCCTACCGCAGGTGGTTGATATTGGGTTGCAGGAGAGAGGTCCGGTAATTCTGTTCATTCATGCGGGGGGCAATGATATTGGTTCCCTCCAGTTGGGGGAGCTTTTGACCCTTATTTGGTGTGACTTGGAGTGGTTTCCATCATTTTTTAAGGAGGTGGTTTTGGTCTGGTCCGAGATCATTCCCCGGGTAGTAGGGCATACCAGAGATGGGGAAGTGGTGAAAAAATGCAGGCGCACAGTGAATGCACTTATATCCCGGTTTGTTAGGTCCCGGGGAGGGGGTAGTGGTTCGTTGACGTACTTGCCCGCTGGGAGCTGGAAGACCGCCCTGCTTGGTTATGGTGTTTTGATGGTTTTGCCGCTTAATAAATAGCTGTGGCCGATCACCACCCAACAATAAAAGAGTTAAAGAGAAATAATAGTTGTCAGTGTCCTTTGTATTGGGCTGGTATGAGAGGGTCAGGTGTAATAATAGAGGTACCACCTTCCCACCTTTATTCCCCTTGGTTATTACCAACAGTCTGGTGGGCACCCGATGGGTTAGGGAGGGTGAGAAGAGACTGGTGGTCCCCCTTCCCCCATCCTCTTTTTTAAAGCGTGCGTCCTGGACCATTTGTGGCACGGATAGGGGAGGTCAGGGAGGTTAGGAGTTAATCCTCCTGTTGCTGCATAAGGGGGTGGGACACCAAGCAGGGCTTATATACCCCCTGCCCCGCCTCTTCAATTCCTCTTTAGCAGAAGCACCGTGAAAGTCCCTCCCTTCCTTATGGTTTGGGCATTGGATGGAGTTTTTTCTGTTTGCTGGGTTCTCATGTTTGGATTTATTCGGGCTTAAACCTGCGGTTAGGGGCATGCCCTGTTTGAGTTTATAAGTCACAGCGAGCGACAGGTGAATACAGCGGAGAGGTGTTGGAGACAAATTGGGCGTACTTGCCCGCTGGGAGTCCAGCGGCCGGCAGACGGGCCTGTTTGGTTATGGTGTTTTGATAGTTTTGCCACTTAATAAATAGCTGTGGCTGATCACTACCCAACAATAAAAGAGTTAAAGAAGAAGAATGTTTGTCGGTGTCCTTTGTATTGGGCTGGTATGGGAGGGGCCAGGTGTAATAATAGAGGTACCCCCTTCCCCCCTTTTTTCCCCTTGGTTATTACCAACAGTCATTTAATTGTTTTCTGGTTAAAGTGTATAGTGGCCTATTTCATTCCAACAAGAAATATATATTCTCAGGTCTCTTCTGCAGTTATTATTGGGGAAAGCGTATAGGGGCGTATTTCATTAAAAAAAAGATAAATATATACACATATTGTACTGCCCTGTGGTCTCTATTTGTGGAACGCATGTGCGTTCCAGATCGTACTTTCGTTATCTAGCCCGATGGCAGTGGAGCATAATAATGGATGAGATGAGTACTTCCTGTCCCTGGAACGCATATGCGTTCCAGAGGTACTTCCAGCATCTACACTTCCTGGAATAAGGATTGGAGCGCACGAATGAGACTAGACTTCCGGTCTGTGGAACGCATGTGCATTCCACAGAGGCGTTCTGCTAGTTATATGGCATTTTAAGACGCCGAACTATTATACAGAGAAGTCTTGAATGATGGAGTATGAATGGGGATTCTAGCCTGAGGCCGATGGAAGCATTGTAGGGATGATAAGGTAGGTCTAGGGACGATGTATTGATAATATCAAAAGAGGAAGTAGAGGCGTGGGACAAAGTGGGAAGGAATGATATATAAGACGCCAATATTTTACTTAGCATTGAGACACCTGACATCCTAGAAACCTGCATCCTAGCTCAAGTCTCCCCTGATGAACCGGTCTCTACATTAGTGACTGGGTAAACGCTGCGTCAGGATTTTTTTGCTATATACCTACCAATATCACTTGGTTTAACCTTTTAGTGGTACACTTAGTGGTATAGAGCCAGGGGCTATCCATAGTATATAGTATATTGGGCAGACTAGATGGGCCAAATGGTTCTTATCTGCCGACACATTCTATGTTTCTATGTTATTCAGTATACTCAGCAGGCCACATTAGCCTTTTCCACTCTACACCCTATGTGAGATACAGGGCAAAATAGGGATTCATAGGCTAGGTACGAGGACAGGGAACCCCTACCATTAAGGGGTGTCCCTGTGCTGAGGCTTAGGGAGGGACGTATAGGGAAAACATAGGTATTTATATCCTTCCCTTTCTAGCCCCCTATCTGCATCCTGAAGTATCAACTTACAGAGGCTCTCATCTATTTATTAAAGTATCTACCTACAGAGACTCTTATCTGCAATCTTCAAGGGCTGCAAAGCTGCAACAATATCTTGTTATGTCAACAAACCGTGAGTAATCTCAGTAAAACCATTGAGTATATTGTTCTGAGATAACAAGTGTGCCATATGTATTTGTATTTATGACCCATGGGGTCTGGGCTTGATCTGAGTTTATTTTTAAAGAAAATATTAAAAGATATATTTTATATTAGCGGGAAGGTGTTTCAAGTTTAGTTCTGGCACATTACAGTCAAAAAATAAAAATTTATACGTACTGAACTGTTGCAGTTATTTCTGTTGAAAGTGTACAAGTGCATATTACAGTAAAAAAAGACAAATATATACGCGTATACGCACATGGACATACCCCCTACCTTATAAATAAACCTGATCTTGCAGCCATTTTACATTCAGCGTTTTGCCAGTGTAGGGAGAGGTTGCTGTGTGGAGCAGGGACAGACGCTAGCTAATAGGGCCACAAAAGTCATTTTAAGGACTGGTATAGGTGTGTAATCGATAGGTGTGATACTTATAATATACTTTTATAATGAGTCAAAAACACATAGATCTACATAGTGATCACCAGGAAGTTAGGGACCTAGGGGCTAGGGGCTTACTCTCTGTAGGGCAATATCAGGGACAGTTCTTTGCCCTCCCTGTCCTTCAACACCCGATCATCATCTAGCCCAGGGATAGATGTTTTTTTCTTTCCCTCCTGGATTCATGGATGTGCACTGGAACCCCCTGAATTGTGGTAGGACATATGGTTTCTGATTTGGTGCCGCCGAGCACCTGATTTAGTGCCGCCGAGCACTTGTTATTGCCTACCACATCTATGCTTTTTTGCTTAACTTTAATAATTAAATTTATTTTCATTTTGAGGGATATCTTTTCCATTCACACGTCCGCAAAATGGGTCCGCATCCATTCCGCAATTTTGCGAAACGGGTTCAGCTCTATTCATTTTCAATGGGGCCTGAATGTGCTGTCCGCAATCGCATTTTCGGATCCACAGTTCTGCATTCGTGCCTCAGTTTTCGCAAAAAAATTGATCATGTCCTATTCTTGTCCGCAGTGGCAGGCAAAATTAGGCATTTTCTATTATAGTGCCAGCGATGTGCAGTCCCCAAATTGTGGACTGCACATTGCCGGTGTCCGAGTTTTGCGGATCCGCAAAACACTTACGTATGTGTGAATGCACCCTCATAGTAACATTATTAAAGGTTACATTTTATCTTTATGTATAGTCTAATGGATTGCCTTCCGCGTACAATGTTATAATATACTTTCTATGCTATAAAGTATATTATAGTGCATTTGTATTGTGCCGCGATACTGCAGGTATATAGCGGGACAAGCGTTATTGGAACAAATAATTTCTACTGGTGTGATATACCAGTCGCCCCCCACAAAAAAACTGATTGAACGGGGGTGTTATATACCAATATACTTTCTTTATAGTGCATTTGGGTACTGTATAGTGCATTTGCGCATGCGTGAAAATATTATTGCCGATATTTCGCATTGAAAAAATAATGAATGGAGATCGCTAATTTGAATAATACATCTGGTATGTCACTATCCATGTTGTGGGACTATTTGTGCACTTCTAGTAATTATTTCTTGGCTGCAAATATGAGCTGAAGGTTTCTCAGGTTCGCCCGCCATTAAAATGAATGGGACCCACCGCGAGTATCCGATTATATCTGCCTTCCATGCGCTCCCTAAAACACATAAACATGTCTTCCCTCCCCCCTTGAGACCAATAGTGGCAGGAATTGGTTCATTCACAGAGAGATTATCACAATGGGTAGACTCACTTCTACAACCTGTAGTCCCACACATACCAGGGTTCCTCAGAGATACCAGATCAGTAATACAGGCATTTGATAACATGGAATGGTCCAAACATTATGTATGGATCATAGCTGATGTGATCTCTTTATATACAATCATACCACATGAGTTGGCCCTTAGATCCCTGACGTGGTTTTTGAGGACATATACTGATTTCACTATGGGACTGCAGGAATATGTAGTTATGGTGGTGGACTTCCTCTTCAGGCGCAATTTCTTCATGTTCAACAGTATATTTTATTTACAGGTCTTTGAGGTGTCGATGGGGGCTAAGTTCTCTCCCTCATAGCCAATATCTTCATGGCATGGTGGGAGAGGAGCTTTCTCCTCATTGACACCCATCGATTTTGGGAATATATCAGGTGGTATGGCCGCTACATCGATGACCTGATATTAATCTGGTCTGGCGGTGTGGCGGCCTTACCGCCTTTTGCCCAATACCTCAATTCCTGTGTCAATGCTATCTCTTTTGTGGTGGATCACACAGGAGATATCTTTTTTGGACTTGCGCCTGAGGGGGGACTCGGCCACTGGCACTATATACACTTCCACCTTTAGGAAATTTCTGGCAGACAATACTATTCTGCACGGATTCTCTTGTCACTCACCACATACAGTACATAATATACCAAAGGGTAAAATGATCCATGCCAGACGGAACTGCACTAATGTGGACTCCTTTATGGAAGAAGCAGGGGAAATTGTGAACAGACTGCCACAAAGGGGATATTCACGTAAACATATAGATAGTTGTGTACAACAGCAGACGTTAGACATGGATAGAAACCTGCTAGTTTACCCGACGAGGAGACAGAAACAAACTGAATTACGGATATCATCAGATATAATCCCCCAGAGCACATTTGTAACGCAATATAGTGTGGAGTTTCCTGAGATCTGTAAGATCATTAAACAACATTTTCCGGTTTTGGCATTTGCTAAACAATGGGCAAAAATAGCACGGGGGAGGGGGGGGGGGGGCTGTGCAGCTGCAATCATACTGGGGTAGCTAGGACTTTCAAGTCCACAGCTAACAACAAGGTCTTTCCAGTGAAATCCTATCTCAACTGAAACACCAGTATTTAATCACATGTCGAATTTGCAGCTTACAATATGTAGGCTGCACTATTAATTCTATCAAGGTGAGAATACGTAAGCACATCTCGGATGTGCCGCATCATGGAAGCCACGGAGTTTCTGCGGCCAGTTTGCACTTTGTGGTTTTCCATGATGGGGACACATCCGGCATATTGATTCAAGGTATTTAGAGGGTTAAATCACCCACGAGAGGAAGTGATCACAGGGGGAAACTCCTGAACAGGGAGTCTTTCTGGATATTTCAGCTAAGTACCCATTACCTGAGGGACTTACTAAAAGATTGGATCTAATCTTGCAATTGTAAGATAATAATATATTTAGAGTATGCTCTCCTTTTCCGATACACGGTTGAATAATGTCATGTTTTTAAACAATGCAAATTGCTTTTTTATCTGAAGATTGACACATGTGAATGGCAGCAGATTGAAGTCATGTGATAACCCAATCAGGGTGTTAGGTAGTGTGATAGGTTCTGCTGTCCATACATACATGCTACAGACATAGTGCTGTGATTAGAGATGGCTTTGCGGTTCATCCGGCGGTCGTTTCGCTGCAAACTTTGCTCGGCTGCGGTTCGACCAACAGGCGAACATATGGCAATGTCCGCAGGAGCCATATTCTTTTGCATTGTGCCGAACTTTGACCCATGACACATCCATCAGGTGGGGCAGGACAGCCAATTGAGACGTTTCAGCACATGGACACACACCCTACCATATAAATAAACCCGATCTGGCCACCATTTTACATTCAGTCTTTTGCCAGTGTAGGGAGAGGTTGCTATGTGGAGCAGGGACAGACTGTTAGAGACAGCAAACACTAGCTAATAGGGCTAGAAAAGTCCTTTTAAGGAATGGTATAGGTGTGCTATTATAGGTGTGACATACTGAGGGGTGTGATATGCTTATAATATACTTTCTAACATAGAAAGTATAATATAGGGCATTTGTATTATGCAGCATTTGTGTGCAGTTCTGCTGATATACCGCAGCTATACAGAGGTACCAAAGCTATTGGAACAACTAATTAAAACTGGTGTAATATACCAGTTGCCCCCGAAAAAAACGGATTGAGGCAGGTGTGTAATATAACTATAATATAATTTGTATATAGTGCATTTGTATTATGCAGCATTTGTGTGTGGTTCTGCTGAGATACCGCAGCTATACAGAGGTACCAACACTATTGGAACAACTAATTAAAACTGGTGTTATATACCAGTTGCCCCCCCAAAAAAACTGATTGAGGCAGGGGTGTGATATACCTATAACATAATTTCTATATAGTGCATTTGTATTGTGCAGCATTTGTGTGCGGTTCTGCTGAGATACCGCAGCTATACAGAGGTACCAACGCTATTGGAACAACTAATTGCAACTGGTGTGATATACCAGTTAGCCCCCAAAAAATCTGATTGAGGCAGGGGTGTGATATACCTATAATATAATTTCTGTATAGTGCATTTGTATGTGCAGCATTTGTGTGTAGTGCTGATGAGATACTGCAACTAGGGGTTTGATATACGTGCTTCCAGCAAATTCTCATTAGGGGTTCTATATACCTGCTTCCACAAATACTGCTCTTCTATAGGGAATTTGTCACAGGGTCAATTTGAAAAATTACAGGCAGAGGAAGAGGCAGGCCATTCCACAGGGGTGGTAGGGGTTGGGCAGGTGCCCCAGGCCGGAGCCTAAGTGGGAAGTTGGAGAAGGTGCGTGCGATTATGTCAAAGGACGCATCAGAGTTGGTTAAGTGGCTCACTCAGCCTTAAACTTCTGCACCCTCCTCATCCTCTCTATCAGCACCCTCATCACTCTCTGCTGTGTGCACCCACAAAGAGACCACCACCATAGGCCCTCCACTTGAGTCAGAGGAATCATTTTGCCCTCCATTCCCAGACCTTGCGCAGCCAGTCTTGGCATCGGATGAGGAAGAGGAAGTAGCAACAGTCAGCACCCAGTGCTGGTCCCCGCTCTTGCTGCCTACTCCGAGATCTCTAATGTCAGTGGTGGTGAAGGTGACGATGATGCCTTGTCGATGGACATCACGTGGGTTCCCACAAGAGAGGAAGAGGAGGGGAGTTCAGAGGGAGAGATGGAGCAGCAGATAGGGAGGAGAAGGAGGAGAAGCAGGCTGAACTCGCAATGCACAGGAGGCAAAAAGCAGACTGCAAATATATCTGTAGCGAGCCATCCACCATGCATGTCTGGTGCTCCCAGGACCACGGAACATGGCTCTGCAGTGTGGGCTTTTTTAATGTGTCAGCTACTGATAATAGTGTTGCCATCTGCAGCCTGTGCTGTCAACACATGAGCGGTAATCCCAACACTCACCTAGGGACGACCGCCTTAAGAAGGCACCTGGCTTCCCTTCACCGAGCCCAGTGGGAGCAACGCCATCAGAACTCACAAAGCCACACTCCTGGTGCTCCACGTCCTGCCTCTTTCGCTTCTCCTCTCTCCTTCCATTTATCCTCCACTCCACATTCCACCATGCCGTTGTTGCATACCTCTTGCAAAAGGCAGGCTTCCGTGGCCCAAATGTTCGAACGTAAAAAGTTGATTATGCCGGATAACCCTCTTTCCCAATGGCTGACCGCCGGCTTGTCAGAACTACTATTTTGCCAACTACTGCCATATAAACTGGTGGACTCGAAGTCCCTAAGAAAATTTGTGGCCCTTTGCACACCGCAATGGAAGGTCGCCTGAAGGAAATATTTCTCCCAGAAGGGCATTCCAGAGCTATATGACCATGTTCAGCGGCAAGTGAATGTTTCCATGGCACACAGTGTCGGTGCTGAGATACATCTGACCACAGACACGTGGTCTAGCAAACACGGGCAGGGAAGGTACATAACTTTTAATGCTCACTGGGTGAACCTTCTGACGACTGTCAAGCATGAAACCCGTGGCACCTGTGTGGATTTGGTGTAACCACCATGGATTGCATGCAGGCCTGCCTCTTCTTCTCCTTCTCCTACTTCATCCTCTGTCTCCTCCTCGGCTGACTCCTCCTTTTCCACTGCTACTGCCTCTTCTGCTGCACCCCCCCAGCTCCCCAGAACCTATTCGATGTGCCAGGTGAGACATTGCCATGCTGTGCTGCGGCTGATGTGTCTGGAAGCCAAGAGCTACACCGGTCCTGCACTCCTTTCATCTCTACGGTCACAGGCCGATCAATGGCTAACCCAGCTCAATTTGACAGTTGGTAAAGTGGTGTGCGACAACAGTGCCAATCTGCTGAGCGCGCTGAAACAGGGCACAATGACACCCGTGCTGTGCATGACACACGTCCTGAACTTAGTCGTGCAGAGATTCGTTGACAAATACCCCGGGGTCCAGAATGTTTTGCGGCAGGCCAGGAAAATCTCTGGCCATTTTAGAAGATCTTACATAGCTTAAGAGGGCGGTTTAAAGATATGTTGGTCACTTCAGATATGAGATCATTCTAGCAGCCTACTCATCGATAGCCACCCTCTGGATCCTGCCTCAGGGAACGCCTAGACCGACAGGTGTCCGACTACATCGAGTTAACGGCCGATGTGGACGCTCTGAGAAGCGAGGAACTCCTGGACTACTGGTTGTGCAGGCTTGACCTGTTGCCAGAGCTGGCACAATTTTCCATGTAACTCTTGGCTTGCCCCTCGTCGAGTGTCCTGTCCGAAAGGACGTTCAAGGCAGCAGGGGGGATCGTGACCGATAAGCGCACTCGTCTAGGTCACTACAGTGTGGACTACCTCACATAATCACTTGATGTTTTCTGTCCGGTGAATGCCTAATGTTTGGGGCCTGTACTCCTGTGGTCTAAAATAAAAAATTTCTAGGCTCCAGCAGGGCACAATTTTGACAGTTTCCCTTTAAGATGCATAAAAATGTCACCTTATTAAAATACATATTTTTTGTGTAAATTTTTGCCATTGATCAACCTCTGGTATGTCACTGTCTATGTTGTGGGACAATTTGTGCACTTCTAGTAAGTATTTGGTGGCTGCAAATATGACCTGAAGATTTTTCAGGTTTGCATGCGATTAAAGTTAATGGGGCCCGCCGCAAACTTGCAATTCGTGAACATTTGATTGCGTTTGCGAATCGACCCAGCTGATGTTCGTCCATCACTACCTATCATGTGCCTGTCTTAAACTAAGTCTAACAATGTAATTACTAATTGGGCAACGTCAGAGGCGAGTAGGTTAATGCCCCTTATGTTCATATGTTTTTATAGTACATATTATTGAATATAAAAGGTCTTAAACAGATTTCCCCCTTCGTAGAATATATTCTTTAGATTGGCTCCCTGAAAATACGCGTACTGTATCTTAAGAACTCCCACTTCTGTGACCCTCAGCAATTACATGCAATCTGAAGGGAAGCCCAGCTACAAATGTCCAATTCTTTTATAGGGCTAGCAGAAGACAGATGAAGCATTGGTGTATCGAGAGACAACCCGGCCCCTTTTCACTTTAGGTCCTAAATGAGCAATCTCCTTTTTCTGGAATGTTTTAACAGCTAAGAAGATAAAAAAAAGTTCAAATACTAATAAAATACACATTTCAGGACATTTGGTTGTGTTATAATTTTTAGATTAACTCTTATATAGCTCAACATACCATGATAAAACATTTCAGATGGTCACTTCAGACAATATGCAGTCTTCTTGATAAATTATGTTCTCATTAGAGATTATGTTTCTCCAGGGTCATTAAGGGCAGTCACAACTGGTGAACACTTCTTCTAATACACCTCAATACCAATTAGGGGCTTGCTCATGTGCTTTAAACACAAAGAAGAATATTTTCATTCTTGTTGATCGAAAAAAGCTAAAATGTAACATAACTTCCCATGTTTCAAAACCACTAATAACGTGTAGTGTTTTGTAAGTGGAGGAGAAAATCTCAGTATCACATATTAATTTCCAAAATAACTTCAGAGAAAGAACATTTACAATGTAAAAGAATACCAAATGAAGCCACCTACTCACACCATCAAACATAATTCCAGCTTTAGTATAAAAAAAGAAAAAAGAAAAAAAAAAAAACCACAAGGTTTTTAGGGCATTTTTATTAAATTTTTTCAGCTCAACAAACTGAAATGCGGAATGCTAATGGTATAATCATTACAGTATATACAAGTGTAGGATGCTTGGCTTTCAGGGATATATTAGTAATATAAAAGTTGATACACTACACATTATAAAATATCTAATGGATCCTGTATATTCTTATAATAAATCAGTTACAGATATTCGCTTATATATTGGCAGAAGCTTTTAATCACACAGAGATACTTTAAAGAAGAGGTTTGCATGTAAGTACTTGAATTTGTAAACCTACCTTACCTCCTGGGTTTTGTAACCTAAATTAAACATATTGAATAGTTAGAAAATGTACTAAATATTTTTAAAGATATATTTTCAAATCTGAAATTGTTAATGATAATTTGTGATTACATGTGCTGACCATTGATGGGAGAGAATGTATCACCTATATATATTTTTTTCTAATTAAATTCAGATATTGAAACATGTCTTTAACACTCTTAGTTCCTGACTATAGGTTTTTTCCCACATTATTTTCAGAACAAGACTATAAAGAGGAACTTTTTGCCTGTGCTGTTGTTAACAGCATTTAGACATAGACAGCAACCACCTTGACCATAAGCAGAATGGATAGAAGATAATTCAATGCCTCTTAATAAATTAATCAGGTCTCTGGCACTCTGTGTGCCAGAAACTCAGCTCTACATCAGCCAGGAGCAAACCAACATGTTCTTCCTTAGGACAACATGTTCTTCCTGGCACAAACCTTCAGTTGTTTCTAAAAATTGCAGTATGAAGAAGGCAAATGTGGGACTTCAAAGAAGGTACTACATGAAAGGTAAGTACAGTGCCTTCTGAAATTATTAACCTCCTGCAGTTTCTTTTCCATTGTGTTATAAAATAGTCCTATTTTTTTTTTAAGTAAATAAATAATAAAATAACACCTGATAAGTTGTGAGTGCATATGTATAGCCTCCATGAAACCCCTACATAAGATCTGAACCAACCAATTAACTTCTGAAATCACATAATTAGTTAAATAAGGTCACATGATCTATCACATGATGTAAATATAAATGCATGTTTTCTGACGGGCCCCTGAATCTGCATCACTACTAAGAAAGCAACCTGAAAACCAAGCAACTCTCCAAACAGGTCAGAGGCAAAGTTATGGAGAAGTATAGATCAGAGTTGGGTTATAAAAAAAAATATTCCAAATGTTCAATATCCCATGGAGCACCATTAAATCCATTATAACAAAATGGATAGAATGTGGCACAACTACAAACCTCACAAGAGAAGACTGCCAACTAAAACTCAAGGACTGGGCTAGGGGTTCCCCAAACAGCACTTGACAGACTCCCCAAACAAATGGAAGAAGGTTCTCTGATCAGATAAGACCATCATGGGAAGCACTGTATGTAGTGCAAATCCAACACTTTTCATCAACCCAAGAACACCATTCCCATAGTGTGGATTCTTATCATTGAGCAGGGACTGAAATACCGATCAGGATGGATCGCAGTAAATAAAGGACAATTCTTGATAAAAATATGTTTCAGTCTGCCAGTGATTAGATAATGGGACGAGGTTCATCTGTCAGCAGCACAATGACCCTTAATATACTGCTAAGGTTACTTTCACACTTGCGGCAGAGGATTCCGGCGAACCGGACGCAAACTGATGGCATTTGTCAAACGGATCCAGATGCGGATTGGTCTGACAAATGCATTGAAATACTGCATCCGTCTCTCCGGTGTCATTCGGAAAAATGGATCCGGTATAATTTTTTTTTGCATTTTTAAAGGTCTGCGCATGCGTATTTTCTCCATCCAAAAAATGTTAGAGGGACTGAACTGATGCATCCTGAATGGAATGCTCTCCATTCAGAATGCATTAGGATAAAACTGATCAGTTTTTTTCCGGTATTGAGCTCTTGTGACGGAACTCAATACCGGAAAACAAAAACGCTGTTGTGAAAGTACCCTAAGGCTGCACTGGAGTGGTTTACAGGAAACATTTAAATGTCTTAATTGTCTATTTTGTCTTAATTATTTTTTGTGTCATGATAAACAACATTGTGTGTCTGGGTCTGTTAAATGAGCAACATTTGGTCGTGTCTTATATAGTGATAATCTGTAAACAGTGAGCATTTATATGTTGAAGAAACATTCAATAAAAAGTGAACAGATTAACATAAGAACCATTCAACCCGGTGGGTCTAAGTATCGATTTTAAAATCAAGACTCGTGCATGAATAAAGGGGAGTATTTAAACCTAAAAAGATGTATGGGATTGGCTGGGATCATAATTCCCAAGTGCTTAATAGCCTCTTTTGCCCACTGGAATGAAGTATACGATTTGATTTCTGCCATGTAGTTCCTTGCCGCAGTGACATTAAGTATTTCGGATTTGTCATAATTGAGTCATAGTCAGAAATTATTTTACTTACGTCTGGAATTGCAGCTTTAGAGTTTGTTATAAAAAGAAGCAGGTCATCAGCAAAGGCTGCCAGTGAATGAACCTTCCTATTTACTTGTAGGCCTCTAATGATCTTGGAGGCTCTGAGTTTACATAAGAACAACTCCAGGGTAAGTATGAATAATGCTGGAGAGAGTGGGCAGCCCTGCCTCGTTCCATTTGTGATATGGAAGGGTGGTTAAAGAGTGCCATTAACAAGAACTCTGGCTGAAGGCTGTCTGTATAATGAAAAGATGGCTGAAATAAACATGGGCGGGAAGCCAAAATGGCGCTGTGTACTTTCCATAAAAACCCAGTTGACCCTGTCAAATGCCTTTTCAGCATCAGTTCCTAGAAGTGTTAGAGGGATTTTGTGTTTTTTCGCGTAGTATATAGTATGTAAAACTCTGCTAACGTGTTTACCTTCACTCCCCTTCACAAATCCTACTTGTTCTTTGCCAATTAGTCTAGGGAGTAGCTTTGCAATGTGATGACTTAGAAGCTTGGCCCATAATTTAACATCTACATTGAGTAGGGAAATTGCCCTGTAACTGCTATTAGGGATTGCGGGGGGAGGGAGTTCCCTTTTAATAGAGAATTGTATAAGTCCACAAATTGTGTTATTAGGATGTTTTTCAATTTCTTATAGTATATAATGGGTAGTCCATCCGGTCCTTAGCATTTTCCTGATGGGACACTTACCAATACCTCTTCCGTTACTGGAGAAAGTAGCATGTCTTTTTCAGGGTCGCTCACTTTCAGGACTTTAACTGCTTCCAAGAAGGATTTTATTTTATTGAATATATGCGCAGGGTCACCAGATTGTAGGTTATTAAGTGATGAGTAAAAATTAGCAAATTCCTCTGCTATTGACGGGGTATTGGTAAGATGGTGTCCTTTTTCGGATTTGATACTGGAGATAAAAGCTTTTTCTCTATGCCCATTTATCATCTGCGTGAGGAGCTTAGAGCCCCTGTCTCTGTGTATGTAGAATTTATATTTAGCAGACCTAAGGGCTTTAGCTGATTTGATGTTTAATAAGTCTTTCAACTGGCTTCTTAATTTGACAATATCACTATAATTAGCATCCGAGGGAGTGTTTTTATTAATATTTTCTAGGGCGAAAATTTGGGCCATAATAGTCTATCTTTGCTGTCCTCTGCTTGCGTACCCAAGTTCCCAGGGCTATAAGTTCCCCCCTGATATATGCCTTGTGGGACTCCGATACGATAGCTTTATCTAAAGGGGGGTGTTGTTTAATTAAAAAAATAGTTTTAGTTTCTCCTCCAATCTACACCTATCCTTTTTATTTTCCAGAAGGGTTTTATTAAGTCTCCAGGACCATGTTTTGGGTGGTAGACCTTTTAGCTGGAGCACCAGTGAGACAGGAGCATGATCAGAGATCGTAATCTGACCAATAGTGGAAGATCTCATTCTCTCCAGCACATGGTTGGAGACAAATAGATAGTCCAGGCGTTGATAGGTTCCATGTACGGCAGAATAAAACGTACAGTATAATCTCTGTCCCTCGGGTGCGACAGTCTCTGGGAGTATTTGGGAACAGTGGATGTGGAGTCCATAGGATTGTCTAATACTTAGTTCAGATCTCCTCCTAGTAGCAGTAGCCCCTCTCACATCTTTATTAGCTATGGTATTTGTTTGGAGTTGGGGGAGTACACATTAACTAGAGTTATTTAGTTATCAAAAAGTGTACCTTTTAAGAAGATGTACCTGCCTTCTGGGTCTATGAATTGTGCCTGCATTTGAAAAGGGACATTGGCACCTATTCCAATAGAAACTCCCCTAGAAGCTGAGGAGTGAGTACTGTGAAACCATTTTGGGTACGGTTTAGAAAAAAGAACTGGAATGTGGTTATGTGTGTTTATTGAAGGAACAGTAGGTATGCCCTCTCTCTCCTGAGCATTTGGAAGACCTGGCTTCTTTTTTGAGGGACATTTAAAGCCATTGACATTGAGTAAGGTTATCTTTAGGGGATCCATGAAGTATAGGTGGTTACTAAGGGGTATAAGGAGCTACATCCCAATAAAACAAGTGTATCCAAACACAAGACCCATTAGGAGTAACTGTGTACAGAATGATTAAGTACAAAATTGAGCATGTGAAAGTGAGAATGAACGGTAGCACTGAATAGAAACATCCCGTGGAGGGAAGAGAAGAAGAAGAGGGATGATTAAGAAGGAAAAGGAATATTAAAGGAAAATAGATGTGAGAGTGGAGAAACTGTGAGGTACACAAAGCCTGCATGAGCCCGCACAGCACTTTTCTTTTTAGGGCATTCCGGGGAGAGGGGGCCGAGAAGCAAACCTCAAATGTATTATGTTTTGTCACTCTACCCCCTCCTCCTGGGCGCCACTTAATGGGTTCCCATAAAGGAAGCAGCTGAGGCGCAATTACCTTTCTAACTCAGCAGGATGGAGAAAATCCATAATGTTAGAGAGACAGGGTATAACTAAAAGTACACACCACCTTAACTGGCAGGATCGATGAAGGGATCCTGTGCATCCCTACTTCCCTCGTGTCCGGGGTGTAGCACACAATAAAGCTGTTACACAAACAGATATGAATAAAAGCCATTGCCTTACAGCTCGCGGCTAATACCATGGCATAAAAAGATGATTCCTACTCGGTTTACAAATCACAATAAAAGTTAAGCAGCGGGCAGAAGATATCAGTGCAGGCAAATGCTAATAGTGAGGCAAACACTTAACAAATGAGATTGGGAACAGCAGACATGACAGATAAATGAGTATACATCGGGGCACAGTGGAGATCCAAACAGGTGTGGTGTTACCGGATCTCTGTCCTAGGGGACTAACAGATGAACAAATTAGAGTGAAGCTTCATCTTCAAGCGTCTTTTAGTTCCGCTTGGCGTTTCTTTGCTTGAGGTGATTTAAACTTCCTGACGACTTGCCAGTCCTCAATTGTGGGCAGAAGCGATATTTTCATGCTTCCAGCCAAAAGCAGCCATGAGGTAATGTACAGGGGTTCAATTTGCAGGGCATCCCAGATCTTGGAAAGGTCATTCAGATGGAAGATTATGGCTTGTTTTCCATTAAAGGAGGTGCATAAGCCAAAGGGAAAAAGCCAGCGCAGGGGATGTTTTCCCTCTCTGAGGAGATCTGTTAGCGGCTTAAGTGCTCTCCGCTTAGTAAGGGTGCTTGCTGCCAAATCTTGAAATAGCTGGATTTTGCTCTTTTCAAGGAGTATATCTCCCTTGTCCCTGGCAGCTGTTAAGATGGCGGCTGTATCCACATAGCTAAGTAGGCCACATATGATATCACATGGCAGAGTTCCTGGCTCTGGTTTGGGCCTCAGGGCTCTATGGGGTCTCTCTATAACCTCTGCATCGGCTCTCTTCTGACCCAGTAAGGAAGAAAAGATTTGACTGACCGTGGTAAGAATATCTTCCTTCTGAATGCTGTCTGGGATGCCTCTGATGCGTGCATTCTTCCTCTGCCTCCTGTTCTCCTGATCTTCCAGGTGCAGGAAAGCTGTGTTTATCTGTTCACTGACCTCTTCTACATTGGTCAGCAGTGCACCACTATGTTTGTAAAAACGCAGCGTGTGTGACTTCTAGGGCTGCCACTCTGTGCCCAGTTTGCTTGATTTCTGTTTTTATAGCCGATAGTTCTTTCAGAACAGGCTCAAAAGCGAGGGCCAGTGAAGCCTTGAGGAAGGCTCTAGTGATAGGTATCAAGTCTTGCTCACTGTGTGTCTCTGACATGGCGCAGGAACCTTCATCATCAGAGTCCTCTGTGTAATTCAGAGCAGCGGCGGCATCTTGCACCATCTTGGATCTGCCTGTTGGAATCGACATCTTCTTCTTTAGATATTTGTCCATGTCTGACTGTCCTCTGGAGTGTCTGGGAGTTACTTGGGTCTCCCTGGACTTGTCTTTAGTGAGTTTACCCATATTGGAGCGGGATGAGAACATAGATGAGAATATCAGCTTTGTTGAGCGCTGTTGTGAGGAGCTGTCACTTGAATGGGTCTGCAATCACGGAGATGCGGAATGGAAGCACGGATCGGAACCCCACAGAAGCACTATATGGAAGAAAGAACCCTTAGAGGTCTTGCATCTCCAACATAGGCCTGAGCAGTTAATGGAGTATAGAGAGATCGATTCGGGAGTCTTATATGACCTCATCAGAATTTTGTAGCTATTTTCTTGAATGCATCTGGATATCTTGTGGGGGATCATAAGTGCTGTAGAAATCTCTGTAGAAGATAGAAAGCGTCCCAAATCTTTCTCCCAGGAACCAATTATAGCTGGTTTAATAAGGGATGAGGGAGACTTTAGTTGTCTGTACGAAATAGTCTTTTTAGGAGACTGATTCGAACCTACTATCGTGTCGAACCAAGAGGACAAGGGGGGTAGTGGGGAATCCTTAAGCAACGAGGTGACTTCAGAATTGAGGAACCGTTGCAGGAAAGTAAAAGCAGCAGGGCTTTTCAAGTCATTAGTGAGTGTTTGTAGGGGTTTGACATAACCTTTATTATCTATCAGATTGTGAAGGGGAATAGCTGAGAGTTTAATTGAGAGGGGGCAGCTCTCTTTCAAAGCAGATGGTGCTAGGTCAATCAAGTCTCTCAGAGTGAGGAGGGGAGATGGGGTTGTTATTGGATGAGGAAAACAAGTTCCAGACTGTCAGTGTGCTTTGTATCATGGAGTTCTGTACATTCTGTAGTGGTGGAGGTGGTTTACCTGATAGCAGAAAAGCTCTAGGAGAGGAGGGGAGAAAAACCTTTTCAATGTGAACCCAAACTTTATGGGGAGGAGATCTAATCCAGTCTACTACTCTGGCTAGGTGTATAGCTCTCATGTACATTTCTGGGTCAGGAAGCGCAATCCCTCCTAGTCGTTTAGGTTTAGTAAGAGTGTTAAAGGAGATTCTAGGGCGTTTACCTTTCCAGATGAACTTGCAAATTGCTCTATTAAAAGTAATAAAAAAGAGTTTGGGGATTTTAATTGGGAGTGATTGCATAAGATATGTAAATCTGGGAAGAACCAAAGCAGATACCACATTTTTTCTGCCGAACCAAGAGAGGTACAGATGGTCCAACGAGTCCAGCTTGGCAACCATAGAGTGTAGGAGAGGGAGGTAGTTAAGTTTATATAAATCTGCAAAATTGGGGGAAATTTTTCCCCCTAAATATTTTAGTTGTTGTGTAGACCAATTGAATGGAGAATTAGATTGGAGTTGGGATTTGGCTGGAATAATTTTGAAGTTAGAGAGGGAGCCGAATAGTTCTAGCGTGGATAAGATAATTGGGAGGGATTTTTGGGGGTTTGTCGTGAGGATTAGAAGATCGTCGGCAAAAGCTGGCAATTTATTTTCATGGACTCCAACACTAAGACCTTTAATATCAGTCTGTTGTCTTAGGGCCTGTAATAAAGTCTCCATAACCAGTACGAAGATAAGTGGGGAAAGGGGGCAGCCCTGCCTAGTGCCATTTTTGATATGGAAGCATGGAGAGAGGATGCCATTTACTGACACAGATGCCGAGGAAGAATGATACATGGCCCCAACTGCATTGGAGAATTGATCTGGGATACCGAACCTTGCAAGAGTAAGCCTGATATACGTCCAGTTAATTCTATCGAAAGCTTTCTGGGCATCTGTGCCAATCATGACTAAGGGGATCGCCTTATGGGATGAGAAGAATAAGGCGTTCAATATTTTCGTTACATTATCTTTACCTTCCCTTCCTTTGACATATCCTACCTGATCTGAGTGGATCAGGGAGGGAAGTAATTGTTGCAGTCTTTTAGCTAGCATTTTAGCAATAAGTTTAAGGTCGGTGTTTAGAAGGGAAATGGGACGATAATTAGAACAGGAAGAGGGGTCCTTACCGGGTTTGGGGATAATAGTTATAGTGGCTCTGGACATATCTGCAGAAACAGGGGAATTAAGTAAAGCTCCATTACAGACTGGGAGGAAAGGAGGCAGGATGGTTTCTGAGAAGGATTTGTATGTAATAAGATAGAGGGAGACCATCAGGTCCTGGGCATTTCCCAGTGGGAGAGGAGTTGAGTGCCTCCATTATGTCAGACATTGTAAATGGAGCGGCAAGTTTATCCTGTTGTGAGAACTGGGAGGTTCAAATTACTAAGGAAGGAAGAGATATTCTGTTCTTTATCATATCTAGGGTCTGGAGGGGGGGGGGGAGGGAAGGTTGTAGAGATATTCATTGTACAGTCTGAATTGTTCTGCTATTTCCTCAGATTTGAAAAATGTCTTACCTGAAGAGCTAGTGATGTTTTGAACGTAGTTAGCCAATTTCCTACGTTTGATTCTCTGCATTTGGAATTTGGTGGCTTTATCTCCGTGGGCAAAAAAGTTTGCTGGGAAGACAGGTAGAACCTAGCAGAATGTTCATTAAGCATATTTTTAAGCTCTGTTTTAAGAGATGTCAGTTTGGATAAATGGAGCTGAAGCAGGGAGATTTTATGTGTTCTTTCTAGAGTATTAATCTGTGAGAGGTGGGAGTTTAGTTTCTTTTCAGATTCCTTTTTTAAAAGGCCTCTAATATAAACGTTGTGTGCATCCCAGAGCACATTGGGGGAGATGGAAGGGGATAGATTAATGGTGATGTATTCTTTCAATAAGGATGATATACGATCTTTATGGATATCTTTACCCAGGATGGACTCGTTGAACCTCCAGCAGGGCGACCTACCCGGTTCCGTGGGATGGCGGAGGGAGCAAAAGACTGGTGCACGATCGGAGAGACTCATGACTCCAATTCGCGCTGATGAACAGTGTTGTAGATGTTCTTTTGACACCAGAATATAATCAATTCTGCTAAGAGTTGTAAGCTGAGGAATAAAAAGAATAGTCAATGGCAGAAGGGTTTAAAAATCTCCATACATCAGTTAGCCCTAAATTATACAACCTAGCCAGAGTAGCACAGATAGCCCTAGAAGACAGAGCAGACTTCTTTGAGGAAGTATTAATCAAGGAGTTGAAGGTTAGGTTTAAATCTCCTTATAGGATGAGGATGCCCTCCCTATGTTTCTCTACTAGGGAAAGGAGATCAGCAATCCAACGAGATTGGTCAGTATTGGGTGCATAAGCATTGACAAAAGTGTAAAGAACCTGGCCTACACGACCTTTCAGGATGATATAACGTCCATCTGGGTCTTGGATATGATTCAGATAGGAGAATGGGGTGCCTCTGCGAAACCCAATACTGACCCCTCTTGAGGCGGCACCGTCTGCCCCACAGTGATACCATATCGGGAATTTGGAGTAGGAAAGGTTAGGGTAGTTATTATTCTTAAAATGGGTTTCTTGTAGAAAGGTAACATTACACTTTTCCTTCCAAAGAAGGGAGAATATTTGGCAACGTTTAGAGGGAGACCCAAGACCCTTTACATTAAAGGAGACAATGCTCAGATCAGCCATAACTTAAATAATTAATAGCAAAAGGTGGAGCTGAGTGGAGGCATTGTGGCATATACAGAAAGCCCAACGTTACAACTAAGTGAATAACAATTAAAACTGACAAACCTTTTGAGAAGATCAGTACCATAGTATAAAATTAAAAAAATGGTAAGAAATGACAATATGAGTGGGGGAGAGTGGGTATTTCCTATGAAACCTGCAATCAAGTGTGAGGGGGAAGTATTAATGACCACAAAAGTACAAATGAAGGTGGGAAAGGAGGACAGAAAGGGATGAAGGGTGAGTTTGCGGGTTAAGGTGAAAAGAAACCATTGGGAGAGATGAGTGGATAGGTAAAGCAGGGATGGATAATAAGGGACAGAAATAATAAACGCTGAAATCTCAGCCTTAAGACAGACAAAAGGAGAGATGAGGTATAGTCAAGTTAGGCTTGAAATATAGGTGGAGAGCCTAAAAATAACCAGATACTAATTATCTTGAGATGAATCAGGGTCCATCCTGGGAAGCATGGATTTTCTAAGGAGTAGTGGAGTCTTTATTCTTCTTGGACTTCTGCTTCTTGGGTGTGGTGGAAAGCTCCCATAGTCGTAGGATTGGGAGGGAAGGTAAGGCGGTAATGTCCTGCACTTTATCCCAATCTTGTATGTCCAGAGGCGCTATATCTAGCACGTTATAAGCTTCATGGAGGTCTAGAAAAGAAGAGATGTGGATCCTCTTGCCTGAAGCTAAAAATGATAAACCGAAGGGAAAGGTCCATCATTATGGAATCTGTCTCTGTCCCACATTTCCACTTGATTACATTTAATTTCATCCATTGACCTCCCTTGGATGTGGTCTCTCTTTTTCACTCTCCCTCCCCGGCGTGGAACCTTGATTCGCCGCTAACCGTGATCAACATGCAGAAAAGAACATCGAAAGTTGATAGAGGAGATATCCAATTGGATCGGAACATCACAGGGACGTGCGACATGGTGGAACAGTATGTTTGCACACACCTACATGAACTGACTGATGGTTCTGCCCCCTGCAACTTCTGGGTCTCCAAATTAGGAACACGGCCTGAGCTTGCCCTTTACGTCTTGGAGGTGCTGGCCTGCCCTGCAGCCAGTGTATTGTCTGAACGTGTGTTTAGCACGACTGGAGGGGGTTATCACAGGTTATATTTCCCAATATTTTTGGGTTTACCCTAATTTAAAAAAATAAAATACATTTAAAACCAAAAAGCAGTGTAGGCTACCTTCTCCTCATCCACCACCGCTTCTACCTACACCGCAACATTCACTACCTCCTCAACCTCCTACTCCATATGGACCTCGTCCACCTATATCAATATATTTTATTTTTGCGTATTTTATGTTCTTAAAGTAATTTCCCTATACACTTTTGTTAGCAGAGCACTTAACATGCTCTTAACCACATTTTGATGCCATTTGCAGCCCTCTAGTTGTTTCCATTTTTACAGCCATTTTAGTGGTCAAAAGTTCGGGTCCCCATTACCTTCAATGGGGTTCAGAGTCAAGTTCGGGTCCCGAATTCAAACTTTTTTGTGAAGTTCGGCCGAATCCGTCGAACCCGAACATCCAGGTGTCTGCTCAACTCTATTCAGGGGTACTTTGGTGTAATTATATTTAGAGGGCACAGTTTTACACTCTGAGGTGTTTGTGTCAGTATAGGGGTGGGTATCAAGCAAATACATTGGTGAAACACTCTGCTGAGATGAATCATGCCAAGGAGAAGTATTCCTGATGGTCTGGGATAGATAGAGAAAAAAAAGGTAAGAACACAACTCCAATCAGAAAGAAGGTCACTTGTGAGTCACTGTAAATGTTATTTTCTGCCTCTTTGATACATTTGATCAGAACTTGGTTTATTGGTATATTTGTTAAATCTATATAGATTTCATTTTAATATTATTTTATTATCAGGAATAGTATGAATATGAAGTTTTATTCTACCAGACACTGCTTCTACAAACAGTGCTACTCTGTGATGTGCTCTCTACATTAAGCAGCTTTACAGCCCCTCCCTCTGACAGCTGTACTGGACTCCAGGTTGGATGCTACAGCTGTAACAGCTTAATGCAGAGAACAACTCACAGTGAAGCCCTTTCTCCTGGGCACTTGCAGGGCCAGAGAGCAGCAGAATAAAGATTCAGAGTCATACTGCTCAGGATAATAAAAGCTCCACAAAAGATGTGTCATCAACAGTTTTGCATGATCAAAACTCCTGACAGTGCCCCTTTTAAAACGGTGGTACTGAAAACAGATAATAGATATAATATTACATTACGGTTAGCAATTTAATACTAACTTGGTATAATGGAAACAAGATTTTACATGATGTTGACTATTTCCCCTTTTATAAATTAAAGAGTTGATCATGTTCAGGTCAACAGATACAACATTCATTTAAAAGGGTTATCCCACAAATTTAAAACTATTGTACTCATATATGGAGGACCTACTTCCCTTTCTGTGGGTAGGCATCAGCTCATCAAGCAAATGCATCTCTTTTAGGATGCATTGCAATTAGCTCTTGTTAACCCCTTTCTCAACAGTGTAGAAAGTAACTCTTCACATATAGCTCCAGAGATACATATGATATGTAATACCACATGATTTACTTTTCCACAATCTAGAAAGAGAGTTAGCTATATACAGTCATGGCCAAATGTTTTGAGACTGACAGAAAAGTTAGTTTTCACAATGGTTGCTGCTTCAGTTTTTATGGTGGCAATTTGTAGAGATGAGCAAATTTCTCAAAAATGCGATTTGGCCGGTTCGACAAATTTTTCAAAAATATTTGTTTAGATCCGAATTTATTTGCGGCAAATTATTTCTTGGCTGAAGAGAGTCTTTATGGGAGTGTAGAACACTGTGCCTTGCAGTAACACGCATAGGGAGTTTGCTGGGGTAGTGAAATAATATTGTGAGTCAGTATGACATGCAGATGACAGGCGTCACTCTTAGAATCACTGCACACTTCACTTATTTGGCCAGCCACGGGGCCAAAAGCAACAAAATAACTCAAGTATGCACTCAGCCTTACAGGTCGATGTTAGCGTCAAGAACAAGTGTACTCCTTTTACACCCTCGTCAGCTGATTCCACATAGATGTCTACAGAACCTGTTCTATTAAACGCTTAACAAGTAAAGCCCCCCGACAGAGTGGAGAGGGTGTCAGCAGTAAGTTTGTGCTGACATCACAGATTATTTTGCCCTTCCTCTGATCCGTCAGAACAATAACCCCCAAAAAAAGGATCCTGTCTGTGTGGAGCATCCGCCTTCACTCGGTCAGCATTTGCTCAGTAATCAATCAGTATTGGCCCAGTCATGAAGTAAGGAGGGTGGGAAAAGCATGAGAAGTCCACAGAGTGGCCCTATGATATAGTGGTGAGGTGGCTGCAGAATGAGGAGGCCACCGAGTGGCACAATGACAGAGTCTGGAGGTGGCGGATGTAGCAGCAGCAGCATCAGGAGAAGACCACCGAGTGGCACAATCAGGGCCGGTGCTACCATAAGGCAGACCAAGCAGCTGCCTTAGGGGGCACTCTGGGGGAGGGCGTAAAAATGTGACATGGAGGGGAAGAAATGTGACATGGAGGGCTGATGTGACATAGGGGGGTGATTTGACATTGAGGGGGAGAAATATGACATGGGGGGCTGATGGCTGACATGGGGGCATTATGGCTTACATGGGGGCATGAAGGATAGGGGCTGATAGCTGACATGGGGGGCTAATGGCTGACATGGCGGCATGATGGCTGACATGGGGGGCTGATGGATGGGGGCTGATGGCTGACATGGGGGTCTGATCTGAGGTCTGATTAACATTGGGGGTCTGATTGGGGCTGTGAGCTGAGGTCTGATTAACATTAGGGGTCTGATTGCTGGTCTGACCTGAGGTGTAATGGAAAATATTTTTTTCTTATTATCCTCCTCTAAAACCTAGGTGCGTCTTATAGGGCAAAAAATACGGTCCTCAAACCAGCAATTGTCTTAAGCAGAGAGAAGATACCAGGATCACACAGAGGAGAAGCCAGCTGCTGCAGACGGGACCAGGGCCAGGTGAGCTGCGAGGGGGGCGCCAAAATGTAGCTTAGCTTGTGTAGTAAAAAATCCTTGCACCGTCCCTGGGCACAATGACAGAATCTGGAGATGGCAGCAGCATGAGGAGGCCACCGAGTGGAACAATGACAGAGTCTGGAGGTGGCAGATGCAGCAACAGGAGAAGACCACCGAGTGGCACAATGCAAGTAGAGAAAAAAATTGCTAGGTGTTTCCCTATGATGTTCAGATGGTGGTTGAGGGGGAATTAGCACAGGGGTGTCAGGGGAGTGGTAAAATTAAGTTGGAAGTCTAGATGAGGTATAAAAATCTTTGGTGAGGTTTTTTATTTTTATATTTTATTTGATTAAGAGTGAGTCTATAAAATAGGTTTATAAAAAATAGGTCTATAGTGGTGGATATTTAAAATCAAGAGTTAATGGTACTGAGCAGTATTTTATTGAAATATTGGAAAAAATGTAATATATAAAATGTATACATGTACAGTACAGACCAAAAGTTTGGACACACCTTCTCATTCAAAGAGTTTTCTATGAAGATTGTAGATTCACACGGAAGGCATCAAAACTATGAATTAACACATGTGGAATTATATACATAACAAAAAAGTGTGAAACAACTGAAAATATGCCATATTCTAGGTTCTTCAAAGTAGCCACCTTTTGCTTTGATTACTGCTTTGCACACTCTAGGCATTCTCTTGATGAGCTTGAAGAGGTAGTCACCAGAAATGGTCTCCCAACAGTCTTGAAGGAGTTCCCAGAGATGCTTAGCACTTGTTGGCCCTTTTGCCTTCATTCTACGGTCCAGCTCACCCCAAACCATCTCGACTGGGTTCAGGTCCGGTGACTGTGGAGGCCAGGTCATCTGACGCAGCACCCCATCACTCTCCTTCATGGTCAAATAGCCCTTAAACAGCCTGGAGGTGTGTTTGGGGTCATTGTGCTGTTGAAAAATAAATGATGGTCCAACTAAACGCAAACCGGATGGAGTAGCATGCCGCTGCAAGATGCTGTGGTAGCCATGCTGGTTCAGTAAAGCACCCCCACACCATCACACCTCCTCCTCCATGCTTCACGGTGGGAACCAGGCATGTAGAGTCCATCCGTTCACCTTTTCTGCGTCGCACAAAGACTCCAAAGAACTCAAATTTGGACTCATCAGACCAAAGCACAGATTTCCACTGGTCTAATATCCATTCCTTGTGTTCTTTAGCCTAAACAAGTCTCTTCTGCTTGTTGCCTGTCCTTAGCAGTGGTTTCCTAGCAGATATTCTACCATGAAGACCTGATTCACACAGTCTCCTCTTAACAGTTGTTCTAGAGATGTGTCTGCTGCTAGAACTCTGTGTGGCATTGACCTGGTCTCTAATCTGAGCTGCTGATAACCTGCGCTTTCTGAGGCTGGTGACTCGGATGAACTTATCCTCCACAGCAGAGGTGACTCTTGGTCTTCCTTTCCTGGTGCGGTCCGCATGTGAGCCAGTATCTTTGTATGCTTGATGGTTTTTGTGACTGCACTTGGGGACACTTTGAAAGTTTTCCCAATTTTTCGACTGACTGACCTTCATTTCTTAAAGTAATGATGGCCACTCGTTTTTCTTTACTTAGCTGCTTTTTTTCTTTCCATAATACAAATTCTAACAGTCTATTCAGTAGGACTATCAGCTGTGTATCCACCTGACTTATCCACAACGCAACTGATGGTCCCAACCCCATTTATAAGGCAAGAAATCCCACTTATTAAACCTGACAGGGCACACCTGTGAAGTGAAAACCATTTCAGGTGACTACCTCTTGAAGATCATCAAGAGAATGCCAAGAGTGTGCAAAGCAGTAATCAAAGCAAAAGGTGGCTACATTGAAGAACCTAGAATATGACATATTCTCAGTTGTTTCGCACTTTTTTGTTATGTATATAATTCTACATGTGTTAATTAATAGTTTTGATGCCTTCAGTGTGAATCAACAATTTTCATATTCATTAAAATAAAGAAAACTCTTTGAATGAGAAGGTGTGTCCAAACTTTTGGTCTGTACTGTTTATAAGGCGGAAAGGGGGACTTACTTCACCAGGAAGGGAGGTATAGGATAAGCATATGACATCTATACCTTCCCCTTCCCCACTGAGATCGCTTGGTAGGATGGTATGAACTCGCCACCATGTCCCAGAAGAATGACACCAGGGTTCCAAGTGGAGAGTTCTTTATTGGTTAAGATAGCTCAATGCGTTTTGTGGTATATACCCCTTCTCAAGAGCAAATAAAATACAATGACACAATGACAGTATGGAGATGGCAGCAGTATGAGGAGGCCACCAACTGGCACAATGACAGAATCCGGAGATGGCAGCAGTATGAGGAGGCCACCAAGTGGCACAATGACAGAGTCTGGAGGTGGCGAATGCAGCAGCAGCAGCATCATGAAAAGGCCACCGAGTGGCACAATGACAGAATCTGGAGATGGCAGCAGTATAAGGAGGCCACCGAGTGGCACAATGACAGAGTCTGGAGGTTACGGCAGCATCAGGAGGTTGTCACTGTTTTCATGTACTTTTTGTATATTTGTTGTTTCAAAATATATATATTTTCCTCACACTTTCAGACGCCACACAACATAATTCGGTCCATACAGCAAAAGGATTTTTTCAGTCACCCATCATCTTTACAGAAAAACAACAAATGTGAAAGAAAAAATTTCAACGTGACGTAATTCAGTTCATGCAGCTAAAGGAGTTTTGCAATCACCCATCAATATTACTGAAAAAAAACTACTTTGAAAAAAACTAAATTCACCACGACGTCACTCGGTTCATACAGCAAAAACAGTTTTGCAGTAACCCATCAATTTCACCTAAAAAAACAATGTTGAAATGAAAACATTCACCTATGAAAGGATAGCAGAATTCTGTTCATACAGAAGAATGTGTACATTGACCCATCAAATTTTCCCAAAGAAGGGTGTGTCCCAATAAAATTTCACCATCGAAAGGATAATGAAATTCGGTTCATAAAGAAGAAAATGTACATTCACCCATCAAATTTTCCCAAAAAAGGGCTTGTCTCAATAAAATTTCCCCACCGAAAGGATAACAGAATTCGGTTCATAAAGAAGAAAGTGTACATTCACCCATCAAATTTTCCAAAAAAGGGCGTGCCCCCATAAAATTTCACCACCAAAAGTATAATGGAATTCAGTTCATACAGAAAAAAGTGTACATTCACCCATCAAATTTCCCCCCAATTTTTTTTTCTCTTTTTACTGAAATACACCCCTATACACTTTCAACAGAAATAACTCCAGAAATGAACTGAGAATATATTTTTCTTGTTGGACTGAAATAGGCCACTATACGCTTTGAGCAGAAAAAACTTAGAGTGTAGTGCATATATATTTTTCTTGTAGTACTGAAATACTCCCCTATACGCTTCCACCAGAAATAATTGCAACAGTGCAGTGCGTATATATTTTTCTTTTTTTACTGTTATACGCCCCTATATGCTTTCAACAGAAATAACTGCAGAAGTGAACTGAGAATATATTTTTCTTGTAGTACTGAACAACTCCACTATACGCTTCCACCAGAAATAATTTCAACAACAGTGCATATATTTTTTTTTCCGAACAGCCGGTTGTCAGTCACAGGAGAAGGGGCAGGGAAGGGAGCGCATTTACCTTGACAGGCAAGGAGGCCGCTGCCCGCTTGACTTAAAGAGTGACTCGAAAATAGTGGGCAGACTAAGGCACACCTGTGCAATATTCATGCTGTCTAATCAGCACCTTGAGATTCCACACCTGTGAGGTGGGATGGATTATCACAGGAAAAAAGGAGAAGTGCTCACTAACACAGATTTAGACAGATTTGTGAACAATATTTGAGAGGAATGGGTCTTTTGTGTATGTAGAAAATGTTTCAGATTTTTTAGTTCAGCTCATGCAAAATGGAAGCAAAACTGAAAGTGTTGTGTTTATATTCTTGGTCAGTGTAAAACAAAGATTGTGATAAACACCAAACACTAATTAGGCAATAATGGGTTGCCATCAGTCAGAATTTGGCCCTGCAGCTAATATAAGCTGAGAAACATCTGACTAAAATATATAAAAACACTGAAGCAGCAAACATTATGTCAGTCTCAAAACTTTTGCCCCTACTGTGCTTTTATATTAAAAGTAGGTTGTTATGAAGGAAATGTGTCTGGACCTCTTCACCTGCTTCACACTATAAGACCACTATGCTAGTACTGAAGGGGGGAGACAGGAGCAGGGAAGCTACTGAGAATGCTAGTCCACTCATGAATGCAGGAAAAGTGGACTATAGAAGGAGAAGCAACAAGTGGCACTACCAGAAAGGAAAATGCAACATACATAAAAACATTACAGTATATATATTGCAATAATGCTTCATGTGAAATGCCCTGTTTAGGGATGAGTGGACCCGTGTATGTTTGGGTTCGCCGGTATCGGCTGTACTGGCTGCAAAAGAAAGCAAAATAGGGGTAAGAGCAGGATAATTACCCTGCAAACAAATGTGGATAAGGAAATCACTTAAAATAACATAGAATAAAAAAATAAAGGCGGAGGTAAAAAAGGAGTAGGAGGTTGATGAAGAGGCAGTAGACGTGGCGGTGTAGGTGGAAGCTGCGGCAGTGGAGGAGGAGCCAAGAACGCAAAGAGAAAGTGCACTGAAGTATAACAATGGCTAGGTGCGGCTGGTATACTTGTCTATTCATCACAAGGTATTGACAAGTCTTGTGGGATCCATGCCTGGTTCATTTGAATGAACATGAGCTTGTCCACGTTGGCTGTGAACAGACGGCAGCGCTTATCTGTGATCACCCCCCTGCCGCTAAACACTCGTTCGGACAATACACTGGCCGCAGGGCAGGCCAGCACCTCCAAGGCGTAAAGGGCAAACTCCGGCCATGTTCCCAATTTGGAGACCCAGAAGTTGAATGGGGCAGACCCATCAGTCAGTACGTGTAGGCGTGTGCACACGTACTGTTCCACCATGCTGCTGAAATGCTGCCGCCTGCTAAGACGTTCCGTATCAGCTGGTGGTGCTGGTTGTTGTGGCGTGCTGACAAAGCTTTTCCACATTTCAGCCATGCTAACCCTCCCTTCAGAGGTGCCGGCTGTTCCCCAGCTGCATTGGCGACTTCTTTCTCCTCCTCTGCCTTTGCCTTGTGCTTCCACTGAGCCCCTGCTGTCAGTTGGGAATGCCATCAGCAGCGCACCTACCAGCGTGCGCTTGTACTTGCGCATCTTCCGATCACGCTTCAGTGACGTAATTAAGGACAACATGTTGTCCTTGTAGCGGGGAACAAGCAGGGTGGCCACCCAGTAATCAGCACTGGTTAGAATGTGGGCAACACGGAGGTCATTGCGCAGGCACTGCAGCATGTAGTAGCTCATTTTGTGCCAGGCTGCCCAGAGGCAATGACAAGCTGTCCTTTGTGGTAGGTGTATCCTCTGTATCCTGTGTATCCCCCCATCCAGGCTCCAGTGATGCCCATTAGCTTCTTTGGGTGCCACCCTGCTGTGGACATGGTTCCTCCTCCTCATCATCCTCCTACTTCTCCTCCTCTAGAACCGTGTCCTGGCTGGACAGCTGGGTACCTGGCCTTTGTTGGTGTAGGAACCCACCCTCCGTGCCACTTATGAATGACTGGTCTGATAACCGTGGAAATGATCCCTCTTCGTCCTCCTCTTCCTCCTGTGCAACATCCTCTTCCATCATCGCCTGAAGCGTTTTTTCAAGGAGACATAGAAGTGGGATAGTAACGCTGAGGACGGCGTCATCGACACTGCCTATGTTGGTGGAGTACTCGAAACAGCGCAACACGGCACACACATCCCACATGGAGGCCCACTCGGTGGTGAAGTGGTGCTGTCCCGCAGAGCGACTGACCCATGCATGCTGCAGCTGAAACTCCACTATTTCTTGCTGCTGTTCGCACAGTCTCTCCAGCATGTGTAAGGTGGAGTTCCTCCTTGTGGGTACATCGCATATGAGGCGGTGAGCGAGAAGGCCGAAGTTACGCTGCAGCGCAGACAGGCGAGCCGCAACAAGGTGAGAACGCCGAAAGCACGCACAAACGGCCCGCACATTCTGCAGCAGCGCTGACATATCGGGGTCATTTTTCAGGAACCTCTGGACCACCAAATTCAGCACATGTGGCAGGCAAGGGATGTGCGTCAAACAAGCTAGGCCCAGAGCTGCTACGAGATTTTGCCCATTATCACACACAACCAAGCTAGGCTTGAGGCTCAGTGGCACCATCTAGTGTTGAGCGAGCATGCTTGGCCGAACATTAGTTCAGCTCGAGCATCGCTATGCTTGGCACATCACGAAGTTCGGCCAAACAACGCATGTGCTCGAGCGCGATGCTCGAGGCAGTGTATTTAAATCTAATTTAGCCTCTATTTCTATTCAGAAGATCGCTGTACAGTGATGGAATCCCTCAGTGTGAGTCCGCGGCTTAGGAGTCCCTTCTGTGATTCCATATACACTCACCTAAAGAATTATTAGGAACACTATACTAATACGGTGTTGGACCCCCTTTTGCCTTCAGAACGGCCTTAATTCTACGTGGCATTGATTCTGGTGCTGATAGCATTCTTTAGAAATGTTGGCCCATATTGATAGGATAGCATCTTGCAGTTGATGGAGATTTGAGGGATGCACATCCAGGGCACGAAGCTCCCGTTCCACCACATCCCAAAGATGCTCTATTGGGTTGAGATGGGGTGACTGTGGGGGCCATTTTAGTACAGTGAACTCATTGTCATGTTCAAGAAAAGAAATTTGAAATGACATGGTGCATTATCCTGCTGGAAGTAGCCATCAGAGGATGGGTACATGGTGGTCATGAAGGGATGGACATGGTCAGAAACAATGCTCAGGTAGCCCGTGGCATTTAAACAATGGCCAATTGGCACTAAGGGGCCTAAAGTGTGCCCAGAAAACATCCCTCGCACCATTACACCACCACCACCAGCCTGCACAGTGGTAACATGGCATGATGGATACATGTTCTCATTCTGTTTATGCCAAATTCGGACTCTACCATTTGAATGTCTCAACAGAAATCGAGACTCATCAGACCAGGCAACATTTTTCCAGTTTTCAACAGTCCAATTTTGGTGAGCTTGTGCAAATTGTAGCCTCTTTTTCCTATTTGTAGTGGAGAGGAGTGGTACCCGGTGGGGTCTTCTGCTGTTGTAGCCCATCCGCCTCAAGGTTGTGCGTGTTGTGGCTTCACAAATGCTTTGCTGCATACCTCGGTTGTAACGGTTATTTCAGTCAACGTTGCTCTTCTATCAGCTTGAATCAGTCGGCCCATTCTCCTCTGACCTCTAGCATCAACAAGGCATTTTCGCCCACAGGACTGCCGCATACTGGATGTTTTTCCCTTTTCACACCATTCTTTGTAAACCCTAGAAATGGTTGTGCGTGAAAATCCCAGTAACTGAGCAGATTGTGAAATACTCAGACCGGCCCGTCTGGCACCAACAACCATGCCACGCTCAAAATTGCTTAAATCACCTTTCTTTCCCATTCTGACATTCAGTTTGGAGATCAGGAGATTGTCTTGACCAGGACAACAACCCTACATGCATTGAAGCAACTGCCATGTGATTGGTTGACTAGATAATCGCATTAATGAGAAATAGAACAGGTGTTCTAATAATTCTTTAGGTGAGTGTATATCTATGTCCATATATGGAGTCAGTGCTTAGGGACACCCCAGTGTATTTAAATCTAATTTAGCCTGTATTTCAGAAAAGTTTCTGCCTGGATTCAAACTCACAACCTATATTAGAGGCAAGGCACTTAACCGCTCAATCAACACTAGCACCAACCACTTGGTTCCATGCCCTTCCACAGCTACTGCGCGGTGTGTTTTTTTCTTCCAAACAAATGAGTTTCAAAAGAGCCTGCTCTCATTTACCCTGGCTGTGCTGTAGTTGGTGGTGCAGTTGTTACGCTGAATGAATGAGGAGCTGGTAGAGAAAGAGGAGGCATCGAGAAATGTCCTGCAATCCTTGGTGGCAGAAGTACATGCGTCAAACTGCTACCTGCCTCAGGCACAACCGCCACTTCATTTACCCAGTGTGCAGTAAGGGAGATATAAAGTCCCTGCCTGTGCTTACTGGTCCACGTATTGGTGGTTATGTGGTCCTTGCCACAGATGCCGTTGCGCAGTGCACACCTGATTTTGTCCGCCACTTCGTTATGCAGGACAGGGATGTCTCACCTGAAAAAGTACTGTGGGACAACCGCCACCATAGAGTCACTCCAAAGGGGGAGGAAGAGGCCGAGACTGCAGCAACAGAGGGAGCAGGAGGAGCCTGAGATCTTTTGTGGTTTTTGAGGTGTGTACTCCACTGCAGCTCGTGCTTTGCATTTTGATGCCTGGTCGTGCAGGTGGTGCTCAGGTTTAGAACATTTATGCCTTGCCTAGAGCTCTGATTGCACAGCGTGCAAACCACTCGCGTCTTGTCGTCAGCACATTGTCTCAAGAACTGGCACGCCAGGGAACTCCTTGGAGATGGCTTTGGTGTGCTTAGTCCCTGGGTGCGGTGGGCAGGAGCAGGCGTACTGGCTAGGGGATGGCCACTCTGCTTTTGCACCCTGCTCCCTCTTTTGCTGTGCGGCTGGCGCTGTGTGACCATCACCTCTTCCTCCGAACTGCACACGTCACTCACATGACCTTGATTCCATGTGGGGTCTAGGACCACATTATCTTCCACATCATCTTCCACCCACTCCTCGCCCCTGCCCTACTTGCTAGTCTGCACACTGCAGAAAGCAGCAGCAGCTGGCACCTATGTTTCATCATTATCAGAGACTTGCTGCGGTGGTCCTCCCATGTCCACATCCTGAAACATAAGTGGTTGGGCATCAGTGCACGCAATCTCTTCCACTTATGGGGAAGGGCTAGGTGGATGGCCCACAGAAACCTTGCCAGCAGAGTTATCAAAAAGCATAAGAGACTGCTGCATGACTTGGGGCTCAGACTGCTTGCCTGATTTGCAAGAGGGTGAGGCGAAAGACAGATGCCCATGGGCTGCAGGTGCCAACTTTGCAGGGGACTGGGTGGGAGACAATGTGAAGGAACTGGAGGTACTGTCAGCCACCCAATCTACTACCGCCTCTACTTGTTCTGGCCTCACTGTTCGTACACTGGTATTTGGGACTGCAAAATAACTACAAAATAACGCTGAACATTCTGTCGCCTACGTGCACTTGAGGAAGGTTTTTCATTTAGGCCTGTAGCTGGCAGAGATAGACCACATTCTCTCCCTGCAGCAGGAGAGGACGTTCAGCCTTTCAACAAGCTTTATTAAATGACAGAACACTGAACTCGAACCCGAACTTTTGCTGCAAAGTTTGGAATCGGATACCCGAACTCGCAAACTTCGGTACGGACCCTAACTTTGCAGTTCGGGTTAGATCAACAGTAGTCCTGTTCATTGCAGAGTAATATTTTTCCTGGCATAGCTACTTTAATAATCTAGTGGGAAGGGGGAAGGAATCCTATGGGACATTAGGACTTATGTTCAATTTACTTTTACTTTCTTGTTTATGAATCTTGACTAGTCTATTTTTGTGACTTCTTAAACTTTTAATTATGTTCTTATGACAACTCTGTAACTTTTAGGTCCCCTTCACATATGTTTGGCAATCCAGTTCAATTCCCCTCCAATGTGAAGTAGAAAATGTTGGTGGGGAATTGAAGCCAGAACTGATCCCATAGTTTTCTATTGGATTGTTCTCATATATCAAGTGCATCAGTTGTGATGCTGGATGCCAAACAGTGCAGGGCATAAAAATGCTGCATGCTCAGTTTTTCTGTCCAGTTCTATCTGTGTACAGATGTCAGATCTGTGCACTGAAGTGCTGTGCACACAGGGCCGGCCTTTGGGGTGTGCGAGCTGTGCGGCCACACAGGGCGCCATGGCAACAGGGGCGCCCGGCGGCCGACACAGCTCGCAGTCGGTCTCTTACAGCAGGCCGGCCCGAGATTGTGTGAGGCGAGCCTGGCGAGCTGAGCCGCTGCAGCTGCCAGGTCAGGTTCCGGGCCGTGGAGGGGGAGCCTTGGGGCGGGGACTGGCTTTGGTTGACACTGGGTATGATTAAGGTGGGCAGGGGACTAGGTAAAGGTGACAGGGTATGATGATTAAGGGGGGCAGGAGACTGGCTATGGGTGACACTGGGTATGATTAAGGCTCTTAATCATACCCAGTGTCACCCATAGCCAGTCTCCTGCCCCCCTTAATCATACCCTGTCACCTTTGCCCAATCCCCTGCCCCCCTTAATCAAACCCAGTGTCACCCAGAGCCAGTCCCCTGCCCCCCCTCTTAATCATACCCTGTCACCTTTACTCAGTTCCCTGCCCTTCTTAATCATACCCAGTGTCACCCTTACCCAGTCCCCTGCCCCCTCAATTAGACCCTGCCCCACTTAATCATACCCAGTTTCACCCTTATCCAGTCCCCTGCCCCCTTAATCATACCCAGTGTCTGTCACCCTTAATTTAAGGGGGGCAGGGTCTAATTGAGGGGGCAGGGGACTGGGTATGGGTGACACTGGGTATGATTAAGAAGGGTAGGGGACTGGGCAAAGGTGACCAGGTATGATTAAGGGGGGCAGGAGACTGGCTATGGGTGACACTGGGTATGATTGTACTTGTTTGCACTTGCACTTAAATTATCTGTAATAAAAAAGAAAAAGTTTGCTACAAAGATTGTTTTCCTCTTTGTGTATGTTTAGGTGAATGGTAGGGGGGGCACCACAAGATTAGCTTGCACAGGGCGCCTGAACACCTAAGGCCAGCCCTGTGTGCACATATATCCACATATATATACACTGTTAACCACATGATGCAGTTCAGCAATTCTCTTGGCTGAGATAGCGCTATTGATGAGCTGGATGATGCCGTTACTCTTTTCTTGGGAAATCTTCTTCATGGCTGCTCTTGGATTCAAATCAGCGACCTTTCACTTGGGAATCAACCTAATAACACACTTAGTGAATGTGGGAACAGGTTGTAATTTGTAGTATACAATAAGAAAAATATTGTTTCACTACCAGGAGCAAAACAATAACAATACAGTTACATGACAAGAATCTGCATAACTAATCATATGATAAATAGTTGCAAGTCCAATTTATTTATGAGATAGCCAAGATGATTTTCTATAAAATGATGGTAGTCTAACGTTCTAAGGGTACTTTCACACTAGCGGTTTTCTTTTCCGGCATAGAGTTCCATCCTAGGGGCTCTATACCAGAAAATAACTGATCAGTTTTATCCCCATGCATTCTGAATGGAGAGCAATCTGTTCAGGATGCATCAGGATGTCTTCAGTTCAGTCTTTTTGACTGTTCAGGATGGAGATAATACCGCAGCAAGTAGAGGTATGACAAAAAGGACAGATGGATCTGTTCTTGAAATGCATTTGTGAGACGGATTTGCATCCGGATACGTCTACAAATGCTGTCCGTTTGCATGCAGATTGCCGGATCCGGCAGGCAGTTCCAGCGACAAGTGTGAAAGTACCCTAAGCTGTAGTGGATGGTGAAATATGGAGCCTGAAAGTTCTAAAGTTGCTACCATTTTGCTCATCAGTGTATGTAAAACAGACCTTGTGTTACTGATTATTTGTTTTTGTTTTAAATTATATGATGAAATAACAGCTTCCTAGTGTATTTCAGTTTATATTTTATCATGTATCCAATGTGAATAAAGGAGTAGATACCATACTTATACAAATATTAACCTTTCTGAATAATGCAAAAGGATGGTCATTTTTGATAATACCGCATCATACAGAATTCAACAGATATTTACTTTAGCAAACATGTTTCAGCAGAACAGCAGAACATTTCTCAAACATTATACACTCCATACATGAACACCATTTTAGTTTGTGTTGCATTACTTACTTTGTTCTGATCTAAATAAAAATCTATATTAGGGTACTTGCACACAGGGTCAGATTTCAATACAGAAATTTTGTGTGATTTTCTGTGCATTTCCGCACCAGAAACCACACCAAAACCACATGTGTTACTTGTGATTTTGGTGCAGATTTGATGTGGTTCTGCAGCGGATCTCATCCTTGCATTGCAACTTGCAAAGAGTAAAATCTGCACACAAATCTCATAAGCAATTGATATGCATTTTAGATTAAATGTATTTATAATTAGTGATGAGCGGCAGGGGCTATATTCAAATTCGCGATATTTCAAATATTTGGGCGAATATTCGTCATATATTCGCAAATTCAAGATAATTTTCTTGATTGCGAAAAATCGGCAATGTAATATTTGCGTAATGTGTGCGAAATACAAGTGTGGGTCACTTATACGACATTTTCCAAGCTGCTAGAAGTTTCCTGAGACTGGAGAAAATGGTTGGCACGGCAGAACATAAAAAATAGCTTTATATGCAGTTAGAGTGTGCCAATATATTCGCGATTGCGTTAATCGGTACTAATGATGCAAATATTTTGGCGCAACACATGAAAATTCACATTTTAGCAGGTCTGCATGTATGTATGGATGGCAGAACCTATCACACTACCTAACACCCTTCACTGTAACAGCTACACTATATCACTATCTAACCTACACTGACTATCTCCCACTAACTATCTGTATTATTTATATAAGCTATCTAACTATCTATCTAATGTAGTGTGGAAAGCACAGAACACAGCAATGACACTGCTGTCTCCCTCAAAACTGTAGAAAATGGCTGCTGAAAAGGTTACTGGAAGGGAGGTTACTGATGAAAAAAATCTAGAATATTCGAAATTACGAATATATATCACTATATTCTAAATGTTCTCGGATTATCGAAGTGCCGATATTCGCGATTAATATTCAAAATTTGAATATTCGCGCCCAACACTATTTATAATCTGAAATTGCTTGTTAACATATCTTTGACACATCCAACATATGTGTGTGCATGCGTATATTTTTTTCTTTAAAGTGATTCTGTCACCTCCCCTAACCCAAAATCGGATTTTAAAGCAGTCATGCAGCACAGCTTACCTTGAATAGGCTGTGCTCTTCTATCTTGTAATCCGTCCTGTAGTTTATGTGCGATCAGTCAGCAGGGAAGAGCGAGCATCGGACGTCACTGGGCTCAGCGCATGCCCAGTGACGAGGATGAAGCTCCTGCCCTCAGTCTCCTGCAGATCGCACTGGCGCAGCCCTCAGTGGGTACTGCGCCTGTGCGAGAGTTCGTTCGGCCGTGAGGGAGGGGGAGGAGAGAGAGGAGAGGCTGTGGCAGGCTGGGGGCGGTTAGACAGTCGCAAGGACGGCCGGCTGGGCACTGTAAGAGGGGCGTTACTGGGCTCTCTAAGAGGAACAAAACGCCCCCCTGGGCACATTCAGGGCTAATTTGCATAACCATAAAAGTCGATTTTCACATACACTACTGGACGGATTACAAGATAGAAGAGCACAGCCTATTCAAGGTAAGCTGTGCTGCATGACTGCTTTAAAATCCGATTTTGGGTTAGAGGAGGTGACAGAATCCCTTTAAGTGCTAAATTGTGCTATGTAAGGAAAGAATAAACTAGGATTTGCAAAGAGTGGTCCTGACAGGTTTATTATAGTAAATAATTATATTCCACATTAAATTACCATTCTAGAGCACATATTCTTTTGTGTTGTGCCATTCTTATTTTTTTCTTCCAGAAGTTTATGAATGATTTGTAACTGGATGTGTGTCCCTGCACAGTCTGACACTATCCAATCAGTGCTGTCAGGGGTAGACTTTGCAGGGATGCACTCCAAACTTATAACACCCAGTTGGAAATTCATTCCTAAAAACTTTTTGCAGGAATAACAAAGAAATTTCACAATATAGAGTTATATGAAAATATGTACCAGATGTGTTATTACATGGGAAATTCAAAACAAACGTGTCATGGTTGGTGACATCTCTTCTTTAAAGGGGCCTACCAATCTGCTTCCTTTGGCCCCCATGCCCATTGAACTGGAAGTGATGATGTGTAAGGACATGAGTGGGGTGCTAGAAGGCTAGAACAGTGGGACTTTCAAAAGGTGAGTGTCACCCCCCCCCTCCCCCCACCGCTGTAAATTGTCATTTTGGTTGGACATGTCCTTTAACAAATAATATAATAATAAATACATTCAATACAATGTACTTCAATAATAACACCTAAAAGCTTGATTTCAAAGTATTATCAAAATTGTTCAGCTCCCGTTCTGAGATTTTCATTTTCGTTTTTGTGCATTCAGAAAGTCTTTTTCGGAAGTTTCCACTAAGAAGTACATACAAAAAAGGATTAATACCACTGCTGGCATAGCTGAGGCAGATCGAGCAATAGTAGCTCACATAAAAAATGATTGTGGGCTGAGAGATCTGAAGGTTTACAATCTGAATAACATGGTAGGGTGCTGCGCTGACAATGAAAACTCCCACCAGTACGAGCACCATCTTGGTCAGTCGTAGGACTCTTTGTCTGGGTAAGCTGTTGTTGTAGCTGAAAAATATAAACAGTAAATTACATTAGTACAAAATATCATTAAGGTTAATTACACATTTAGCCTTATTCCATATTAATAACCTTAACCATATCCATCTTTTTTTGCCTGTCGTGTATCTATAGGGTGTAAAGAGGTAGCAGTCTCACTGAGTCCCTGGTACATAAGAAGTAGAGATGAATAAATTTGTTTCAGGTACAACTCTAACAAATCGATCGGCAGATACGATTTAGGTATGGCTAAATTGATCAAAAGTGCTCAGGTTGCCATGAAAAGTCATGACTGACACCCTGAGGTTTTCTAGGACTATATCCAACTCCTGTCAAACTCTTTGACAAGTAATGGCTATTAGTGTTGATGACGAATATTCGAATTATTAATTTTTATCGCGAATATAGGTAATTCAAAAATTCACTAATATTAAGAATATAGTGATATATATTCATCATTTCGAAATTTCGAGATTTTTCATTGTGAATTTTTGTAATGCCAATTTTTATCGTAAATTTTTCAATTGCCGAGTAAAAACAGGATTCCTCCCTGCTTCTTGCTTGTGGGCCAATGACTCATTGGCCCACAAGCAAGAAGCAGGAAGGAATCATGACTTTAAATGGGAAAAATTATGAATATTCTAAAAAACGAATATATAGCACTATATCGAATATATTCATTTTTTTGAATATTCGTAATATTCTAAAACAAGAATATAGCAATATAGCGAATATTCGGAAAAAAACTAATATAGAGCAATTTAGCTAATATAGTGCTATAATCTTCTTTGTCTAATAGTTGTAATTTTTTTCTCATCTGAAGTTCAGATTGGAAAAAAAATTCAACTATTGAAAAAAAAAGAATATAGCACTATATTAGCTAAATTGCTTTATATTTTTTTTCCTCGAATATTTGCTATATTGCTATATATTCTTGTTTTAGAATATTACGAATATTCGAAAAAGCTAATATATTTGTTTTTTCGAATATTTGTAATATTCTAAAACAAGAATATATAGCAATAAAGTGAATATTCAAAAAAACAAAAACAAATATAGAGCAATTTAGCTAATATAGTGCTATAATCTTCTTTGTCTAATAATTGTCATTTTTTTTCTCATCTGAAGTTCAGATTGGAAAAAATTTCAACTATAAAAAAAAAAAAGATTATAGCACTATATTAGCTAAATTGCTGTACATTAGTTTTTTTTGAATATTCGCTGTATTGCTATATATTCTTGATTTACGAATATTCAAAAACAAATATATTCGATATAGTGCTATGACTCATTGGCCCACAAGCAAGAAGCAGGGAGGAATCATATTTTGCTCGGCAATTGAAAAATTTGCGATAAAAATTAGCATTACGAAAAATTGCATTACGCAGATTATGCAATCATTACCTTGTCGATTTTTCGAGTAAAAAAATCGTAGAATATAATGAATATTCGAATTCCCGAATATTCGCTGAATATTCTACAAAATATTTGTGAAATATTGAGAATTCGAATATGACCCCTGCCGCTCATCACTAATGGCTATATATGGCTATAGTATTAAAATTCAGCTAGAATGAGACTGGCACTCTAACATATAGAAGTCACATGGAATTGGTAATAGTACTTGTATTTAATTGTATCACACAAAATAAACAAAAAATTAAAATAACCCTAAAATTGTTTTAGGACATAAATATTATACATAAAAAATATACTTCATATAAAATAACCGACAAAAAGTGTGTATGATGAGTCCCAGACCAGCTGCTCAGATAAAGTAGCGTATTACAGTGTTAGAGTCCATATTTTTATTCGTTGGTCGCTCAATTCAATATAATCCAGTTTGTTCACATAATTTCATAAATACGGTGCTGATATGGTAAGTTCATATATGCAGGTGCAAACAGTTCTTTTCGTATGTGTGCTAATGATTCAGGGGGATTGTTGGATGAAAATTATTATTGTGGACACTGTGTAGTCGATCACAGTAGAGTAGATCATGCCCGTTTCTCATGAATTATCTACATGGTAAAAATGTTCAGATTGGGAGTTTTATAGAATTGAAAATGAATAATACTCACAGTTCCGAGGGTTTGCCCGCTGTGGCGTCCTACGTCAGTGGGCTTACCTGGACATGTGAGCGATTCCAGTCAGTCCAGTAATGAATCTCGGCGTCTCATGCTGTGCTCGAAGGTTGACGTGTCACGTGATCCGCGCTACACCTCACAGGAAAAAGTTTGTATGCAACGTTCGCATGGATCTGATTTCAATAAAGTTTTGTTCCGTGATTTATGTTCTATTCTGAATAAAATATTAGAAGTTGGCACCTCCACATCATTGCATTCAGTTTTTATTCACGATTTGTATAGTGTCCCAACCTTTTTGGAATCCGGTTTGTACTTTCCGATATATTTCCTCATTCATCGTAGTTTTGGGCATTGAATGTAGTATGACGATACCAGATGTGTTTAGAGGAATGCTTTCCCTTTTTCATTCAATGACCATAACTCAGATTTTTTATATCCTTATCTGGCTAGTGTCAATATATGGTCTGAATTTTTTATATCCATTTGTATGATTGTTGGTGTAATTGCGTTTTCAATGCAGTATTCATGCGTTTTTTTTGGTTCACATGCGTTTTTTGTCTATCTTTGCAAAATTGTCTTTTGAATCTAGAAAATGTATTGCAATATAACAGAAGTGAGTATATTAGATCATTAATATAAATAAGTATACTGGATTAGTGCTTGGTATACAAAGATGGGTGATCAACCCTGGTATTAGATATAATGTAAAAATAGGGAATTAAGACGTTAAAAAATAATTTTACAGTACCATTTTATGAATATATCTTCAAATCATTTATTATTTTTCGTATCTACAAGAATAAACTGGTTGCGAAATAAAAAAATTGGTAAAAAAAATCTTAAATATGTATAATTTAAATATATTTTTTTTTGGACTGTGTGATCTTCTGAGTGAAAAATATTTATTTTTTGATGAACAGGGGGGATAGGTAACTTCTATCTGGAGTGTAGGGGCAGGGGTCCACCACCAAGGAGAGATCGCAGTGCTGATAGACAGCCTGACATGCGATCTCCCATCAGTGGGGGGGCCCCTTTCCCAAGCTCTATGTATCGTACCTAAATTCTCATAGGAACCCAAAGATTTCTAATTTTGCATTTAATCCCGCTGGTAGGAGGCTTCCGAAATCGTAGATACGTCTCGATTCTGCTCTAGACATTTTCTCAATATGATTTCCTCCCCTCCAATGTTTTTCAATTTTTTTCCAATGCCGTGAAGGTTAAGCCTTTATGGTTTTTGTTATGAAACTCCTTAAAGTGTTTGTATAAAGAATTATTTTCGTATCCATTTTTTATATTGGTTAGGTGTTCCGATATCCTGACCTTTAAGGGTCTCTTGGTTCTCCCAATATATTGTCTTTGACACGGACACTGTACCAAATAGACCATACTTGAGGAATTACATGTCAAAAAGTATTTACTTACTGTAGAGCGAGAGAGAGTTACGGTGTGTAAGAGACCATATTTGTTCTTTTTAGAAACTGAGTACTTCTACACACTACACATGTTCCGCACCTGTAGAACCCATTTGGATTTAACCAGTTATGTATTGGGGGTAGCTTCTTATGTCTATGCTTTATCGAAGGGGCCACTTTCAAACCTAGGTTTGGTACCCTAGTGTAGGTAGTGAGTGGTGAGGTGGGTATTAGAGGGCCTATGGTTTTGTCCTGTAGGATGTGGTGCCAATGTTGTCCAATGATCCGTTCAATTTGTTTAAATTGTACATTATAGGGTAGGATCATTCTGAAGTCTGATTCCTTTTTCATTTCTTGTACAGGTTTTGGACTAAAAATGTATTCTCTTACCATATTTCTGACTTTAAGTACTTTGTCAATGACTTTTTCAGGGTATTCCTTTGTTCTAAATTATGTGTACATCCTAACAGCCTCCTCTTCGAATTTAGTTTTGTCAGTACATGTCAGGAAGCAGGGGGTGTTACCCCTACTCTGGGACCACGGGCACGGCGCAGGGCACGGGTTCCCCTTCGGCTCGGTAGAACACCTGGTGCCCGAGGTGCGGATGCACGGCGTGTGCGCAGTACACAGGCTGCTCGCACATTTCCGGGTGCATAGAGTTCCTGCATTATCCGGCTGTCAGGTGTGAGCCTTGCTGAGGGAGATTCCCAGTACACACCTTCCACCTTCCTCGCCTGCCATTGGTTCCTGGGGAGGGTGGTTCCTACCTTCCCTGGCTATAAAGACCTGGCCTGAGCTCTGGTTCATTGCTGAGTTATTCCACCTTATGGTGAACACCTAGCCTCCCTGCAGATCCTTCTATTGCCTGTTGTTTCTTTGTATCCTTCCCGGCTACTGACCCCTGGACTGTCTTCCGCCTTGAACCTTCGCTGCCTGCCTCGACCCGGATTGGACATTGACTACCCCTCTTGGATTATCCCTAAACTTGTACCGCATTCTGGGCTGTCAGCTGCTTACTGTCAGTGGGTTCCTCATCCCACTACTGGCTCCCTGGGAGGTTCTGACATAATAACTCAGCCTTCACCATGGAACCCGCAAAAGCAGTGGATCCCATGACGGCCATGACCCAGCAACTTAACCTCATGACGCAGGCCTTTCAGGAGATGCAAGCGAGTCATGAGCACCTGCTGCAGAGGGTTGCCACACAGGAGCAGCGCATCGCAGAGCGCACTGCGCTACCACCCTCGCCTCCCCCTACGCCGGCGCGCACCCTGGAAGTGGTCTCTAGCGAGCCGTCAGTCAGCCTCCCTGAGCGGTTTTCAGGAGATCGGAGGAAGTACCGCTCCTTCATCATCTCCTGCGAGCTGTTGTTTTCCCTGAAGCCACGTACATATGCCACGGACTTCGTCAAGGTACGCACGGCAATTTCCTTGCTCTCAGGGCCTCCCCAGACCTGGGCGCACCAACTCCTACTAGCCGATGACCCAGTGCTGGCATCTTGGAAGTCCTTTGCCGCAGCTATGCAAAGACTTTATGATGACCCCCTGCGTTCTTCAACCGCCAGGGGTACCTTGCGCACCCTCCGCCAGGGCAGACGTCCAGTGGAGGATTACATCATGGAATTCCGTGAGGTAGCCCCGGATACGGGCTTGAACGAGGTGGCCTTGATTGACCAATTCCGCATCGGTTTGTCCGAGCAGCTCAAGGATGAGCTCGCCCGCATTGGGGTGCCGGGCTCCTTGGGGGGCCTGATGGACTCAGTAACCCACCTGGATCGCCGCTTCCGGGAAAGACGACAGGAGCGACAACAGACCCCGCCTCTAACAGAGCGCCGGTCGGAACCCTTAAGGCTTCCTGTTCCTGTGGCAGCAGACGGTAACCAGGAGGAGCCCATGCAGATCGGGGCTGTTCGGGGTCCCCTGTCCACGGTGGAGAGAACCAGGAGAAGAACCTTGCATCTGTGTTTATATTGCGCAAAACCGGGCCATTTCCTGAAGGACTGTCCCATCAAACCTCCCGAAGGTAGGCCGGAGACACCCACGGTATGCATTAACCTACCTATGTATAACAACTCGTCTCATCTCACCATCCCTGTTTCCCTGCAGCTGGGCAACAACAATATTGATCTCTCTGCCATCATTGATTCGGGCGCAAGCAGCTGTTTTATGGACAAGGATCTGGCTTCCCAACTAGGCATCCCGTTGCGCCCTAAGAAGAACCCATCCCAGCTGCATCTGGTGGATGGCAGCACCCTAAAGACGGGACCTATCGCCATGGAATCACATCCCTTGTTCCTCCGCATCGGCCTTTACCATTCTGAGAAGATCGTGTGGGACATCGTGCCTTCCCCCTTGTTTCCAGTCATTTTAGGCATCCCCTGGCTTAGGAGACACAACCCCACGATTAACTGGACCTCTGGCTCCATCACCTTCACGCCCCCCTCCAGTTCTCCTGTTCACGCGTCTCCGGCTCCAAGCCCTCCTGCGGTTCTGGGCACCGTTGAACACAGACTACCTGACAAATATCGGGACTATGCAGACGTTTTTGAAAAAAAAAGAGCAGACGCCTTGCCGCCACACAGGCCTTATGATTGCCCCATTGACCTGCTCCCTGGAGCCCCACTGCCGTACGGGCGCTTGTACAATCTGTCCGAACCCGAGACCAGGGCCCTGAAGGACTACATAGAGGAGAGCCTAGCGAAGGGGTTCATCCGTCCCTCGACCTCTCCAGTTGGGGCCGGCATCTTCTTTGTGGGGAAAAAAGATGGGGGTCTCCGGCCCTGTGTCGATTACCGGGCCCTGAACGACATCACCAAGAAAAACCGGTACCCACTTCCTCTCATTCCCGACTTGCTGGACAGAGTCAAGGATGCCCGTTTCTTCACCAAGATCGACCTCCGTGGGGCCTACAATCTGATTCGTGTCAGGGAGGGGGATGAGTGGAAGACAGCATTCCGCTCACGGTTTGGGCACTACGAGTACCTTGTCATGCCCTTTGGGCTCTGTAACGCCCCTGCCACATTTCAGTGCTTCATCAATGACGTCTTCCGTGACCTGTTGGATACCCATGTTGTGGTATATCTGGACGATATCCTTGTCTTCTCCAGATCACTGCCACAACACGAACGGCATGTCAAATCGGTGCTCCAGCGTCTGCGGACCCACAGTCTCTATGGCAAGCTTGAAAAAAGCACCTTCGAAGTCTCGTCCATTGAGTTCCTGGGCTACATCCTATCCCCAGGTCGAGTGGAGATGGACCCCAGGAAGATCCAGGCCGTCCAGAATTGGCCTGTCCCCCGCAATCGGCGGATGGTGCAGCAGTTCATTGGTTTTGCCAATTTTTACCGCCGATTCATTCGGAACTTTTCAGCGATCTGCGCTCCCATCACTGCTCTGACCAGGAGCAACACCCTGTTTGAATGGACCCCGAAGGTCCAACAGGCATTCCAGCACCTTAAGAGGCTGTTCACACAGGCACCTATACTGGTACAACCGGACGCCTCTTGCCCGTTTTTTCTGGAGACCGATGCCTCCGAGGGGGCTATCGGGGCTGTTCTCTCCCAGGTCCAAGGGGAGAAGCAGCTTCTCCATCCCGTTGCCTTTTATTCCCGCAAACTCACCGGGGCCGAACGCAACTATGATGTGGGTGAGAGGGAGCTGCTCGCCATCAAGGACGCCCTGGAGGAATGGAGACATTTGCTGGAAGGAGCCGAAAACCCTGTGGTGGTGTACACCGACCATCGCAACCTCGAATATCTCCGCAGTGCCAAGCGACTGCGTCCTCGACAAGCCAGGTGGGCTCTCTTTTTCTCCCGTTTTCGCCTCCAGATTACCTATCGACCGGGATCCAAGAACGGCAAGGCTGATGCCTTGTCCCGTATGTGCTCCTCCGAGGCCGATCCTGCACCTCCGGAACCGATCCTGCCAGCCGCATACTTTCTAGCCATCCAACACTCCTTGATCGAGAGGATCCGACGGGCCAGCATGCCAGCTCCAGAGGAGGCAGCCCATCTGCCAATGAAGCAGGGGCTTTGTTACCACCAACAGTGGATCTACGTCCCAGTCTCCCAGCGACTGCCTGTACTACAGCATCACCATGACCACCCCACAGCAGGCCACCGAGGTAGGCGCAACACCATGGAATGCATCCTAAGTCAGTTTTGGTGGCCCTCTTTGGCAGCCGACGTACGCTCCTTCATAGAGTCTTGTTCCGTGTGTGCACTCTACAAACGTCCCACCTCAAAACCTGTTGGGTTATTACAGCCTCTGCCAGTGCCAACCCTTCCATGGCGCAACATAGCCATGGATTTCATTGTGGACTTACCGCCTTCACAAGCCTGTACCACCATCATGGTGGTGGTGGACAGATGTACCAAGATGTCCCACTTCATTCCGACCTCCGGTCTCCCGACGGCCCAAAAAACCTCAGAGTTGTTCCTCCAACACGTGTTCCGGTTGCACGGGCTCCCTGATTCCATCGTCTCAGACCGGGGCTCACAATTCACCTCCCGCTTTTGGACCCAGTTTTGCCGTAGCCTTCATATCACTCGCAGCCTGTCTTCTGCCTATCACCCCCAGTCCAATGGGCAGACCGAAAGGACCAACCAAACTCTCGAACAGTTCCTTCGCTGTTACACATCCCATCTACAAGACGACTGGGTGAGCCATCTCCCCTTTGCGGAATTTTCCTTCAACAATCAGCTTCATTCCTCCACCGGGCTCTCACCATTCTATGCCAACTATGGCTATCATCCCGCAACTCTCCCGGATCTCCCCCTTGATGTCCCAGTGCCTGAAGTGGCTCAACGGCTCCGGCTCCTACGAGAACTGAGGCGGACCCTAACGCAACAACTCCAGGCCGCTCAGCAGCGGCACAAGATGCAGGCAGACCGTAGACGCACAGAATTCCCCAGGTACAAAGACGGGGACAAGGTGTGGCTTTCCACACAGCACCTCAAGCTGTCCTGTCCCTCCCGAAAACTGGGACCCCGTTACCTTGGTCCCTTTGAGATCGTGAGTATGGTCAACAACGTTGCAGCCAAGCTCCAGTTGCCTACTTCCCTGGGAATCCACCCGGTATTCCACGTGTCCTTGTTGAAACCACACCGTGCCAACCCATTCCCGGACCGGGCACCTGCTCCACCACCTCCCATCCAGGTGAATAACGATGATGAGTATGAAGTCCAGGAGATCCTGGACTCCCGCCGCCGGCGTGGGGTCCTGGAGTATCTCATCCACTGGAAGGGGTACGGTCCCGAGGAGCGTTCCTGGGAGCCCTTGGGGAATGTCCATGCGGCCGCCAAGGTGCGGGCGTTCCATCGGGCTCACCCCGAGAGGCCTTCCCAGGGTCGCGTCCGGAGACCGCTCCTTGGTGGGGGGCTCTGTCAGGAAGCAGGGGGTGTTACCCCTACTCTGGGACCACGGGCACGGCGCAGGGCACGGGTTCCCCTTCGGCTCGGTAGAACACCTGGTGCCCGAGGTGCGGGTGCACGGCGTGTGCGCAGTACACAGGCTGCTCGCACATTTCCGGGTGCATAGAGTTCCTGCATTATCCGGCTGTCAGGTGTGAGCCTTGCTGAGGGAGATTCCCAGTACACACCTTCCACCTTCCTCGCCTGCCATTGGTTCCTGGGGAGGGTGGTTCCTACCTTCCCTGGCTATAAAGACCTGGCCTGAGCTCTGGTTCATTGCTGAGTTATTCCACCTTATGGTGAACACCTAGCCTCCCTGCAGATCCTTCTATTGCCTGTTGTTTCTTTGTATCCTTCCCGGCTACTGACCCCTGGACTGTCTTCCGCCTTGAACCTTCGCTGCCTGCCTCGACCCGGATTGGACATTGACTACCCCTCTTGGATTATCCCTAAACTTGTACCGCATTCTGGGCTGTCAGCTGCTTACTGCCAGTGGGTTCCTCATCCCACTACTGGCTCCCTGGGAGGTTCTGACAGTACAGTTCCTTCTAATTTGCCTGAATTGTCCAAAGGGGATATTGATTAGCCAGTTCGGCAAATGACAGCTCGGAAAATAGAATGAAGCTGTTCTTTGCCGTTGGCTTCTGGTAAGTGTTACATATGTATTTATTCTTTTTGTAGTTATTTGTAAATCATAAAATGTGGTTTCTTTGTTATCGATATTGGACGAGAAGCATAAATTATATGGATTATCGTTTATCTCTTCTAAAAAGGCATGTAATTCTCCCCCACCTTTTCTCCAGATAAATATTACATTGTCTATATATCAAATTAACCCTTTTCACTAGAAATTCTAATTGTTATTTCATCAATGGGCTTACTTGGACTTGTAAACGATTCCAGTTCGTTTGGTGTTCGCGGATGGCTCCTGTTTTCTTAGCGCAGGAGTTTCAGCCTGATACGGCTGTAAAGGATTTCGGCATCTCATGCTGTGCTCGATGTTGGCGTGTCACGTGATCCGCGTTACACCTCACAGGAAAAAGTTTGTAGGCAACGTTCATATGGATCCGATTTCAATACAGTTTACGGAAGCGCTTCAGATTTATCATACTTTCCGATATATTTCCTCATTCATTGTAGTTTCGGGCATTGAATGTAGTATGACTATACCAGACGAGTTTCGAGGAATGATTTCCCCTCCTTTAGTGGCTACATTCAAAGACCATGACTCTGATTTTTTTATATCCTTATCTGGCTAGTGTCAATATATGGTCTGAATTTTTTATATCCATTTGTATGATTGTTGGTGTCATTGCGCTTTCAATGCGGTATGCATACTTTTTTTTTGTCTTTTTGCCAAATTGTCTTTTGAATCTAGTCTATGGATTAGAAAATGTATTGCACTATAACAGAGGTGAGTTTATTAGATCATTAATATAAATAAGTATACTGGATTAGTGCTTAGCATACAAAGATGGGTGATCAACCCTGGTATTAAATATAATGTAAAAATAGGGAATTAAGACGTTAAAAAGTATATTAGAGTACCATTTTATAAATATATCTTCAAATCATTTATTATTTTTCATATCTACAAGAATAAAATAGTTGCAAAATAAAAAAAATCTTAAATATACACAAGAATACACAGAAAGTAGGACATCCAAAAAGTCCAACACACATTACAGTTCAGAGACACAGTTATAAGAAATACACAATCAAGAACGAGACACTTTACATAATTAGGTTAAATTCAACATACCAGTGAAAAACAGGTATGAAACTCTTTCACACCAACATTTTTTAGATCGAACTCCACCCCACCACTTTTCACGAATAAGACACAGACCATCACAATTACCAGAGTTTGCCAGACAAAGAGAACCATCAACAATTCACTCGTACAATCTGAGATACAATCAGCCACAACAAAAACAGGACCAGAGAGGCCAATCTCACCAGATAACATGTTCACAGAATTACAATCAGCACCAGTACAATATACCGCCCACTCACAGATAGAAAGACACGCAGAAACAAAAATACCAGGAAGACTAAGAATACCCCAAGACTAAGAAGATACGGAGAGGACAGAGGAAAAGGAATAGAACACAAAAAGCATCACTAGATCCAGATTTGGGTGCCATAGTTAATTTAAGCAAAATGTCATTGACAGGACCACAGGTACAACTGCTAAACAAAGGTTTTAAATTTGTCCCGACGGCCAAAGTTAATAAGTTTGATACTTATACCGGAGTCCAAAGATTCATCAGAAAGCTGTGCCTAAAGAAATACTTAAAAAAAAATCCCATTGAATCAAACTCACAGGATAAAATAGACAAATCATTTGTACACACTGATCTTAAGAACAAATCCCCAAAAATTTCCAGTAAAGGAAATCAGTCCAGAAATTGCTACATTCCAGAAGTGTGTGGAGAATGATCTCAGAAAAATTAAATAGAGAAGGTTTTTAAAAAATAATCTAACAAGTCTAATCTAACAATAATATAACTAAGAAAAAGAAGATGTAGTGATCCGTCCCGTGGATAAAGGAGGTGCGATAGTGATCTTACAAGTAGAACAATATAATAAAGAATGCCTAAGACAATTATCCAACAGTACCACATACGAAAAACTGAAAGGGGATCAAATCGAAGATTTCACAAATGTATTGTTAGACTATTGTGATAAAGGTTTAAAAAAAGGGATACTGGCAGAACATAAACAAAGTTTCATTATGGGTACACAACGAAGACTACCCGTCTTCTATTGTTTACCCAAAAATTCATAAAAACCCAATAGACCTTCCAGGCCGCCCTATTATTTCAGGAATAGGTTCATTAACGGCCAACCAATCACAATATATCGACACCCTACTCCAACCAATAGTAAAAACGACACCATCATATTTTAGAAACACGACTCAAATTATCCAAGCTTTGGAGGAACTGGAAGTGCACCCAGATTGGATATTGGGCACCCTTGATGTACAGGGTAGGCCATTTATATGGATACACCTTAATAAAATGGGAATGGTTGGTGATATTAACTTCCTGTTTGTGGCACGGGGGGGGGGGGAACTTTTCAAGATGGGTGGTGACCATGGTGGCCATTTTGAAGTCAGCCATTTTGAATCCAACTTTAGTTTTTTCAATAGGAAGAGGGTCATGTGACACATCAAATCTATAAAACTCCCAATCTGAACATTTTTACCATGTTGAAAATTCATGAGAAACGGGCATGATCTACTCTATGTGATTGACCACACAGTGTCCACAATAATAATTTTCATCCAACAATTCCCCTGAATCATTAGCGCACATACGAAAAATAAAAAGAACTGTTTGCACCTGCATATATGAACTTATATCAGCACCATATTTTTAAAATTTTGTGAACAAACTGGATTATATTGTATTGTATTATATTTTGTGCTAATTTTGTGTGATACAATTAAATACAAGTACTATTACCAATTCCATGTAACTTATATATGTTAGAGTGCCAGTCTCATTCTAGCCGAATTTTAATACTATTGAAACGGTGATTTCAAGACAGACTAGAGCACCATTCCAGGTCCACAGCTAAGTGAGCCATTGCCCCACATATCCACTCATTTTTCACCTATTTATATATGGCTATAGGTAAACTCATGGTTGATGGTGGTAATAAACAGCTTGCTTAACCCCTTTCTGACACAGTAATTTTTTCCCCCTCTTGACACAACCTATTTTTGCAAATCTACTTTATCGTGAAACTTCATGTTAGTGGTAAGTTTGAGTCAAGATGTTATAAAAACAAATCTTAAAATTCACATAAATATTTGAAAAATTAGCTATTTTCGAAATTTTTATTTCTCTTCTTTTAAGGCGGATAAGAATACCTACTATTTAACATTAACCATATGCCTACTTTATGTTGGCATAATTTTGTAAACTCTATATTATTTATTTGGAACGTTAGAAAGCTTAGAATTTTAAAAGTAATTTTTAAAATTTTCAAGAACATTTCCAAAACCGACAAATGAACATTTTAGTTATGAAGACATTTTGAGGGATAACTACAATGGAAACCTCTAAAAGTGACCTCATTTGGGAAACTGTACCTTCAAAGTATTTATTGAATGGTGTACTGAATGATTTGACTCCATAGGGGCTTCATAGAATTTAGAAACACTTGACCATGAAAATGAAAGACTACATTTTTTCCCTACAAAATATTGCTTTAGCCCCTGATTTTTCATTTTTAAAAGGGATAACAGGACAATCCCATTGTTTGTTACCCATTTTCTGCTGAATACGGAAGCACCCCTCATAAACTGCTGTTTGGGCAGACTGCAGGATTCAGAAAGAAAACCAACATGTTGTGTCCATTGTGTGCCAGTGTGGAACTTAGCCCTCTTAGACATACAATAGGGTTCAGGAGTAAAGAATCACCATGCACATTTGAGGCCCAATGTGGTAACTTATGCAGAATAATCTTGTTCTGACAACTGTAGAGGCTTTGGGGTGAAATAATAAATAGAATCTCTGAGAAGTGACCCCATTTTGGTAATTATATTCATCAAGGTATTAAGGGGTAGCCTTAGCTGGCATCGACACCCCGTGATCACATTTCAGGGAGCTAATGGGTTGGTAGAGGGAGTGCCTTCCCTCTGTAAACCCCTTAGATGCAGCGGGAAGCACTTCATGTGGCAACTAAGGGGTTAAACCACTCGCATTGGAGTTTTCTCTGATGCTTGTGGCTATGGCAGGGCCCAAACTGTCAGTAACAGCCAGGCCCCTGCTGCTGATCGGGAAAGCACAGCTCCTGTGCCTTCACGATCAGCTTGCCCTGTTATTGCGGTGTGTGTTGGGAACATACTTCCAGATGCGCCATACATGTACAGCGCATGTTGCAAGAAATTAAAACACACACTGTACTGTCGGATTTCATTTTTAAATTAAAACATTACCAACAAATTATCCGCTTTGGTTTCTTCTTACATATAAAATAGGGCCTACCATTTTGAGAGCTTCCTCTGAATTGAATTGCAAAAGATTCAGATTCATATATAATTCAAATTTTTGGGAAACTCAAGACAAATTTGTTTCGTTTAGAATCAATTTGCTCATCTCTCATCTCAAGACAAGACTCTGCACTATAAATGGCCCCTGGTAAGTGTTGGAATTTCAGATTGTTTGCCAGCAGGGAATGTATTCATCACAATATTGGTTATTAACACAGTCTTATCCCAAGTTATCTTATGCTTAAAGATCCTAAGAGGTTGAGACTATAACTAATGCAACTTAGAAAATATAGTGTAATTAAGCTGCAGTGTCACTAATTAATGAAGTGGCAAATGTAAAACTTTTTTTTTATATAAACAAAGTAACTTGACGGAAACTGGTGAATCAATTGCCAAGCGAGAATAGTGGAAGTCATAGCTGTTAAAAGCCAAATTACATTAGGGAACTGTAGCATCACGAACAATCAGTTATAGTCTTGGGTAAGAGGTCTATGGCCATTCATTGCTATAAACCAAGACCACCAGTTAAAGCCATATTCTGACTTTGTCTAACTGAGCTATAGAAAAATATAATTCTAATATTCCAAGAGTTTCTTAAATGTCTCTGGCAGCCTCACTTATATGCCCCTGCTGATTTTCATTACCTACAGCTACAATAGTTTACACAGTTTGTTTCAGATTTTTTTCATTCTATATCTAATATTTTGATATGCTTTTCAATCACTTCATGAAGAGTAAAAGGGAGTACCTCATTAAATAAATCACTATTCATGTGCATCTTTTATTTCAATGATATACAGTATGTGGAAATGTTCACATTCAGTTTTGAAGACAATGAATCAAAAGCAACAACATGAGCAAATAGTCATTTTAGCAATGCGGCAAAACAAATAGATGAAGAAGGTCGCCCATAGGTTACAGCCACATTACAGTTTGAGGACTGAATAACAAAAATCACATATTTCAGTCTTTGAGTATAATGAGCATGGAAACCTGTGGTGAGCCACATCTGGTATATGAGAAGGACAACTCTACCATGCAGTTGTGAGCTTAATATTCTGGAAATAGAAAGCAAAATAAGAGGTTGTAAAATCCATTACATTTGTTGGGGAATATTATATGACTTTTATCTCTTTAATTCCTGTTTACAGCATGTTAAACATTTGAATCATTATATATTCAAATTCATGTTTCCATTAATTGGTATGAAAAGATTTTGACCTATGATGATGGCACCTTCAGTGGTGGATGGTAATGTTGTAAATAGTGTTCTTTATTCATTGACAAAGCAACGCTGCTGATAAATAGAGATTAATTAATCAATTTTAAACTAATCAAATTTGTGACAAAGCTCCAAACGATTGCCGAGGTTTTGGCAATTCAATTTGACGAATTGCCCAAAAACAGCACCTGCCATTTCATATATGAAATTCAGTACACTGGTGAGAAAACAGAGCAGGGAATATGCATAAGGAGGATCACATGATCACTAGTGTTGAGTTTGAATATTCGAATAGCGAATATTAATTGCGAATATCGCAACTTTGCTAATTCGCAAATATTTTGACTATAGTGTTATATATTCTCTATTTCGAATATTCGTAATTTTTTTTTACATTTGAAAACATTATACCTCCCTACTTCTTTCTTGTGGGTCAAGGAGTCATTGGCCCACAAGCAACTTAAGCAGGAAGGAATCATGTTTTCATATGGAAAAGAAATTACGAATATTCTAAAAAACAAATATATAGCAATATAGTGAATATATTCGTTATTTAAATATTTGCATTATTTTTTCCTATCTGTACAGTTGTTCGCATACTCCTCCCCGATAAGCGTCCCCGTCACCATGGGAACGCCTGTGGGTTAAAAAATACCATCGGATCTGAGTTTTCCCTGAGATTGTGAAAACTCAGATCCGATGGTAAATTCTAACCCACAGGCGTTCCCATGGTGACTGGGACGCTTGTCGGGGAGCAGTATGCCAAAGTGGAATAACAGTACAGATTGAAAAAAAAAATGACAAATATTCTAAAAAACAAATATATTTCGCTATATTGCTATAACTTAGTCTTTTAGAATATTCGTCATATTCGTTATATTCCAAAACAAGAATATATAGCAATATAGCGAATATTGGTAAAATACACATATAGACTGCAATTTAGCTAATATTGTGCTATAGTATTTTTTTTTTCTAGTGTAAATTTTTTCCAAATCTGAAGTTCATAGCACTTTATTAGCTAAATTACAGTCTGTGTATTTTGCGAATATTCACTATATTGCTATAACTTTGTTTTTTTAGAATATTCGTAATATTCTAAAAAACAAAGTTATAGCAACATAGCGAATATTCGTAAAATACACATATAGACTGCAATTTAGCTAATATAGTGCTATAGTATATTTTTTCATAGTGTACATTTTTTCCAAAACTGAAGTTCAGATGAGACAAAAAATAAACTATAAATAAAATATTATAGCACTATATTAGCTAAATTGCAGTCTATATGTGTATTTTACGAATATTCGCTATATTGCTATAACTTCGTTTTTTAGAATATTCGTCATATTCTAAAACAAGAATATATAGCAATATAGCGAATATTAGTAAAAGACACATATTAGCCATAGCCATAGCCAACCAATAGGAAAGTTGCCTTATACAATTAAAAGAAAATCGCAATACGCGAATAATTAAATCGCATATTATTTGCGATAAACAGAATAATGACGAATATTCGATTTCGACGAATATAAGACGAATATTCAATCGAATATTCGCAAAATATCACAAAATCGAATATGGCACCTCCCGCTCATCACTAATGATCACATGTTGCCCCCCCACTGTGTCACAGACACCACAATCAGACACACAAGACAGCAAGTTTGGGGTCCTACAGGGACAGTGTAAGGGATTGGGAAGAGATATTAAAGCTGTATTTACACAAGCAGGCGTATGGGGCAGATTATCGAAATGACTATTCCTGAGAATGCTCGTTCCCGACAATCTGCCCGTGTAAATGTGCAACCAATCACCCAGTGAATAAGCAAAACATTCATTTATCAGGTGACCATGTCGTTCTAGCAGGCACACCAATCATTGTTTCTGGGTATCAGATTTTGCTGTCTAAACAACGATATGCTGTCCAGAAGTTTCTGCATGGGGATGAGGGATCACAATAGCAATCCTTCATCCTCATACTGTGAAGGAGATTACTGCATGTAAATGCAGTGGTTCTCATGACCAGGGGGTGAGAACCCGCTGTCCCATGTGACCAACTCCCTCTGAGGGTGATATCAGAGCACACCCCTTATTCTTCACACGATACCTCTGATGGTAAGGAGTGACTTTCCTGAGGGGTGTACTAGGTGCTACCGTAGAGGGGAATTGGGACATGAGGGAATCGGGACCTGAGTGTGAACCCACTGGACTGACCTCCAGAGGACACATTACACCCAGTGGATGCTGAGTGGCCAGGGGCTAATCAGATGGAATAGTCAGGGTACGAAGGCAGAAGTCAGGGCAGGCGGCAAAGTCCGTAAAACATAATCCAAAATACGGTACACAGAATGGCAAGAAACAACAGAAAACCTTAGCTCAAACAGAAATCTAGCTAGGAAGTTAATCGCTCAGGAGCCTCCCAGTTGAAAGAAGTGCCTTTAAATACATATTGCAGACCAGCCATAGGCTAGATAAGATAGAGAGCATGTGCATGCTGACTTACAAAAGAAGGAAAGACATGCCTGTGCATATAGCAGAGAGACAGGTCCGAGTAAAGCTAAAGTCAAATCTAATAGCAACGATCCAAACTGCAAAATAGCAACTGGAGCACAGCAAGGAAAACCTATAGTGCTGAGTCCCTGGATCAGAACCTGATAGGTACATGACTCGGTGCTCCATTAGTCAGAACACAGCACACGGAGAGATCAGCTGAACAATCAGCCCGCTGCTAGACTCCTCAAGCACACGCCCACTGTGGGGAGAAAGAACATTGCATCTAGTTGATAATGATGCATCACCAGGGGACATGGCTTAGCAGCATGGCTCTCCCAATGAAGTTGCGCCAAAGCTTGAGATCTCACTGCTAGAGCCAAGACAGGCAAGTTTGTGACAAGTAGATGATATTTGAAACATTAGAGTTGCACTGGACATTGTGCAAAAAACCTGTTGCAAAATTTCCTTGTTTAATAAGTGTACAAATAAATGTATTTTACTTTGTCACATGCAGTGTATATTTTGGATGCAGAGGTTGTGCAATTGTGCATTTTTTTTTCCAAAAAGCCTGTTGCAAATTTACTACAGGTAACAATTGTACAGTTATTTGTATTTTAGTATGTCACCAGCAGGGTATATTTTGGACTCTAACTGCACCTGTTTATTTAATTTTTTTAAAACCTGTTGCAATTTTTACCAATAGCCATATATGTCATAGTCACATTGACATTACTAATGCTGTCTTTACATTAAAGAGCTTGAAGGGGAAATAGACAAAGACATTTATAAAAAAGTAAAAAAAAAATGCAAAAAGGAAAAGAGAGAATAAAACATACACAAATTTTCAGCCCAATTGGAAAACTTTCTATTCATCAGTAGTGATGTAACATAGTAACATAGTAACATAGTACATAAGGCCGAAAAAAGACATTTGTCCATCCAGTTCGGCCTGTTATCCCGCAAGTTGATCCAGAGGAAGACCCCTCTCTAGTAGCTATAGCCTGTAATATTATTAAGCTCCAGAAATACATCCATGGCCCTCTTGAATTCCTTTATTGTATTCACCATCACCACCTCCTCAGGCAGAGAGTTCCATATTCTCACTGCTCTTACCGTAAAGAATCCTTTTCTATGTTTGTGTACAAACCTTCTTTCCTCCAGGCGCAGAGGATGTCCCCTCGTCACAGTCACAGTCCTGGGGATAAATAGCTGATGGGATAGATCTCTGTACTGACCCTTGATATATTTATACATATTAATTAGATCTCCCCTCAGTCGTCTTTTTTCTAAAGTGAATAACTCTAATTTTGATAATCTTTCAGGGTACTGTAGTTGTCCCATTCCAGTTATTACTTTAGTTGCCCTCCTCTGAACCCTCTCCAGCTCTGCTATGTCTGCCTTGTTTACAGGAGCCCAGAACTGTACACAGTACTCCATGTGTGGTCTGACTAGCGATTTGTAAAGTGGTAGGACTATGTTCTTATCACGGGAATCTATGCCCCTTCTGATGCAACCCATTATCTTGTTGGCCTTGGCAGCAGCTGCCTGACAGTGGTTTTTGCAGCTTAGTTTGCTGTTTATTAAAATTCCTAGATCCTTTTCCATGTCAGTGTTACCGAGTGTTTTACCATTTAGTATGTACGGTTGACTTGCATTTTTCCTTCCCATGTGCATAACTTTACATTTATCAGTGTTAAACCCCATCTGCCACTTATCTGCCCAAGCCTCCAGTCTATCCAGATCCCTCTGTAGTAGTATACTGTCCTCATCAGTGTAAATTACTTTACACAGTTTAGTGTCATCTGCGAAAATTGATACTTTACTATGCAAGCCTTCTACAAGATCATTAATAAATATATTGAAGAGAATAGGGCCCAATACTGACCCCTGAGGTACCCCACTAGTGACAGTGACCCAATCTGAGTGTGTACCGTTAATAACCACCCTCTGTTTTCTATCACTGAGCCAGTTACTTACCCACATACAGATGTTTTCTCCCAGTCCGAGCATTCTCATTTTATATACTAACCTTTTATGTGGTACAGTGTCAAATGCTTTGGAGAAGTCCAGATATACGACATCCATTGATTCGCCGCTGTCAAGTCTAGAACTTACCTCCTCATAGAAACTGATTAAATTAGTCTGACATGACCGATCCCTCACGAAGCCATGCTGATATGGCGTTATTTGCTTATTTCTGTTGAGATGCTCTAATATAGCATCTCTCAGAAAACCTTCAAACAGTTTACCCACAACAGATGTTAAACTTACCGGCCTATAGTTTCCAGGGTCTGTTTTTGGCCCCTTTTTGAATATTGGCACCACATATGCCATGCGCCAATCCTGTGGGACATTCCCTGTCAGTATAGAGTCTGCAAATATCAGAAATAAGGGTCTGGCTATGACATTACTTAATTCCTTTAGGATACGGGGGTGTATGTCATCCGGTCCTGGCGATTTGTCTATTTTAATCTTTTTAAGTCGCTGATGTACTTCTTCCTGGGTCAGACAGGACACTTTTAATGGGGAATTTATTTTTGCATTCTGCATGTCATCTGACAATTTATTTTCCTCAGTGAATACATTGGAGAAAAAAATATTTAACAGCTTTGCTTTCTCCTCATCGCTCTCTGCGACTTCCCCCTCATTACTCTTTAAAGGGCCGACACCTTCAGATTTATACTTTTTAACATTTATATAATTGAAGAACATTTTAGGGTTAGTTTTACTCTCTTTGGCAATTAATCTCTCAGTCTCTAGTTTGGCCGCTTTTATTTGTTTTTTACATGTTCTATTTTTTTCCTTATAGTTTTTCAGTGCTTCCGTGCTCCCCTCCTGTTTCAGTGAATGATATGCTTTCTTTTTGTCATTTATTGCTTTCGTTACAGTTCTATTTATCCACATTGGTTTCTTTTTATTCCTTAACCTTTTATTACCATGTCCCGAACTATTCGCCGGCGAACATAGCTTGTTCGCGTTCGCTGCGGTGGGTGAACATATGCAATGTTCTGTCCGCCCCCTATACATCATCATTGAGCAAACTTTGACCCTGTACCTCACAGTCAGCAGACACATTCCAGCCAATCAGCAGCAGACCCTCCCTCTCAGACCCTGCCACCTCCTGGACAGCATCCATTTTAGATTCATTCGGAAGCTGCATTCTTAGTGAGAGGAGGAAGAGTGTAGCTGCTGCTGCTGATTCAATAGGGAAAGCGTTAGCTAGGGCATTGTTCTGTGTCCACAGACTCATCTGCTGTAAGGACAGCGTCCTGACAGCACCCCAAAAAGCCCTTTTTAGGGCTGGTACATCAGTCTGCTTTTTTTTAATCTATATCTATCTATATATATATATATATATATATATATATATATAGATATATATATATATATATATATACACATTGCAGTTGCCTGCCCGTGTGTGAGAGGCTGCAGGCTCAGTCACAGACAGTACTGTGTGCACACCATTCATACAGGGTGTCACAGACAATACCTTGCAGATAAAAAAAATCAATTTATATTATTTATCTGTGATATAATCGCATTTGCAAGCCAGTGAGTGACTGTGTGGTCCACAGACAGTACTGTGTGCACACCATTCATACAGGGTGTCACAGACAATACCTTGCAGATAAAAAAAAAATCTATTTATATTATTTCTCTGTGATATAATCGCATTTGCAAGCCAGTGAGTGACTGTGTGGCCCACAGACAGTACTGTGTGCACACCATCCATACAGGATGTCACAGTCAATACCTTGCAGATAAAAAAAATTCCATTTATATTATTTCTCTGTGATATAATCCCATTTGCAAGCCAGTGAGTGACTGTGTTCAACAGCTTCCGCTAAGAACCTTGACGCACCATCCTCCTTCAGCTAAGCTTTGGTCACCTGCTCTCAAGTTACCACTCTCCCGCCCGCCGCCACCACCACAGCCACCACAGCCGCTTCACCTGATCCCTCAGAGGAGTTATTTACACATCAGTTGGATGAAATTAGTGATGCGCAACCATTATTGACAGAGGATGTAGATAACAGGGATATGTCTCAGTCAGGCAGCATTGCACACATAGACATACAGTCTGATGATGATGATTATTTTGTACTCGCCGCTGCTGCTTCCTTTGCTGAGGTGTCAGATACAAGTGAAGCGGTTGATGATGACGATGTGTCCGTGGATGCCACGCATTGGAAGCAGGGGGAGGTCGTCGCAAGGAGCTAGTGGCACAGTCAGACAGCATGTATCGGCACCGGGGTCAGCCAGACAGCACGCCAATCAACGCATGCTGTTGCCACCACCAGAATGCCGTCATTGCAAGGCTCAGCAGTGTGGCATTTTTTTTTGTGTGTCTGCCTCTGATAACATCAATGCCATTTGCAACCTGTGCCAAAAGAAACTGAGTCGTGGGAAGTCCAACACCCACCTCGGTACAACTGCTTTGCGAAGGCACATGATCTCACATCACAAATGCCAATTGGATTAACACATGAGTACAAGCAGCACACAAACTCAAAGCCACCATCCTCCTCCTGGTCCAGCATCTTCAGCCACGTCAACCACTGCTGTCCTCCTTGCCCCCTCTCAACCACCCGCCACTCCGCCTCTCACCTTCAGCAGTTCCATCTCATCTGGCCACAGTCAGGTGTCTGTAAAGGAAATGTTTGAGCGTAAGAAGCCAATGTCACAGAGTCACCCCCTTACCCGACGTCTGACAGCTGGCTTGACGGAACTCTTAGCCCGCTAACTTTTACCATACCAGCTGGTGGAGTCTGAGGCCTTAAAAAAATTTGTCACTATTGGAACACCACAGTGGAAGGTACCTGGATGAATAAAAAAAAAAAAAGGCCATCCCAAACCTCTACTCAGTGATTGAAAAGGAAGTCATGGCATCTCTGGCATACAGTGTTGGGGCAAGGGTCCATCTGACCACTGATACCTGGTCTGCAAAGCACGGTCAGGGCAGGTATATCACGTACACTGCACATTGGGTCAACCTGCTGACGGCTGCCAAGCATGGAATGCGTGGCCCTGCAGCGGAGTTGGTGACACTGCCACGACTTGCAGGCAGGCCTATTACCACCTCCTCCTACTCCATCCTCTTCGATAACCTCCTCGGCTGAGTCCTCTTCTGCTGCAGCGTCTGGCTGCACATCAACTGAATCCCCCCAGCTCCCCAGGGGCTATTCCACATCCCGGATACGACAGTGTCACGCTGTCTTGGGGTTGACTTGCCTGAAAGCAGAGAGCCACACCAGACCAGCACTCCTGTCTGCCCTGAACGCACAGGTGGATCAGTGGCTGACCCCGCACCAACTGGAGATCGGCAAAGTGGTGTGTGACAATGGAAGCAATTTGTTGGCGGCATTGAATTTGGGCAAGTTGTCACATGTGTCATGCATGTCACATGTGTTGAATCTCATCGTACAACGCTTTGTGTCTAAGTACCCAGGCTTACAGGACGTCCTCAAGCAGGCCAGGAAGGTGTGTGGCCATTTCAGGCGTTCCTACATGGCCATGGCGGACTTTTCAGACATTCAGCGCCGAAACAACATGCCAGTGAGGCGCTTGATTTGCGACTGTCCGACACGTTGGAATTCAACACTCCCAATGTTCGACTGCCTGCTCCAACAAGAAAAAGCCATGTCACAGCACAACTGGAATCTAACTGGGGAAGAGGTGAAAGTAATCATCCTCCTACCACGACCACGGTGGCAAGGACAGGACGCTTTACAGATATGTTGTTGATGGAGGACATGGAGAACCCCTTGAATACTGGGTGTGCAGGCTTGACCTGTGGCCTGAGCTATCCCAGTTTGCGATAGAACTTCTGGCCTGCCCCGCTTCAAGTGTCCTGTCACAAAGGACCTTCAGTGCAGCAGGAGGCATTGTCACTGACAAAAGAAGTCGCCTCGGTCAAAAAAGTGTTGATTACCTCACCTTCATTAAGATGAATGAGACATAGATCCCGAAGGGACTGACAGTGGGGGATACGTTTGACTAACAAAAGGCCTGATGACATGCCTTAGCCTCAAAATGGTCCCCATGCTGCTGTATTTAATGTCTGCATACAGGATCACTTTCGTGAATTCTCCACCACCAACTAGGGTTCAAGCCGCAATGTTTTAGTCACCAAAAAAAAGGCACATACAAGTGTCAATTCCCCTTCGTGATCGTTACCTTGTTGTGGTGAAGGGGCTTGCGTATCACAATGAAGCGATCATCACCTCTATGAGTGTGTTGGCAATGTTGCCACATCCCAGTTGATAAGGCCGTTGCTTCATTATGATCAGACCAAAATCGATCGGCTGGATAATTTTTCATAGAAAAAACATATATATTTTTTTAAAGTTGTAATACATAAAATAAAAAAATCATAATAAAGTCTCTTAATAGTTTATTAGAAATAATGCAGACAATTTAAAAAATCCCCATCAATTCCAATACAAAGCAAGTACAAAGCTCAGAACAAAATTTTTTCAGGATGTTTGTTAATTCGACAATGGTTAATCAATTTGACACACGTCCCTGGATAGGGGACGTAACAGGGATTAAACTGATAGGAATATTACTAGTTAAGACACCACTCATATAGGGTCAGGGTGTCACAGCACATTGCTCCGTGCATGCGCAGTGCCCCAACTTGGGAGTAAGAGGACCGACCAAGCTGCTTTTTCCATCTCCCGGTTCATAAAATCAATTCAGTTTGGTGTATCAGAGTTTGGTCTGTCACTGTGAAGGCAGTCGAAGGTACCCGGCCTAAATTTTTTTTCACAAAAGGCAATCTATATGGGACGTAACAGGGATTAAACTGATAAGAAGAGAACTACAGAAAATTCCACTCATATCGGGTGTGACAGTAAATTGCACGGCGCAGACGCAGTGACCGTGGATTAAAACAAAGGGGAGGGAGCCAGTGTTTTTTTAACCATCTCCCCGTCCGAAAAATCAATTCAATAAATGGACCCCAGATTGGGGACGTAACAAGGATTAAACTGATGAGAAGAGAACTGCAGAAAATACCACTCATATCAGGTGTGACAGTAAATTGCACGGCGCAGACGCAGTGACCGTGGCTTAAAACAAAGGGGAGGGAGCCAGCATTTTTTTAACCATCTCCCCGTTCGAAAAATCAATTCAATTCACCTTTCGGGGACCCTTGGTGTTGTACGTGGCTGGGTGGCGGAAGAAACCTTCAATGACATCAACGGGACATGGTATCCAACCTTGTGCAAATGGGGAGTTTGCGGTTGGGCAAATGGACTTTTTGTGGTTGTTTGCAGGGCATTAAAAGGGGAGTTTGGTCTGTCAATGTCTGTGATGCAGGCGTAACCCTTACACTACCTGATCGATACAACATCATACCTGATCGTATACACACACTGGATGTTTTAAACCACGTTGTTCAAAAAAATGTAGGATTGTTAGGTGATTTATGCCCTTTATGGATTAAAATCCAACTCTGCGTCAACTATGTAATTTTCAATGGGCGTTTTGCCATGGATCCCCCTCTGGCATGCCACAGTCCAGGTGTTAGTCCCCTTGAAACAACTTTTCCATCACTACTGTGGCTAGAAAGAGTCCCTGTGGGTTTTAAAATTTGCCTGCCTATTGAAGTCAATGGCGGTTCGCCCAGTTCGCCCGTTCACGAACATTTGCAAAAATTCGCGTTTGCCATTCGCGAACGGAAAATTTTATGTTCGCGACATCTCTATTCATCAGTTCTATCCAATTTGTTAGAATAGGACCAAAAATGAACTTGAAGAAATTCCCTCATCTCTACAGGTACATATATTAGTGAACAGAGAAGTAGAGTGACACCTATTGCTATATGTAAGCATTAGGGATGAGCGAACCCGAACTGTATAGTTCGGGTTCGTACCGAATTTTGGGGTGTCTGCGACACAGACCCGAGCCCGAACATTTTCGTAAAAGTCCGGTTCGGTGTTCGTCGCTTTCTTGGCGCTTTTTGAAAGGCTGCAAAGCAGCCAATCAACAAGCGTCATACTACTTGCCCCAAGAGGCCATCACAGCCATGCCTACTATTGGCATGGCTGTGATTGGCCAGTGCAGCATGTGACCCAGCCTCTATTTAAGCTGGAGTCACGTAGCGCGGCACGTCACTCTGCTCTGATCAGTGTAGGGAGAGGTTGCAGCTTCTGTTAGGGCGAGATTAGGCAGTGATTAACTCAGCAAAAACACTTAATTCAGTGATTGATCTACAGCTGTGGATCATTGAACTGCTGCTATTTAATTGCTCACTGTTTTTAGGCTGCCCAGAGCGTTTTTATGTCACTTTTTTCTGGGGTGATCGGCAGCCATTTTGTGTCTTGTGGTGCGCCAGCACAAGCTGCCACCAAGTCCATTTAACCATCAATAGTGTGGTTATTTTTTTGCTATATCCTACATCAGGGGCTTGGCTGTGCTTGCTATTTTATTGAGGGGTGAAATACAATTGCCAAAATAGCAGTACCCTAAATCTGGTGTTTCAGCTGTGGCTAGCCAAGTGTAATACTGTCTGCTGTCTGGCAAAAGATAGATTTTTGTTCTGGGTTGAAATACAATTACCAACTTAGCAATTCCCTAAATCAGTGGTTTCTGCTGTATCAGGCCTACTTTAAATCTATCCATAAAAGGGTATATTAGATTGAAGGTGCGGATAGGGTCATTCTCAATAACTTCACACGCTACCGTGCATTTCCAAGTCTAATTCTGTCCGTAAACGTATACCTGTCATCCAGCGCCTAAATACTAGGCCTCAAATTTATATTCAGCTAAATCTGTCGTTACTGCTGTGCCTTTATTAGTGTAATACGGTACCTAAATAGATAGCCAGATAGTGTTAGGTGTCTGTAAAAAAAGGCCTGAATTTGAATTCAATACATTGGGCCAAATAATTTTTTTCTTATTGTGGTGAACAGTAACAATGAGGAAAACATCTAGTAAGGGACACGGACACGGACATGGTCGTGGTGGTGTTAGTGGACACTCTGTTGCTGGGAAAGGACGTGGCCATTCTGCCACAGCCACATGTCGTAGTGAACCAACTACCTCAGGTCCCAGTAGCCGCCGGAATTTACTGTGATATTTGGTGAGGCCCAATGCCGTTCTAAGGATGGTAAGGCCTGAGAAGGTACAGGCATTAGTCAATTGAGTGGCCGACAGTGGATCCAGCACGTTCACATTATCTCCCACCCAGTCTTCTGCAGAAAGCGCACAGATGGAGTCTGAAAACCAAGCTTATCAGTCTGTCACATCACCCCCAGGCATATCAGGGAAACTGTCTGAGCCCCAAGTTATGCAGCAGTCTCTTATGCTGTTTGAAGACTCTGCTGGCAGGGTTTCCCAAAGGCATCCACCTAGCCCTTCCCCAGCCCCCAGCACTGACACACAACCACTTATGTTTCCTGATGATGAGGACATGGGAATACCACCTCAAAACGTCTCTGATGATGACGAAACACAGGTGCCAACTGCTGCGTCTTTCTGCAGTGTGCAGACTGAACAGGAGGTCAGGGAGGAAGACTGGGTGGAAGACGATGCAGGGGACGATGAGGTCCTAGACCCCACATGGAATGAAGGTCGTGCCACTGACTTCCACAGTTCAGAGGAAGAGGCAGTGGTGAGACCGAGCCAACAGCATAGCAAAAGAGGGAGCAGTGGGCAAAAGCAGAACACCCGCCGCCAAGAGACTCCGCCTGCTACTGACTGCCGCCATCTGGGACCGAGCACCCCAAAGGCAGCTTCAAGGAGTTCCCTGGCATGGCACTTCTTCAAACAATGTGCTGACGACAAGACCCGAGTGGTTTGCACGCTGTGCCATCAGAGCCTGAAGCGAGGCATTAACGTTTTGTACCTTAGCACATCCTGCATGACCAGGCACCTGCATGCAAAGCATTAACTGCAGTGGAGTAAACACCTTAAAAACAAGGAACTCACTCAGGCTCCCCCTGCTACCTCTTCTGCTGCTGCCGCCTCGGCCTCTTCTGCTGCTGCTGCCTCGGCCTCTTCTGCTGCTGCTGCCTCAGTCTCTTCCTCCGCCTCTGAAGGAACGTTGGCACCTGCCGCCCAGCAAACAGAGGATGTACCACCAACACCACCACCTCCGTCACCAAGCATCTCAACCATGTCACACGGCAGCGTTCAGCTCTCCATCTCACAAACATTTGAGAGAAAGCGTAAATTCCCACCTAGCCACCCTCGATCCCTGGCCCTGAATGCCAGCATTTCTAAACTACTGGCCTATGAAATGCTGTAATTCAGGCTGGTGGACACAGACAGCTTCAAACAGCTCATGTCGCTTGCTGTCCCACAGTATGTTGTTCCCAGCCGCCACTACTTCTCCAAGAGAGCCGTGCCTTCCCTGCACAACCAAGTATCCAATAAAATCAAGTGTGCACTGCGCAACGCCATCTGTGGCAAGGTCCACCTAACCACAGATACGTGGACCAGTAAGCACGGCCAGGGACGCTATATCTCCCTAACTGCACACTGGGTAAATGTAGTGGCAGCTGGGCCCCAGGCGGAGAGCTGTTTGGCGCACGTCCTTCCGCCGCCAAGGATCGCAGGGCAACATTCTTTGCCTCCTGTTGCCTCCTCCTTCTACTCGGCTTCCTCCTCCTCTTCTTCCACCTGCTCATCCAGTCAGCCACACACCTTCACCACCAACTTCAGCACAGCCCGGGGTAAACGTCAGCAGGCCATTCTGAAACTCATATGTTTGGGGGACAGGCTCAACACCGCACAGGAGTTGTGGCGGGGTATAGAACAACAGACCGACGAGTGGTTGCTGCCGGTGAGCTTCAAGCCCGGCCTGGTGGTGTGCGATAATGGGCGAAATCTCGTTGCAGCTCTGGGACTAGCCGGTTTGACGCACATCCCTTGCCTGGCGCATGTGCTGAATTTGGTGGTGCAGAAGTTCATTCACAACTACCCCGACATGTCAGAGCTGCTGCATAAAGTGCGGGCCGTCTGTTCGCGCTTCCGGCGTTTACATCCTGCCGCTGCTCGCCTGTCTGCACTACAGCGTAACTTCGGCCTTCCCGCTCACCGCCTCATATGCGACGTGCCCACCAGGTGGAACTCCACCTTGCACATGCTGGACAGACTGTGCGAGCAGCAGCAGGCCATAGTGGAGTTTCAGCTGCAGCACGCACGGGTCAGTCGCACTGCGGAACAGCACCACTTCACCACCAATGACTGGGCCTCCATGCGAGACCTGTGTGCCCTGTTGCGCTGTTTCGAGTATTCCACCAACATGGCCAGTGGCGATGGCGCCGTTATCAGCGTTGCAATACCACTTATATGTCTCCTTGAGAAAACACTTAGGGCGATGATGGAAGAGGAGGTGGCCCAGGAGGAGGAGGAGGAGGAGGAGGAGGAAGAGGGGTCATTTTTAGTACTTTCAGGCCAGTCTCTTCGAAGTGACTCAGAGGGAGGTTTTTTGCAACAGCAGAGGCCAGGTACAAATGTGGCCAGCCCGGGCCCACTACTGGAGGACGAGGATGAGGAGGAGGTGGAGGAGGATGAGGATGAAGCATGTTCACAGCGGGGTGGCACCCAACGCAGCTCGGGCCCATCACTGGTGCGTGGCTGGGGGGAAACGCAGGACGATGATGATACGCCTCCCACAGAGGACAGCTTGTCCTTACCTCTGGGCAGCCTGGCACACATGAGCGACTACATGCTGCAGTGCGTGCGCAACGACGGCAGAGTTGCCCACATTTTAACGTGTGCGGACTACTAGATTGCCACCCTGCTGGATCCACAGTACAAAGACAATGTGCCCACCTTACTTCCTGCACTGGAGCGTGATAGGAAGATGCGCGAGTACAAGCGTGCGTTGGTAGACGCGCTACTGAGAGCAGGGGAACAAGTGGAAGCCAAAGGCGAAGGCAGAGGAGGAGCAAGAGGTCGCCAACGCAGCTGTGTCATGGCCAGCTCCTCTGAGGGCAGGGTTAGCATGGCAGAGATGTGGAAAAGTTTTGTCAACACGCCACAGCTAACTGCACCACCACCTGATATGAAACGTGTTAGCAGGAGGCAACACTTCACTAACATGGTGGAACAGTACGTGTAGCCACCCCTCCACGTACTGACTGATGCTTTGGCCCCATTCAACTTCTGGGTCTCTAAATTGTCCACGTGGCCAGAGCTAGCCTTTTATGCCTTGGAGGTGCTGGCCTGCCCGGCGGCCAGCGTTTTGTCTGAACGTGTATTCAGCACGGCAGGGGGCGTCATTACAGACAAACGCAGCCGCCTGTCTACAGCCAATGTGGACAAGCTGACGTTCATAAAAATGAACCAGGCATGGATCCCACGGGACCTGTCCATCCCTTGTGCAGATTAGACATTAACTACCTCCCCTTAACCATATATTATTGTACTCCAGGGCACTTCCTCATTCAATCCTATTTTTATTTTCATTTTACCATTATATTGCGGGGCAACCCAAAGTTGAATGAACCTCTCCTCTGTCTGGGTGCCAGGGGCCTAAAAATATCTGACAGTGGCCTGTTCCAGTGTTGGGTGACATGAAGCCTGAATCTCTGCTATGGGACCTCTCTCCTCTGTCTGGGTGCCGGGGCCTAAATATATGACAATGGACTGTTCCAGTTTTGGCTGACGTGAAGCCTGATTCTCTGCTATGACATGAAGACTGATTCTCTGCTGACATGAAGCCTGAATCTCTGTTATGGGACCTCTCTCCTCTGTCTGGGTGCCGGGGCCTAAATATATAACAATGGACTGTTTCAGTTTTGGCTGACGTGAAGCCTGATTCTCTGCTATGACATGAAGACTGATTCTCTGCTGACATGAAGCCTGAATCTCTGTTATGGGACCTCTCTCCTCTCTCTGGGTGTCGGGGCCTAAATATATGACAATGGACCGTTCCAGTTTTGGCTGACGTGAAGCCTGATTCTCTGCTATGACATGAAGACTGATTCTCTGCTGACATGAAGCCTGAATCTCTGTTATGGGACCTGTCTCCCCTGTCTGGGTGCCGGGGCCTAAATATATGACAATGGACTGTTCCAGTTTTGGCTGACATGAAGGATGATTCTCTGCTATGACATGAAGACTGATTCTCTGCTATGACATGAAGCCTGAATCTCTGTTATGGGACCTCTCTCCTCTGTCTGGGTGTCGGGGCCTAAATATATGACAATGGACTGTTCCAGTTTTGGCTGACGTGAAGCCTGATTCTCTGCTATGGCATGAAGACTGATTCTCTGCTGACATGAAGCCTGAATCTCTGTTATGGGACCTCTCTCCTCTGTCTGGGTGCCGGGGCCTAAATATATGACAATGGTCTGTTCCAGTTTTGGCTGACGTGAAGCTTGGTTCTCTGCTATGACATGAAGACTGATTCTCTGCTGACATGAAGCCAGATTCTCTGTTATGGGACCTCTCTCCAATTGATATTGGTTAATTTTTATTTATTTTATTTTTATTTTTATTCATTTCCCCATCCACATTTGTTTGCAGGGGATTTAACTACATTTTGCTGCCTTTTGCAGCCCTCTAGCCCTTTCCTGGGCTGTTTTACAGCCTTTTTAGTGCCGAAAAGTTCGGGTCCCCATTGACTTCAATGGGGTTCGGGTTCGGGACGAAGTTCGGATCGGGTTCGGATCCCGAACCCGAACATTTCCGGGAAGTTCGGCCGAACTTCTCGAACCCAAACATCCAGGTGTTCGCTCAACTCTAGTAAGTATATGTTAGCTCAGTTGTTTAATGGCTATTATGGTAGGCTGTCCATTGTGGTATACACACAAAATATTGGAGGTATATGCAGTGGGCAAATACAGCACTGGTAATAAAAGGGGCTGTGCCATGACAAGTACTTATTTCTTATCTGCAGGATAGGACAGGGTAGAGGATGGTATCAGACATATCGCCTTTCCTGTCATGTCCCATGTATAAAGGATGTGTTTGCTGTTGAATAACATTTTTAATCACATGTCTGACAGCATACTGGATATTGGGGCAATCTCACTGCCCATTTCTTGTTTTGCACCAGAATGTGTATGCACTACAGTTTTGTTTTAATCCATGACATCCAAGTGTTAAGTGAGCACCAAAGTACTCGAGTAGAACTCTTTGCGATGCCAGGCAAACCCCAGGCACCCCCTGCTCTGAGGAGGGGAGGGGTGTCAGGACTCTAGTTCGGTTTAGTAGTCCCTGATCTGAATCCATATATAGCTATATCCATATATGGAGTCAGTGCTTGGGCACACCCCAGTGAATTTAAATCTAATTTCTGAAAAGTTTCTAGCAGGATTTGTACTCCCAAACCCTTGTACATTAGAGACAAGGACCTTATCCACTCAGCTATAAAGCTGAATGGTAAACTGTGTCAGGAAAAACCTCATAGTAGTTTCTGACGTAGTGAGTATTCCTATTCAGCAGAAGACTTATTTTATATTTCTATGCAGGTTGACATGTAGTGTAGTGTAGTGATTAACATCCTTTCCTCTAATGTACAAGGTTGGGAGTTCAAATCCCAGCAGGAACATTTCAGAAATAGAGATTACATTTATATATATATTTTTTTTTTGTAATTGTAAAAAATGTATGGCACAAAATAAATGTGTAATTACATATACAGGGAGTGCAGAATTATTAGGCAAATGAGTATTTTGACCACATCATCCTCTTTATGCATGTTGTCTTACTCCAAGCTGTATAGGCTCGAAAGCCTACTACCAATTAAGCATATTAGGTGATGTGCATCTCTGTAATGAGAAGGGGTGTGGTCTAATGACATCAACACCCTATATCAGGTGTGCATAATTATTAGGCAACTTCCTTTCCTTTGGCAAAATGGGTCAAAAGAAGGACTTGACAGGCTCAGAAAAGTCTAAAATAGTGAGATATCTTGCAGAGGGATGCAGCACTCTTAAAATTGCAAAGCTTCTGAAGCGTGATCATCGAACAATCAAGCGTTTCATTCAAAAAAGTCAACAGGGTCGCAAGAAGCGTGTGGAAAAACCAAGGCGCAAAATAACTGCCCATGAACTGAGAAAAGTCAAGCGTGCAGCTGCCAAGATGCCACTTGCCACCAGTTTGGCCATATTTCAGAGCTGCAACATCACTGGAGTGCCCAAAAGCACAAGGTGTGCAATACTCAGAGACATGGCCAAGGTAAGAAAGGCTGAAAGACGACCACCACTGAACAAGACACACAAGCTGAAACGTCAAGACTGGGCCAAGAAATATCTCAAGACTGATTTTTCTAAGGTTTTATGGACTGATGAAATGAGAGTGAGTCTTGATGGGCCAGATGGATGGGCCCGTGGCTGGATTGGTAAAGGGCAGAGAGCTCCAGTCCGACTCAGACGCCAGCAAGGTGGAGGTGGAGTACTGGTTTGGGCTGGTATCATCAAAGATGAGCTTGTGGGGCCTTTTCGGGTTGAGGATGGAGTCAAGCTCAACTCCCAGTCCTACTGCCTGTTTCTGGAAGACACCTTCTTCAAGCAGTGGTACAGGAAGAAGTCTGCATCCTTCAAGAAAAACATGATTTTCATGCAGGACAATGCTCCATCACACGCGTCCAAGTACACCACAGCGTGGCTGGCAAGAAAGGGTATAAAAGAAGAAAATCTAATGACATGGCCTCCTTGTTCACCTGATCTGAACCCCATTGAGAACCTGTGGTCCATCATCAAATGTGAGATTTACAAGGAGGGAAAGCAGTACACCTCTCTGAACAGTGTCTGGGAGGCTGTGGTTGCTGCTGCACGCAATGTTGATGGTGAACAGATCAAAACACTGACTGAATCCATGGATGGCAGGCTTTTGAGTGTCCTTGCAAAGAAAGGTGGCTATATTGGTCACTGATTTGTTTTTGTTTTGTTTTTGAATGTCAGAAATGTATATTTGTGAATGTTGAGATGTTATATTGGTTTCACTGGTAAAAATAAATAATTGAAATGGGTATATATTTGTTTTTTGTTAAGTTGCCTAATAATTATGCACAGTAATAGTCACCTGCACACACAGATATCCCCCTAAAATAGCTAAAACGAAAAACAAACTAAAAACTACTTCCAAAAATATTCAGCTTTGATATTAATGAGTTTTTTGGGTTCATTGAGAACATGGTTGTTGTTCAATAATAAAATGAATCCTCAAAAATACAAGTTGCCTAATAATTCTGCACTCCCTGTATATATATATATATATATATATATATATATATATATATATTGTGAGAGAGTGACTGGAAAAGTAGTAGCGAATCGTTATATTTCCCCTAGGTTTCTTTCATATACCATGTACTATGCTACAGGAGGTGGATATCTCAACTAGGAAACTGGGTGAGATATCAGAAATCCAGGGAAAGCTGGTCTGCCTTAGCAAAACAGTTTGCTGAGGACTTTGGTAAATGGTGTTGTCGGGCCTGGATTTAATGGAATGAGGATGCAGGTTGGTAGTGGGGCTCCTCATTCCCTTCCTGTCCAGAACGGGTTTCATATAGAGCTCTCAGCCAGGTGATGGATCTCAGCTCGTTTCTGGGCTATAAAGGTTTGCACTATGAGCATGTCTGGGTGGGGACTGGTTGAACTGACTGGCTTTCACCATTGCTGCTGAAGTCTGCTAAAGCAACAAAAGGACACTCTGAGTTTATTTTGAATTGTGTCGTGTGGCTGGTAGTAGGCCGCCCGTATAGAAAGGGTCATTTTATGTTTAGTTAGTGCTCAGCCGAGCAGGAATTTATTTTGTATCTTTGCCTGAATGTAAAGGCCTTATATTTTGTTTGTGGACGAAAATAAAGAAAACAGGCAACCCCTGTGTGAACTGTGCCATTGTGTCACTGTCTCTGACTGCTGTGCCCCTACTAGTGAGCTAACCCCCACATATGGTGTCGGATGAGGGCAGTTGGATCCAAAAATGCAGTCTTAAAGAGACAAACACCTAAAAAGTTTGTTGCACAGACCTGCCAGTTCACTTCACGTCTGGTGTAATGGAGGACTTTGGCAAACAGTTTGGACAAGCCATCCTTCAACAGCAACAGCTGATGTTGCAGCAGCAGCAAAACTTTGCACAGTCTGACAAACGACAGCACCAGGCACAGGCCAGGCAGGAGGAGATAAATCGCCAATTAATGGAGAACATGGCGGTGCTGAGTGAGGCAATGGCGGCTTTGCGACTTACCGGTGAAAATGCTGCCGTGTCAGGAAGCCGGGGAGCGTTACCAACAGCACGGGCTGCGGTACAAAGTTCACTCCAAAAGATGACGCCCACAGATGATGTGGAAACCTATCTCATGGTCTTTGAGAGAGTAGCAGAGCGTGAAACGTTACCAGTCGACCAGTGGGCGGATGTGGTGGCGCCTTTCTTAACTGGGGAACCGCAGAAGGCCTACTACGATTTGGGTGAGCCAGATGCGAGAAATTATGCAAAACTTAAGGGTGAGATACTTGCTCGACTTGGAGTAAACATGCATGTGCGTGCAGGCCGTGTGCACAACTGGACTTTCTCTGAGAGCTTGCCACCCCGTTCACAGATGCACGATCTGATCCATCTTGTGAGAAAATGGCTGCAGCCTGAGGAATGTACCCCAGGTCAAATTGTAGAGAGAGTTGTCCTGGATAAGTTCATCAGGTCAGTACCCCCCAAGATCCAGCGCTGGATTGGACAAGGAGGACCTACAACGGCTGACCAATTGGTGAGTCTCGTGGAGCAGTACAGTGCTACAGAGGACATACTCCAAGCGTCGTCCAGGTATGCCAGCCCCAGGGACAGCAGGTCCCCGAAGTCTACTGGTAAGACTGTACCAATTGCTAGAGATGTGAGAAATGCTTTAAGGGGAGATGGCTTAAAGGGGGAGCCAGCTGGGCCACGTTCCGCTGGGACCTGGAGGTCCAGGCCAGGGTCCCAAAATGGGGAACAGTACCGTGTACAGTGCTGGCGGTGTCATGAATTTGGACATGTGGTTGCTAATTGCCCCCTCACAACTGAGCCAATGGATTGCAATATGTCCAGACGTATTTCTCTGTTTGCACAGCCCGTGTATTCTGCAGAAACGGTGTCTAAGTTAGAACCTCAAATGTGTACTGTGTCCATAGGAGGTTGTACAGCTGAGGCGCTGTTGGACTCTGGGAGCTTGGTGACCTTGGTACACGGCTCTCTGGTAAACCCTGGGACATACAGTGGACATACTGTTGGGGTACTATGCATACATGGAGAAACCAGAGAGTACCCAACTGCTCGGGTCACAATAGAAACTCCCTGTGGTGTTTCATGTCATGAAGTGGGTGTGGTTAAATCACTAATGCATAGTGTGATACTGGGAAGAGACTTTCCCCTGTTCTGGGACTTGTGGCAGAGCAGAAATGTAACCTGTGGAGAAAATCTGACTGATAATGTATGTATTGAGGTAACCCCTGAACCATATGACCCAGATTCTGAGGTTCCCACAGTAGGGGTGACCACTGACAAAGTTGATAATTTTCCTCTAGCCGTTCTAGCTGGTGATACTGAAGATGTGGGGGAGGTTCCTGATATGCCTAATTTAGAGGTGTCTCGTGACAATTTTGGGTCTGCTCAGCTCAGAGACCCCACTTTGACACGATCAAGGGAAAATGTGAAGGTGGTAAATGGTGTACCACAGTATCCAGGTGCTGATGGTGAGTTTCCCCATATGGCTGTTAACCTGGGAGGTCACCTTGGGTCTGAAAAGACCAGAGAACGCATCCTCCAGCGTTTCTTTTGGCCAGGGATTTTTTCTGAGGTACAGAGGTTTTGTGAATCCTGCCCAGAGTGTCAACTAACCTCTCCTGTGTCACATTTTAGAAGTCCTCTGGTCCCCTTGCCAATTATAGAAGTACCATTTGAAAGGGTGGCCATGGATTTGGTAGGCCCTGTTGTAAAGTCTGCACGGGGACATCAACATATACTTGTGGTGTTAGATTACACCACACGTTATCCTGAGGCAGTGCCTTTACGAAACCCCTCTGCTAAGCTTATTGCCAAAGAGCTTTTTTACATGTTTTCTCGCACAGGCATACCAAAGGAGATCCTTACGGATCAGGGGACTCCTTTCATGTCCAAGGTCACTAAAGAAATGTGTAAGCTCTTGAAGATTAAACACCTGCGTACTTCCGTTTATCACCCTCAAACTGATGGCCTAGTTGAAAGATTTAACAAGACACTGAAGGGCATGTTAAAAAAAGTGGTTAGCAAGGATGGAAAGGACTGGGATTGTTTGTTACCTTATTTGATGTTTGCAGTTCGGGAAGTACCGCAGTCCTCAACAGGTTTCTCCCCATTTGAGCTCTTATATGGCAGACACCCACGTGGTCTGCTTGACATTGCTAAGGAAACTTGGGAACAAGAACCCACCCCGTACCGAAGTGTAATAGAGCATATTGCTCTCATGCAAGACAGAATAGCTGCTGTCATGCCCATCGTCAAAGAACACTTAGAGCAGGCTCAGAAGGCACAAAGTTGTGTCTACAACCGGTCAGCTAAAGTTAGAACCTTTAACCCTGGTGACCGAGTGTTGGTGCTAGTGCCCACTGTAGAAAGTAAATTCCTGGCTAAGTGGCAAGGGCCATACGAGGTAATAGAAAAAGTGGGAGAGGTAAATTATAAAGTTTACCAGCCTGGTAAAAGAAAGCCTGAAGAGCTGTATCATATAAATTTGCTCAAACCCTGGAAGGACAGAGAGACTCTGTCAGCAGTGAGTTCCCCTTGCAGTGTTGCCCCAGAGTTGTCTGCAAATAAGATAAACAATTCTTGTAATAATACTGTAGGTGTGCATATTTCAGAATCCTTGTCCAAGTTTCAAATGCAGGAGACAAAAGAATTTGTCTCAAGAAACACTGATGTGTTCTCAGATTTGCCTGGGCGCACTTCAGTTATCAAACATGACATAGTGACTGAGCCACAGGTACGAGTTCACTTGAAACCATATAGGGTACCTGAAGCTCGGAGACAAGCTATATCTGAAGAAGTAAAAAATATGTTAGAACTCGGGGTGATTGAAGAGTCACAAAGTGAGTGGTCCAATCCCATAGTCCTAATCCCAAAGCCAGATGGTACAGTGAGGTTCTGTAATGATTTCCAAAAATTAAATGAAGTGTCAAAGTTTGACGCATACCCAATGCCAAGAGTAGATGAATTAATTGAGAGACTTGGCCATGCAAGGTATTTCTCTACCCTTGACCTAACCAAGGGGTACTGGCAAGTGCCCCTTACTGACAGTGCTAAAGAAAAAACTGCTTTTGTTGTTCCAGAAGGCCTTTTTCAGTATGTCACCATGCCCTTCGGGTTACATGGGGCTCCAGAAACCTTCCAAAGGTTAATGGATGTCATCCTTAAACCTCATCGTAGATATGCTTCTGCTTATTTAGATGATATCATCATTTTTAGTGATGACTGGGAAAGTCATTTACCAAAAGTGCAGGCGGTGTTGGATTCCCTCCGGGCAGCCAGGTTAACAGCAAACCCTAAGAAGTGTGCTTTAGGTCTTGAGGAAGCACGTTATCTAGGGTATATAATTGGGAGAGGTGTAATAAAACCTCAAGTGAATAAGGTAGAAGCCATCCAAGATTGGCCCAGGCCCTTAACCAAAAAACAAGTGAGAGCCTTTTTGGGAATTGTGGGGTATTACCGTAGGTTTATCCCAAACTTTGCTAGTGTAGCAGTACCCTTGACAGACCTCACTAAGGGAAGTAAGTCGGCCATGGTAAAATGGAGCACAGAAGCTGAGAGTGCATTTCAGGAGTTAAAGTCGGCCCTTTGTAGACAACCAGTGTTGATGACCCCAGATTTCAAAAAGGTGTTTACTGTACAGACTGATGCCTCTGATGTTGGTTTAGGGGCAGTCCTGTCACAGGAGGTTGGGGGAGAAGAACACCCCGTGACATACTTGAGTAGAAAACTTACTCCTGCGGAGAAAAATTATAGTATTGTTGAACGGGAATGTCTGGCAATTAAATGGGCTCTAGAGACTCTAAGATATTACTTGTTGGGTCGACAGTTCAGGTTGGTGACAGATCATTCCCCCCTTACATGGATGAGTCAGGCCAAGGAGAAAAACGCGAGAGTCACAAGGTGGTTTCTGACTTTACAAAACTTGAAATTTTTGGTTGAGCACAGGTCAGGCAAACTGCAAGGGAATGCCGATGCCCTATCCAGAACACACTGTTTGGTGAGTAAAAGTGTTCGGCCCCACAGGTTCGAACAAAGGGGGAGGGTATGTGAGAGAGTGACTGGAAAAGTAGTAGCGAATCGTTATATTTCCCCTAGGTTTCTTTCATATACCATGTACTATGCTACAGGAGGTGGATATCTCAACTAGGAAACTGGGTGAGATATCAGAAATCCAGGGAAAGCTGGTCTGCCTTAGCAAAACAGTTTGCTGAGGACTTTGGTAAATGGTGTTGTCGGGCCTGGATTTAATGGAATGAGGATGCAGGTTGGTAGTGGGGCTCCTCATTCCCTTCCTGTCCAGAACGGGTTTCATATAGAGCTCTCAGCCAGGTGATGGATCTCAGCTCGTTTCTGGGCTATAAAGGTTTGCACTATGAGCATGTCTGGGTGGGGACTGGTTGAACTGACTGGCTTTCACCATTGCTGCTGAAGTCTGCTAAAGCAACAAAAGGACACTCTGAGTTTATTTTGAATTGTGTCGTGTGGCTGGTAGTAGGCCGCCCGTATAGAAAGGGTCATTTTATGTTTAGTTAGTGCTCAGCCGAGCAGGAATTTATTTTGTATCTTTGCCTGAATGTAAAGGCCTTATATTTTGTTTGTGGACGAAAATAAAGAAAACAGGCAACCCCTGTGTGAACTGTGCCATTGTGTCACTGTCTCTGACTGCTGTGCCCCTACTAGTGAGCTAACCCCCACAATATATATATATATATATATATATATATATATATATATGTATATATTCATATATATTCATACTTCTGATATATATGAATGCATAATACAGTCCTGATCAAAACATTTTTTGAGCATTCAATTAATTGAAAATAACGATTAAACCGAAACAGGAAATTTTAGGACCACTTGCCTTTAAAAGGCCAAATCTGTGCAAAGATGTGGATTCATTGTCAATTTTGTGTCAGGTAGTCACACGTTGTGACGGCAAAGGCAAAAAAACTCTCCCTTTTTTAATGTGGTAGGGTTGTTGAACTGCATAAGCAGGGTCTCTCACAGCACACCATTGCTGCTGAGGTGGGACGCAGTAAGACAGTCATGTGGAATTTCTTAAATGATCCTGAGGGTTATGGAACAAAAAAGTCAAGTGGAAGACCCAAAATAAATTCATCAGCACTGAGCCGGAGGATCCAATTGGCTGTCCGTCAAGACACTGGACGATCCTCGACCCAAATTAAGGTCCTTACTGGTGCTGACTGCAGCCCCATAACCATCAGACGGCATCTGAGACTGAAGGGCTTCAAAAACAAAAAGCATCTTCAAAGACCTCGTCCCCTTGAACGCCACAGAACTGCTCGGTTGGACTTTGCAAGAGAACACCAAACATGGGACATTCAAAGGTGGAAGAAAGTTTTATTCTCTGATGAGAAAGAATTTAACCTTGATGGTCCTGATGGTTTCCAACGTTACTGGCATGACAAGCAGATCCCACCTGAGATGTTTTCTACGCGCCACAGTGGAGTGGGCGCCATAATGGTCTGGGGTGCTTTTTCTTTCAGTGGAACAATGGAGCTTCAGGAAGTGCAGGGGCGTCAAACGGCCACTGGCTATGTCCAGATGTTGCAGAGAGCATTCCTCTGGACTGAGGGCCCTCGTCTGTGTGGTAATGACTGGGTTTTTCAACAGGACAATGCTACAGTACACAATGCCCGCAGGACAAGGGACTTCTTCCAGGAGAATAATATCACTCTTTTGGCCCATCCTGCGTGTTCCCCAGATCTAAATCCAATTGAGAACCTTTGGGGATGGACGCCAAGGGAAGTTTACAAAAATGGACAACTTCTTGTTGCATGTTGAAGCTCTACGTGGAACCTTGTTAAGATCCAGCCATGCTAAATATGATTTTTTGCCAATTTTCAAGTGGTCTTAAACTTTTGATCAGGACTGTATGTGGGAAACTACTACTGATGTTTTAACCATAATATATTTACATATATTATAATATATTATATATTCTAAATATATAATAATATATGTAAATATATTACAGCTAAAAACACTACACAGCTACATGTTAACCCCTGCACAGAAATATAAAATAAGTCTTCTGCTCAATAGGAATACTCACTACATCAGAAACTACTATGAGGTTTTTCTCCCACAGTCTAGTGTTCAGCTAAAGTGGGATGCGAAAATTTGGGCAACCTTGTTAATCGTTATGATTTTCCTGTATAAATCGTTGGTTGTTACGATAAAAAATGTCAGTTAAATATATCATATAGGAGACACACACAGTGATATTTAAGAAGTGAAATAAAGTTTATTGGATTTACAGAAAGTGTGCTATAACTGTTTAAACAAAATTAGGCAGGTGCATAAATTTGGGCACTGTTGTCATTTTATTGATTCCAAAACCTTTAGAACTAATTATTGGAACTCAAATTGGCTTGGTAAGCTCAGTGACCCCTGACCTACATACACAGGTGAATCCAATTATGAGAAAGAGTATTTAAGGGGGTCAATTGTAAGTTTCCCTCCTCTTTTAATTTTCTCTGAAGAGTAGCAACATGGGGGTCTCAAAACAACTCTCAAATAACCTGAAGACAAAGATTGTTCACCATCATGGTTTAGGGGAAGGATACAGAAAGCTGTCTCAGAGATTTCAGCTGTCTGTTTCCACAGTTAGGAACATATTGAGGAAATGGAAGACCACAGGCTCAGTTCAAGTTAAGGCTCGAAGTGGCAGACCAAGAAAAATCTTGGATAGACAGAAGCAAGGAATGGTGAGAACAGTCAGAGACAACCCGCAGACCAGCACCAAAGACCTACAACCATCATCTTGCTGCAGATGGAGTCACTGTGCATCGTTCAACCATTCGGCGCACTTTACACAAGGAGATGCTGTATGCGAGAGTGATGCAGAGGAAGCCTTTTCTCCGCCCACAGCACAAAAAGTGCCGCTTGAGGTGGGCTAAAGCACATTTGGACAAGCCAGCTTCATTTTGGAATAAGGTGCTGTGGACTGATGAAACTAAAATTGAGTTATTTGGCCATAACAAGGGGCGTTATGCATGGAGGAAAAAGAACACAGCATTCCAAGAAAAACACCTACTACCTACAGTAAAATATGGTGGTGGTTCCGTCATTCTGTGGGGCTGTGTGGCCAGTGCAGGGACTGGGAATCTTGTCAAAGTTGAGGGACGCATGGATTCCACTCAGTATCAGCAGATTCTGGATACCAATGTCCAGGAATCAGTGACAAAGTTGAAGCTGCACGGGGGCTGGATCTTTCAACAAGACAACGACCCTAAACACTGCTCAAAATCCACTAAGGCATTTATGCAGAGGAACAGTACAATGTTCTGGAATGGCCATCTCAGTCCCCAGACATGAATATAATTGAAAATCTGTGGTGTGACTTAAAGAGGGCTGTCCATGCTCGGAAGCCATCAAACCTGAATGACCTAAAGATGTTTTGTAAAGAAGAATGGTCCAAAATACCTTCAACCAGAATCCAGACTCTCATTGGAACCTAAAGGAAGCATTTAGAGGCTATAATTTCTGCAAAAGGAAGATCTACTAAATATTGATTTCATTTCTTTTTTGTGGTGCCCAAATTTATGCACCTGCCTAATTTTGTTTAAACAATAATAGCACTCTCTGTAAATCCAATAAACTTCATTTCACTTCTCAAATATCACTGTGTGTGTCTCCTATATGATATATTTAACTGACATTTTTTATCATAACAACCAACAATTTATACAGGAAAATCGTGACAATTAACAAGGTTGCCCAAACTTTCGCATCCCACTGTATATAGCTAAGTGGATAAGGGCCTTGCCTCTAATGTACAAGGGGTCTGGGAGTTCAAATCCCAGCAGAAATTTTTCAGAAATAGGTGCTAAATTACATTTAAATACATCCAAACACCCTGTGTTCGGCCGAGCATGCTAAACACAAGTTTGTCTACTGTGTAGTCTTATTTTGTACTTTTTTGTTGCAGGTTTAGACAGTTTTTGGTGCAGCTCCAAGGTGGTATAAAAGCCGGTGAACATTTCTGATAGTAGGAAGTCCTTTGGGACTTTGGATCACAAATGGGGATTTTTGTGGTGCATCTTCCTTTAACCACTTTTTAAGTTCATTAATAGGCTTTATTCCTTGCCTGCTGGCAATAGCTTCCTTGCCATGTAAGTGGTTTAGAGGGAGGAAGCTCCCTATGTCTTCCATTAGTATTCTATAAATTAAAGTATGGGCTACAGATGTCTGTGTATGGCAGGATCGGAGCTAATGAAGGCCCAGGCCTGTCAGCAGTATATTCCTAGCAGGCTGCACCTCTATGGCCCAGCGTGCTGGTAATTGTCAGTATACCACTGATAGTCAAATACATTTGTACTGCATTAGCAAATCAAATGCAGTATGAAGCAATCTTTGTGGCACTATGTTGGACTAATAAATAGTTAAATATATTTTATTAAATAAAAAAATTGTAAAAATTTAAAATTCCCTCCACATACTGTACTTGGTATCGCTGCATCTGTAATAACCCAGAGAGTAATGTTATCATGTTATGTATTGCTGGTTTTCCCCATCCCCCCATATAGAGTAATAAAACGTAAGCAGTAAGTTATGTGTACTCTAAAATGGTGGCATTAAAAACTACAGCTTGTCATCATATCACTACATATATGGAAAAATAAAAAAAACTTTATAGAATCTTGAGGGTGACTATCAAAAAATGTAAAACAAATTTGCTTGGTCACTAAATGCATGCAGGTGGAAATGGGTTAAAAGAACATCACAGATTTAGACACCTTTAACAATCCAAATACATAATGGTCATAAATTTGTCGCACACTAAAAATTATGCAGGCACAATATTCTGGAGCTAAATAAATCTCATATCTGCCTAACTGTGTACATTTTTGGGCACCTATGTATAGGACAGACATGCAGTATCTGAACTAGAACAAGTGTAAAGAAGGGCAACCAAGATATTTAACCACCTCAGCCCCCCTAGCTTCAACCCCCTTAATGACCAGACCACTTTTTACAATTCTGCACTACACTACTTTCACGGTTTATTGTTCGGTCATACAACTTACCACCCAAATGAATTTTACCTCCTTTTCTTCTCACTAATAGAGCTTTCATTTGGTGGTATTTCATTGCTGCTGACATTTTTAATTTTTTTGTTATTAATCGAAATTGACCGAAATGTTTGCCAAAAAATGACATTTTACACTTTCTGTTGTAAATGTTTTCAAATAAAACTACATTTCTATATAAATCTTTCTCTAAATTTATTGTTCTACATGTCTTTGATAAAAAAAATTCAATAAGTGTATATTTATTGGTTTGCGCAAAAGTTATAGCGTTTAGAAACTATGGTACAAAAATGTGAATTTCCGCATTTTGAAGCAGCTCTGACTTTCTGAGCACCTGTCATGTTTCCCGAGGTTCTACAATGCCCATACAGTAGAAACACCCCACAAATGACCCCATTTTGGAAAGTAGACACCCTAAGGTATTCGCTGATGGGCATAGTGAGTTCATGGAAGTTTTTATTGTTTGTCACAAGTTAGCGGAAAATGATTTATTTATTTTTTTCCTTTTCCTACAAAGTCTCATATTCCACTAACTTGTGACAAAAAATTAAATTTTACATGAACTTGCCATGCCCCTCAAGAGAAACCTTGGGGTGTCTTCTTTCCAAAATGGGGTCACTTGTGGGGTATTTATGGGGACCTAAAGCGTGAGAAGTAGTTTGGAATCCAAATGTGTAAAAAAATGCCCTGTGAAATCCTAAAGGTGCTTTTTAGAATTTGGGCCCATTTGCGCACCTAGGCTGCAAAAAAGTGTCACACATGTGGTATCGCCGTACTCAGAAGAAGTAGGGCAATGTGTTTTGAGGTGTATTTTTACATATACCCATGATGGGTGAGAGAAATATCTCTGTAAACGACAACTTTTCAAAGTTTTTTTATACAAAGTTGTCATTTTACAGATATATTTCTCTCACCCAGCATGGGTATATGTAAACATATACCCCAAAACACATTGCCCTATTTCTCCTGAGTATGGCAATACCACATGTGTGACACTTTTTTGCAGCCTAGGTGCGCAAAGGGGCCCAAATTCCAATGAGTACCTTTTAGGAGGGCATTTTTAGGCATTTGGATTCCAGACTTCTTCTCATGCTTTAGGGCCCCTAAAAATGCCAGGGCAGTATAAATACCCCACATGTTACCCCATTTTGGAAAGAAGACACCCCACGGTATTCCATGAGGGGCATGGCGAGTTCATAGAAGTTTTTTTTTTTTTTGCACAAGTTAGAGGAAATAGTTTTTTGTTTTTTTTTTCTCACAAAGTCTCCCTTTTCCGCTAACTTGTGACAAAAAGTTCAAGGACTAAATATGCCCCTAGCGAATACCTTGGGGTGTCTACTTTCCGAAATGGGGTAATTTGTGGGGTGTGTTTACTGTTTTGGCATTTTGGGCGGGGCTAAATTGTGAGCAACCCTGTAAAGCCTAAAGGTACTCGTTGGACTTTCGGCCCCTTTACGCACCTAGGCTGCAAAAAAGTGTCACACATGTGGTATCGCCGTACTCAGGAGAAGTAGGGAAATGTGTTTTGGGGTGTATTTTTACATATACCCATGCTGGGTGAGAGAAATATCTGGAAATTGACAACTTTGTATAAAAAAAAAAAAAAAAAATTGGAAAAGTTGTCATTTACAGAGATATTTCTCACACACAGTATGGGTATATGTAAAAATACACCCCAAAACACATTGCCCTACTTCTCCTGAGTACGGCGATACCACATGTGTGACATTTTTTTGCAGCCTAGGTGCGCAAAGGGGCCCAAATTCCAATGAGTACCTTTTAGGAGGGCATTTTTAGGCATTTGGATTCCAGACTTCTTCTCACGCCTTAGGGCCCCTAAAATGCTAGGGCAGTATAACTACCCTACAAGTGACCCCATTTTGGAAAGAAGACACCCCAATGTATTCTGTGAGGGGCATGGCAAGTTCCTAGAATATATATATATTTTTTGGCACAAGTTAGCGGAAAATTATTTTGTAAGAGAAAGAAAAATAAAAACATTTTCCGCTAACTTGTGCAAAAAAAATAAAAAATTCTAGGAACTCACCATGCCCCTCACGGAATACCTTGACGGAATACCTTGGGGTGTCTTCTTTCCAAAATGGGGTCACTAATGGGGTATTTATACTGCCCTGGCATTTTAGGGGCCCTAAAGCGTGAGAAGAAGTCTGGAATATAAATGTCAAAAAAAAATTACGCATTTGGATTCTGTGAGGGGTATGGTGAGTTCATGTGAGATTTTAGTTAGTGGAATCTGAGACTTTGTAAGAAAAAAACAAAACAAAAAAATAATCAATTTCCGCTAACTTGTGGCAAAAAAAAAATATTCTAGGAACTCGCCATGCCTCTCAAAAGTGATCTTTATAGCGCCACAGCGATTTTACAGTGTTTTTGCAGTGATCCGGAAAAAAAAAATCTGTCACTGCGGTGGGGCGGACTGAACACAAGTGTGCGCACAAGATCAGGCCTGATCGGGCGAACACTGCTTTTTTTGTAGAGCCTATAGAACATGTCCTATTCTTGTCCGCAATAGCGGACAAGAAAATACATTTTCTATATAGTTCTGGCAATGTGTGAATCCGCAAAATGCGGACATCTGAATGGAGCCTTACAGGGGGGTGATCAATGACAGGGGGGTGATCAGGGAATCTATATGGGGTGATCAGGGGTTAATAAGGGGTTAATAAGTGACAGGGGGGGTGTAGGTAGTGTGGTGCTTGGTGCTATTTACAGAGCTGCCTGTTTCCTCTGGTGGTCGATCCAAGCAAAAGGGACCACCAGAGGACCAGGTAGCAGGTATATCAGACACTGTTAACAAAACAGCGTCTGATATACCTTTCAAGGGTTAAAAAAATCGCATCTACAGCCTGCCAGCGAATGATCGCCGCTGGCAGGCTGTAGATCAACTACCTTCCAATCCTGTGAGCGTGCGTTCACAGGAAATCTCGCGTCTTGCGAGATGATGCGCCGATACGTCAACGAGGAATAACCCGGCCGCCCGCAGGACGCATCCCTGCGTTAGGCGGTCGGGAGCTGGTTAAAGGAATTAATGGATTGTAGTTCCATGAAAGAATATCAAACTTGGGTTTATTCAGTGTTGAAAAAAAGATTACTTAAGGGCATTCTAATTACGATGTACAAATTAATTGAAATGCAGAGGTCTTTCTAATGATTATTTTATACCTTGGCCAAGAGGGCTTCCTTTATGTCTACAGGAATGGTGTGATAGGGGCTAGATGCCTTTTTGATACTGATAATATCACAGGTTCTATTAACTGGATTTCTAGAACTGTAACATTGATCCATGGATTTATTGTGACTGCAATATTTGGCATATATTTTTTTTTCAACATAGGGTGCAAGGGTCTTATAAGTTGGGCAGATATTTTTCCATTAACAAACCAGGAGTGATGATTTAATGAGCTGTTTGCGTTCAAAAGACGTTATTTGCATAAAACAGTAACCACTACTTTTAATGTTTGCTCAAATTAGGATTGGTTGCTTATTTACACTGCTAACAACTGATGATTTCTGTTTAGATGAGGGCACGTGGCAGCGACTAATGATAACTTTTAAGGCAGAATAATCTGATCCATGTGTAACGGATTTCCTAGCACCTTGACCGGTACCTCCGTGTATGGATGCTCCCAGTGCTTCCCGAGGACTCCAAGCACTCCACTTGACACCGTAAGCACTGCAGACCCCACGAACCGCCGAAGCTTGGTTGAGGTCTCACCGTCTCCTACCCACCCTGGACCTACGACAAGGCTCCAGGCTCCAGTGGGTGAACCTCTCTTAAATCCAGAGAGCAGGAACAGCTCTTACAAGAGCTAGTAGTTATAGCCAGGGGAGTATAGCAAATCTTCAGCATATAGCAATCCCCCAGTGTTGATCAGTTACCCAAACACCAGCCTCAACATGATGAAGGGTAAAACAGGAACTCTTTATTTGAACACACAAGCATTGATTTATGCACATCTTCCAACAAGGTTACCACCCACAGGGTTTTGTAAAAACAGCCAATTACCACGTACAATACACTCAGACACTCCCACACAAAATCATCCCCTCTGCCTGTGATACAATTACCTCACACTGGGTTGATGTAATCATCACAGGCAGTAGAATACACAATGTCTTCTGTCCTGGAGACAACCGAGACGTAATTCAATTATCTCTCAGGACAAAGGGACATCGCCAATACACACAGAGAGACAATGGAACAGACCTCACTACTCAACGTATACAATGTCCCACCCTTTACAATACACAGACATTTAACATCCCAAAATGGCACGAATTAGACCAGGGGTTCAAGTTAGTACAAGTCCTTTGTGAACAAAGGAGGCCTGGCTGATGAGAGGGCCCATAATCCTGGGGCAAGAGGCTGGTAGCCAGGCCACTCCGAAACCCAGTGGCGAGGTTGGTTTCGCCACACTATGGAATACAATTTGTTGTTTGATAGCTGCACACTATTACATATGGCAAACAATTATACAATAATTATTTTATAGAATGCTTTGGTGGTCTCTACACCATACTTCTTTAGTTGGAAAGGAATTAGGAGTTCCCCCGGAGTGAAAACATTTTTCAGGGTTCCTCCGCAGTAATGAAGTAGATAATCATTGCTATAAATTATTCTTTGCGCTGTCAATAAGCATTTATATACTGTGCAGTATTCTGCATCCATTTTGTGTACTATAGCATATGTTACATATTTGCATTTGCTTCTGTTGTTTTTCTGTATATCTTAAATGCATTTTGTATGACTCTACATTCAGTTATTCTGTGACTGCTCCTGCAATCATTTTATCCTTCTCCCTTAACCTTTCACATCATGCCAGAAAACTGATTGCAGTTTCTACAAATCCATTCAATCATTGGTCATATAAGATTCCATTAAAATAATTTAGCAATAGAGGAAAGAAGAGCAAGTGGCAATGAGTGTGCTTGATGTATCACCATTTACAGGCTATAGTAAGAGTATTGATTAGCATTCTTAGCGGTTGGTGTACTGCATAAAATATGGTATATGAAATGTGTCTCCTAAATTCTACAATACAGTTTACTGGTTCATGGTAGGAAACTAAAAATGAATCACCAAAATTTATATTATTTAACATACAGGTTTGAATCAGGAAACACCAATATTGATATTTATACCAGAACTATAACATCTTCCCACGCTGCTTAAAGCTTCCTGAATCCCATGGAAGTGAATGGAGAAAGCACACGTGTCTGGCATTATTTCCTGCCTGGTGTGACAGTCTGAAGCTGTCTTAATAGTCAGGAATGTGGGTTGGGGACTAGTGTTGATCGCAAATATTCTAATCACAAATTTTTATCGCGAATATCGGCACTTTGAGAATTCGCAAAAATGTAGAATATAGTGCTATATATTTGTAATCACGAATATTCTAGATTTTGTTTCATCAGTCGCTTCACTTCTTGCTTGTGGGCCAATTAGAAGGCTGCAATATCTTTGTCAGAGCTTAGCAACATCCCTAGCAACCAATAGGAAAGTTGCCTACCCCTTACTATATAAGAAACTCCCCAGCAGCCATTGTCTGCTGTTTTATTGCAGATCTGAGAGAGAGAGAGAGAGAGAGCAGTGACATTGCTGTGCTCTGTGCTTTTATCTGTATCCTATTCCTTATCCAATTACATTAGATAGTTAGTTCATATACAGTCGTGGCCAAAAGTTTTGAGAATGACACAAATATTAGTTTTCACAAAGTTTGCTGCTAAACTGCTTTTAGATCTTTGTTTCAGTTGTTTCTGTGATGTAGTGAAATATAATTACACACCCTTCATACGTTTCAAAAGCTTTGATCAACAATTACATGCCATTTATGCAAAGAGTCAGTATTTGCAGTGTTGGCCCTTCTTTTTCAGGACCCCTGTAATATGACTGGGCATTCTCAATCAACTTCTGGAGCAATTCCTGACTGATAGCAACCTATTCTTTCATAATCACTTCTTGGAGTTTGTCAGAATTAGTGCGTTTTTGTTTGTCCACCCGCCTCTTGAGGATTGACCACAAGTTCTCAATGGGATTAAGATCTGGGGAGTTTCCAGGCCATGGACCCAAAATGTCAATGTTTTGGTCCCCGAATCACTTAGTTATCACTTTTGCCTTATGGCACGGTGCTCCATCGTGCTGGAAAATGCATTGTTCTTCACCAAACTGTTGTTGGATTGTTGGAAGAAGTTGCTGTTGGAGGGTGTTTTGGTACCATTCTTTATTCATGGCTGTGTTTCTGGCAAAATTGTGAGTGAACCTACTCTCTTGGATGAGAAGCAACCCCACACATGAATGGTCTTAGGATGCTTTACTGTTGGCATGACACAGGACTGATGGTAGCGCTCACCTTTTCTCCTCCGGACAAGCCTTTTTCCTGATGCCCCAAACAATCAGAAAGAGGCTTCATCAGAGAATATGACTTTGCCCCAGTCCTCAGCAGTCCATTCACCATATTTTCTGCAGAAGATCAATCTGTCCCTGATGTTTTTTTTGGAGAGAAGTGGCTTATTTGCTGCCCTTCTTGACACCAGGCCATCTTTCAAAAGTCTTCGCCTCACTGTGCGTGCAGATGCGCTCACACGTGCCTGCTGCCATTCCTGAGCAAGCTCTGCACTGGTGGCTCTCCGATCCCGCAGCTGAATCCTCTTTAGTAGACGTTCCTGGCGCTCGCTGGACTTTCTTGGACACCCTGAAGCCTTCTTAACAAGAATTGAACCTCTTTCTTCGAAGTTCTTGATGATCCTATAAATTGTTGATTGAGGTGCAATCTTAGTAGCCACAATATCCTTGCCTGTGAAGCCATTTTTATGCAACTGGCTGCACGCGTTTCTTTGCAGGTGACCATGGTTACCAATAGAAGAACAATTATTTCAAGCATCACCCTCCTTTTAACAGGTCAAGTCTGCCATTTTAACCCAATGACATAATGATCTCCAGCCTTGTGCTTGTCAACATTCTCACCTGAGTTAACAAGACGATTACTGAAATGATCTCAGCAGGTCCTTTAATGACAGCAATGAAATGCAGTCGAAAGTTTTTTTGGGGGATTAGGTTAATTTTCATGTCAAAGAAGGACTATGCAATTCATCTGATCACTCTTCATAACATTCTGGAGTATATGCAAATTGCTATTATAAAAACTTAAGCAGCAACTTTTCCAATTTCCAATATTTATGTAATTCTCAAAACTTTTGGCCACGACTGTATATAATACAGATAGTGGGAGATAGTCAGTGTAGGTTAGATAGGGATATAGAGTAGCTGATAGGTTTCAGTGCAGGGTGTTGGGTATTCACATATGGTGAATTCAGTTCCTTATCAAGGCACTATTTGGCTTTGACAGTGCCTCTGGGTGCATAACACAGAACCGTAGAGCAGGGTACAAGCAAAGAGGTTTTGGAAATTTCCCACATGAAAGCTATTGTTTAGATAATTAGTAACATAATCTCCTCCTATTGCACAATCAATGCAGAACACTGGATTTTCTTTGCAAGTACACAAACTGTACCCCTCACAGTGATGCCCCAGATGACCACATATTCCTGTTTCAATTCCTGTGAAAGGGATACCTATTACTGCTGTATAGTGTCCATGCATTGTAATTGAAGGACATAAGGAAAAAAAAAAGTATTTGCTCGGTCATTTACATTTTTGCGTAGATTATATTTTGATATAGTGATAAATAATCAGAATGAAACTGCATTGAAGATTTATTCATAATCTATAATTTCTGATTTGCCAACCTCTGTATAAACTAAATATAGTTTTAAGGAAATTACTTTAACAGCAGTAAGTTTTACTGCCAAAACACTGAAGTTTTTGTAGATTTCTCTATAAAGTGATAAATGCATATATAGTGTGTCAGTTTCAATAACAGAAACTCTGATCCATCAACCACAAGCATCAATTTTTTAATGAAAATTTCCAGTGGAGTTTGCTAGCTCTTAAGTGGAATTTCAAACTGCATGAACATGATCCTTTATCGTTTTCTGCAAGATTAACGGTGAATACTTTGTTGCAAACCAATTTAATATGGCCATTCCTTATTAAGCTCTTCAATTTCCCTTTACCTGACTCCTTTTGCAAGAATGAATAAGGAATTCAAATGCTGAGATGACATAACTGAACAATTTTCTTTCTTCATCACACTTGAAATTGGCCATAAAAATAGATTTTCTGCTCACTCAACAATGACTTGTTACATGAAACTTTTTAATAATAAAGTTTCACAGCTTTATAAAGTGAAGTGTAATTAAATAATCCAGAAAAGACTGGTTTCTCTGCCACCTAAAACTACAATATAATGTTGAATTTAACTCTGGATACAGATAATCAATTAGGATTTTTTCATTATTGAAAAACAATTTAGCAGTTTTTTTGTTGACTATATTTTATGCTGTCTCCATGGAGGCTCTCTCCTGTAAAAATGAACTTTACATGTTTAACTGTGTCTGATAATTCAGAATATCTGCCCCATCAGGATAGATGTGCAATGTCCCACTGCAGAGCAGCAGTACACTGTGAAACTGCACAAAGGGGTTCAACAAATGCGTTTTTATGTGGGCTGGTGTCACTCTCTCCATATAGAGAGGAGAAGTGAGAGCATTCTAGTTAGGGCTCATGCACACGACCATATGCCCTCCGAGACATATGGCCTGCTCACGAACCATATGTCTCAGAGGGCATACGTTTGTGTGCCTGAGCCCTTATTCTAATCAGTCAGTCTAACCAGTCAGCGAAGCTTAGCAAGACTGTGCTGGAGTCTAAATCTTGCTAAGCTTCGTTGTACCTGTATAAGGAGGTTGAAAAACCAAGACACCGAGACGGATACATCCGATTTACAAAAACAGTGAGCTGGTATTCCCACCTCACATGCATAAATCCTGCAAAAGTCTAACCAGTCAATCTGATCAGTAAGTTAGTGACTCTAGTCTGAGACAGTAAAGAAAGCACATGTCCAATGTAGAAGCATAGAAGAGCCAACCCTGGATAGCCAGGGCTAGTATATAAAACAGTTTTATTGGAAAAGCAGGCCAGAAGAGAAAAAAAAGAGAGGTGCAAAGTAAAAGTTCTGTAGAGATGAATTACTCTATAAGAAACTTATAGACTTTACAGCCATATTGTCAAGTTGCGTAAAAAGCTTTTTGTCCTATACAAACTTACCCAGCAGCTTGATAATCTGTGTAAAAGAATCCACATCCCTCAGAAGACACTGTGGCAGCATAAGGCAATCTGTTTAAAAAAAAAGGCGTGGAGCATAGTCTGATGTTTAGGGTACACCCTGTGATTGCCTTACCTATAGAAAAGTGTGTTCCGAATGCCTTAATGTTTGAGTACATGTAAACTAGAAAAGTGCAGCATAAGGAAAATTGCGCTAAACAGATTGTCCTATTAACTACCTGTGGAGCTGTGAAACCTGTAACTTTTGTGGAAATTGCATTTTGTGTACCAACTGCCAGTCCATGCATACCAAGAACTGTCCTGATATGTTTGTATTTGAATTTTTCACTAAAGAACTGTTCTGCTGTACAACTACCTCTTCATTGCTTCCTGCACCTCTACACTGCACTAACATCCACAGCTGCACCAAGGGACCCTGCCTTGCACCTCAAAACCTTCAACATCAAGGGTGCTTCAACTGTTATCAGGGAGGAGAACCCCAGAACCAGAGTGTTCTTCCCTCAAGGGAAGAAAGATGCACACTTCCCATCTCTGCAAGGGGATTGCTACTAACATCATTCTTGCTACTATAACCCATATCCTTTCCTCTTCTACTCCTCATGCTGGGTAGCTGCAGATGCATACACCTTGCCCTGTTAATGAATCTTCTGTAGATTAAAACAATGCCAGCTCAAGTAAAAGTCACTGAAAAGTTCTAACAAAAAAAGTTAACTCTATTGTCCTTCCCACTTATTTCTGACAGATTTGTATGTGGTGGAAAAGTGGCTTTATATGCTTTATTAACAATATTTCAAGGTACTTATGCCCCATTATTCTTTTCTATTTCCATGAAATATACTTTTTATTTTTTAAATGTGTCATTGATATATGGTTGTCTTCATATAAGCCTGTTATACTTTGCTGTTTTGCAATATTCTGAGGATCCTCATTGATATATAACTATAAAGTCACTTAACCCTGAGGTTCAATTGCTGCAGAATACCATGTTCCCATCCTAATGAAATGGCATACCAGACATGTACCCTGCTACTCCATTTATTCTCTAAGGGACTGCCGAAAATGGTGGAGTAAAGAGCTCAGATATTTCTGGTAATCCCATAGATACAATCTAATGTCCATGTACCAACAGCAAGGTCACCTCAATAGGTGACCTCTAAACCTATCTCTGTGCAGTTCATTGGAATCTAAATTGCTGGACAGTGGACCCATAAAAACACTGACTGCTCCTCCATTATTACCGCTACAAGTGAGCAGGCAATGTTGCATCACTCTGCCAGCAAACCTTCTATGAGCAGGGGACACGTAGTCAGCTATACAGGTCACCTAATTAAAAAAGTCTGTGAAGGGGATAGGTTAATGATGTAAAACAACATGGCCTTAACTATGACTAGGTCCACCAGAGTATTTATTTCAGTCTGCAGGATGCACTGATTCTGCTAGTCTCATATGGAGCGGCAGGAGGCATGTACGGCCTGCTGCTCTATCAGCATGGGAACATGGGATCCTCGCTTTTGGAATCGGTGGAGTTCCCAGCACTTAGACCCCCCATCGATCATATAGATATCTAGTGGATAGGAGATAAAGTTCATACTCCACGTTCAGGGTCCTCATATCTGGACATAACATGGACAAACAATCCAATGTCTGAATTAGAGATGAGCGAATTTTTCAAAAATGCAGATGACAGGCGTCGCTTTTAGAAACACTGCACACTTCACTTATTTGGCCAGTCACGGGGCCAAAACTGACCAAATAATTCAAGTATCAACTCAGCCTTACAGGTCGATGTTAGCGTCAAGAAGAACCGCACTCTTTTTACACCCTTGTCAGCTGATTCCACATAGATGCCAACAGAACCTGTTCTATTAAACGCTTATACAAGTAAAGCCCCCCCTGAGAGAGTGGAGAGGGTGTCAGCAGTAGGTTTTGTTGACGTCACTGATTCATTTGCCCTTCCTCTGATCCATCAGAACAATAACCCACAAAAAATGGATCCTGTCTCTGGAGCATACGCCTTCACTCGGTCAGCATTTGCTCAATAATCCATCAGTTTTGTTAATGCCAAAAAAAAACAAGATTGGATCTAAAACAGAGATGACATGTGAATGGAATATTTGCATGTCTTCTGTGTTTTGTACCCACTCCTGCTTTTGGCTTACAAATCATAAGCCCATGCTGATAGGACCATACAGGCCTTATAGCTGCTACACAGCTAGGATCCGTTGTGTGTCTCATTTTTCCTTCCTTCTAAAAGATCAGAAGAAAGGTCAAATAAATGATGATGTCAGCCAGGCTGAAAGCAAAAATAGTGGACTAGTCAAGAAATGGGGAGTGTGGGAACAGCATAAGAAGTCCACAGAGTGGTGAGGTGGAAGCAGCATGAGGAGACCACAAAGTGGCTCAATGACAGGGTCTGGAGGTGACATCAGTATGAGGAGGCCACCAAGTGGCACAATGAGAGAGTCTGGAGGTGACATCAGTATGAGGAGGCCACCAAGTGGCACAATGACAGAGTATGGAGGTGGCAACAGCATCAGGAGAAGGCCCCCGAGTGGCACAATGACAGAGTCTGGAGGTGGCAGCATCAGGAGAAGACCATTGAGTGGAACAATGACATAGTCTGGAGTTGGCAGCAGTATAAGGAGGCCACCGAGTGGCACAATGACAGAGTCTGGAGGTGGCAGCAGTATCAGAAGAAGGCCACTGAGTGGCACAATGACAGAGTCTGGAGTTGGCAGCTGTATAAGGAGGCCACCGAGTCTCACAATGACAGAGTCTGGAGTTGACATCAGTATGAGGAGGCCACCAAGTGGCACAATGACAGAGTATGGAGGTGGTAACAGCATCAGGAGAAGGCCCCCGAGTGGCACAATGACAGAGTCTGGAGGTGACAGCATCAGGAGAAGGCCACCAAGTGGCACAATGACAGAGTATGGAGTTGGCAGCGGTATGAGGAGGCCACCGAGTAGCACAATGACAGAGTCTGCAGTTGGCAGCATAAGGAGAAGGTCACCGAGGGGCACAATGACACAGTCTGGAGTTGGCAGCATCAGGAGAAGGTCACTGAGGGGCACAATGACACAGTCTGGAGTTGGCAGCATAAAGAGTAGGTCACCGAGGGGCACAATGACACAGTCTGAAGTTGGCAGCATCAGGAGAAGGACACCGAGGGGCACAATGACACAGTCTGGAGTTGGCAGCATAAGGAGAAGGCCACCGAGTGGCATAAAGACAGTCTGGAGGTGGTGGCAGCATCATCAAGAGGAGGCCACAGAGTGGCGCAATGACCGAGTCTGGAGATGGCGACAGGAGCAGCAGGAGGATACCACAGAGTGGCAAGGTGACATAGCGTGGAGATGGTGGCAGCAGCATCAGGATAGCACAGAGTGGCAAGGTGACATAGTGTGGAGATGGCAGCAGCATCAGGATACCACAAAGTGGCAAGGTGACATAGTGTGGAGATGGCAGCAGCAGCCTCAGGAGACCACAGAGTATGAAGGTGACAGTGTGGAGATGGCAGCAGCAGCATCAGGAGACCCCAAAGTGATCCGGTGACAGAGTGGGGCAGTGAGTGGCAATACCAGTACCCGCTGATGAAGGTGGGTGAAAGAAGGAGCACTTGGCATCAAATGTGTGGCATCAGGCAGGTGGCAACATCAGAGTAGTAGCTGAGGCAGGTAGCCAGAAGAAACCGGTCTCATTTTTTCAAAGTTTGGGTGAGGCAGCATGGATGATCTAATTAGATGCATCAGGCATTGGTGGGTGGAAATCCTGGCTGATCCATGCCTGATTCATCTTAACAAAGGTTAGTCTCCCCAAATTTTGGGTGGACAGGTGAGTTCTCATTGGAGTAACTATGGCCCCTGCCGCACTAAACACTGGCTCTGATGCGACACTACGGGCCTGCCTGGACAGCTTTTTCAGGGCAAACTCTGCTAGTTGCGGCCACAAATCCAGTTTGGATTCCCAGTAGTCAAGCAGATCTTCAATGTGGGTTGGCAGGGTGCTGTCCAAGTATGCCACCACCTGCTGGTCCAGGTCCTGCTCCAGGTCTAACTGCTGCTGCTGGTGAGTAGTTTCCTCACTATGCAGGCGAAGAAAGCTACTCATCAGCGACTGTAGACTCAGACTGTTCCTGATGGAGCTGGTATTGCACCTGCCACCCCACTCCTCCCCAGCAGCCATGGCAGTAGAATGTGAGTGCAGAGAGCCCCCTCCAGTCAGACTTACAAGAGGATGGACGATGGCACAGATAGGTAGCGGCCAACTCACTACATAGGATGTCTCTGTAGTAGTTCAGTTTGTCCTCCCTCTCATTGGGTGTAAAAAATGCCCCCATTCTGGACCAGTAGCGAGGGTCCAACAAGGCGGAGAGCCAAAAGTTATCCTTCTGCCGAATGGTGACAATTCCGCTGTCACTATGCAAGCAAGTGAGCATTTATTTGGCTATTTTTGCAAGTGGCTCGGAGGCACTCCCTGCCTCCATCTCCTTTGCATACTGCCACGGTGTGTCTGGGTCCTCTGTCTCATCTTCCTCATCGCCCTGTAGCTTCTCTAGATGCTCCTGCTCCTTCTATCCTGTCACCTGAGTAGAAAAAACACCCATTTTGCTACACATTGCCTGTACTCCCTCTCCTCCTCCTCTTCCAGTTCAGCCCCCACAGGACTCATGTTGCTGTGAGATCTAGGTGGCACGTCTCCAGTTCCCTGACCAGCCATTGTGACCACCATCTGTTCCAGAACATGAAGCAATGGAATGACGTAGTTCATCCCGTAGTCCTGGTGACTGAAAAATAACGTGTCCTCCTCAAAGGGCCTGAGCAAACGGCAGGTGTCGCGCATGAGCTGCCACTGGCTGACATCGAAGTTACACAGGGGAGTACTTCTATCCGCTTGCATCATCAAGAAATCGTTGATTGCATTTCTTTGTTCATATAGTCGGTCCAACATATGGAGGGTGGAATTCCAATGGGTGGAAACGTTGCATATCAGCCTATGTTAGGGGATGCTGTTCTGCCGCTGCAGCTCAAGGAGAGTGTGCTTTGCAGTGTACGAGTGGCTGAAGTGCATGCAAAGTTTCCGGCCCATTTTTAGTATGTCTTGCAGATGGGTGGAAGACTTCAGGAACCGCTTGACAACCAAATTGAATATGTGTGCCATGCAGGGTGCATGACTCAGCCTTCCTTGACGCAGCGCCGACACTATATCCTTCCTGTTATTGGTCACCATGATTCCAATTTCGAGTTGTTGGGGAGAAAGCCAGGATTCCCATTTCTTGACGAAAGACACAGAGCAGTTCCTCTCCTGTGTGACTCCGTTCGCCCAGGGAAACTAGTTGCAGAACAGCATGACACCGCTGTGCCCTGCACATGTGGTATGCTGGAGGGGCACTGTGAATTGTCCCTGCAGTGGAGGCTGAGGACTTGGTGGAGGAGAGGAGGCAGAGGCCGACATTGTCGCAGGAACAATGGCGTGACAACGTGGAGGCGGAAGCGGCGTGACCTGGCCAAGTTCCTGGTGTGGCTATGCAGGAGCCACATTCACCCAGTTGGCCATAAAGGACATGTACTGTTCCTGACTATAGCTACAGATCCAAAAGGTCGGCGCTGCCGTGCACTTTGGCAGACACCGATAGGCCTGGACCACCTTCTGTTCTACATATTCGTGCAGGGCTGGTACTGCTTTTCTCGCAAAGAAATGACGGCTTGGAACACCTCGGCTCGGCAGAAGCCATCAGTTCTCTAAAAGGTGCAGAGTCCACCACTTGGAAAGGGAGGGACGGCAGCACCAGCAACTTGTACAGGAGCACATTCAACTTCTGCACCGTTGGATGCATGCAAGCATACTGCTGTCTCTTGGCAATCCCTTCGGTGATCGATTGCTGAAGGAATGACTGACGAGGAGTAGGAGGAGGAGAAGCAGGAGCATCAGAACCAGCAGATGATGGGAATGACAGACAGCTCCCTTTTGGCTGAAGTGGTGGAGCCTTGACTGGCTGAAACCAGGTGCGTGCCACTGGGTGATTCAGCGGTTGCTGCAGCAGGCTGGGCCACCACATCGAAGCCACGGTTCTCCCAGGCCACTTTATGGTGACACTGCATATGTTTACGCAGGGCCATGGTGCCAACATTGGCACCCTGGCCACGCTTCAACTTCTGCCCACATATTCTACATATGGCTATGTTAACCTCCTCCGGCGGCTTAACCAAAAACTGCCACACCGTCGAATAGGTGATTTTACCCCCAACAGTCCACACTGACTGACTGCTACCGACGATGCTTCTACTGCTACCGACGATGCTTCTGTGAACCCCTGCACCACTACTTCCCGGGCAGGTAGGCTGCTGTGAAGCAGGTGGCCTACCCCCAGCACGTTTGGCTCCCGACCTCACACTGTTGCCACCCTGCTGACTCCCAGCCATGCTACCACCTTGCTGGCTCAGCCCCTGCCTCACAGGCAAGCTGCCACCCTCTTCTCCTGATAATGATGAAGCCCCTTCTGCACCCGGCTCCCAATTGCGATCGGCTTCATCATCATTAAGTAGTGTCTGCACGTCACTGATGTCCTCCTCAATGGTCTCTGGGTCTGCAGCCTGGCCACTCGCAACACCAGCTCCCAAGCAACTCTCCTCATCACTACTTGCCCGCCTAGAGGAGGAAGCAGTGGATGTCTCCTCCAGATCTTGGCTAAGCAGTAGCTGATGACTGTCCTCTAGTAGCTCGTCTTCGCTGTATAGTGGAGCTGAGCCAACAGCATACAATTCTTCTGTGCCTGAGGGAACAGCAAAGGACAGAGGCAGGTTGAGGACAGATAAGGGCATAGGGCCTGCTACCAGGTCATACCAACTAAGGTTTATGTCTGACGAACCCACTGACTGTTGGCTGGGGGTTTCTGATGTCACTTGGGATGAAGTGGATGACCGAGTTAACCAATCAAGAACTACTGGGTTGCTGGTCAAAACACGACCGCTAGATGACAACGGGAGCTCAGACCTTTTGCTGCGACTCCTGCTACCATGCCCCTTAATCTGCTGCGACCTCTGCCTGCGCCAGAAACATTTAAGCCTCTTCCACTCCTCTGTGAATAGCCTGGCACTTCTATGTATGACATACTTTTAGGTGAACTAAATAAATTAGAATCAAACTAAAACACCCCTTAAAGCAATGAATATATTTTTCTTTTTGTACTGAATTAGGCCACTAAACGCTTTCGCCACAAATAACTAACAGTAAAGTGCGTATATATTTTTCTTTCTGTACTGAAATAGGCCACTAAATGCTTTCAGCACAAATAACTGAAACAGTGAAGTGCATATAAATATTTCTTTCTGTACTGAAATAGGCCAAAAAACACTTTCAACACATATAACTGCAGAAATAAACTGAGAATATATTTTTATTTTTGTACTGAAATAGGCCACTAAACGCTTTCCCTACAAATAACTGCAACAGTGAAGTGCGTATTTTTTTTCTTGCTGTACTGAAATAAGCCACTAAACGCTTTTGTCACAAATAACTGTAACAGTAAAGTGCGCATATATTTTTCTTTCTGTACTAAAATAGGCCACTAAATACTTTCAGCACAAATAACTGAAACAGTGAAGTGCATATAAATATTTCTTTCTGTACTGAAATAGGCCAAGCTGCTGGAGGAGGTGAACATGGCCATATATAGAATCTGTGGGCATAAGGTGAAGCCTGGCCAGGGTGCCAATGTTGGCACCACGGCCCTACATAAACATATGCAGCACCACCATAAAGTGGCCTGGGAGAACCATGGCTACGATGTGGTTGTCCAGCCTGCCGATGCAACCGCTGCATCACCCAGTGGCACACACCTGGTTTCAGCCAGTCAACTCTGCACCACCTTAGCAAAAGGGAGCTCCTGCTCCTCCTCCTTGTCAGTCATTTCGTCAGCAATCGATCACCAAAGCGATTGCCAAGAGACAACAGTATGTGTACACTCATCCAACGGCGCAGAAGCTGAATGTGCTCATGTCCAAGTTGCTGGTGCTGCAGTTCTTCCCTTTCCAAGTGGTGGACTCTGCACCTTTCAGAGAACTGATGGCTTGTGCCTTGCCGAGATGGAGAGTCCCAAGCCATCATTTCTAAAGTCTCCCACCCATCTGCAAGACATACTAAAAATGGGCAGGAAACTTTGCATGCATTTCAGCCACTTGTACACCGCAAAGCACACTCTCCTTGAGCTGCAGTGGCAGAATGGCATCCCCCAACAAAGGCTGATATGCGACGTTTCCACCCGTTGGAATTCCACCCTCCATATGTTGGACATACTATATGAACATAGAAAGGCCATAAACAATTTCTTGATCATCCAAGAGGACAGGAGTACTCCTCTGTGTAATTTCGATGTCAGCCATTGGCAGCTCATGCGTGACACGTGCCGTTTGCTCAGGCCCTTTGAGGAGGCCACGTTATTTGTCAGTCGCCAGGACTATTGGATGAACAACGTAATTCCACTGCTTCATGCCCTGTAACAGATGCTGGTAAATCTGGATGGTCAAGGGACTGGAGACGTGGTGCCTAGATCTCATGGCCACATGAGTCCTGTGGGGGCTGAACTGGAGGAGGAAGAGGACATTGGAGCACAAGCAATGTGTAGCGTTGGTTACCCCAAGAAAAACTCGGCTGTCCACCAAAAATGTGGAAAGACTGACCTTTGTCAAGATGAATCAGGCGTGGATCAGCCATGATTTCCATCCACCAATGCCTGATGCATCAGACTAGATCATACATGGTTAGAAAATCAACCAAAAAACACTATATAACATAATATCATGTGTGGAAGCATACTTATAAAATCAAATCATCAATTCCACACATGCAGTACAAAAACATCTTTATTAAGTCACATCAAGAGACATACACTGAACAAATACAGGTGAAACTGAAAAAAATTGAATATCGTGCAAAAGTTCATTTATTTCAGTAATTTAACGTAAAAGGAGTTGCATTAATGCATTAAATATTCTAAGTTCAAAGTGTCACACTCTAGTCTAGTCTAATTAATCCATACCCCCTGAGCAAAGGGTACCTGAGATTGTGACTTTGGGGTTCTCATAAGCTGTAAGCCATAATCATCCAAATTATAACAAATAAAGTAATGAGTCTACATGTCTACATGTAATGAGTCTACAGGCTTGTACAATAGGCACTAGGCATGATGGGTGCATCACTTCATCTGCCTCTCTTCTTACCCTGATGCGCCCATCACTCTGGAACAGGGTAAATCTTGACTCAGACCACATGACCTTCTGAGTCCAATCTTTATGCTCCCTAGCAAATTGAAGCTTTTTTTTCTAGTTTGCCTCACTGATTAGTGGTTTTCTTATGGCTACACAGCTGTTCAGTCCCAATCCCTTGAGTTCCCTTTGCATTGTGCGTGTGGAAATGCTCTTACTTTCACTATTAAACATAGCTCTGAGTTCTACTGTTGTTTCTCTTCGATTTGATTTCACCAAACGTTGCAGGATTTTTTTCCTGACACATTTCTTTCTCAAGCATGATGGGTCTCCACTATTCTTCCAGTTTTTAATAATGCCTTGGACAGTTCTTAACCCAATTTTAGTAGTGTATGCAATCTCCTTAGATGTTTTCTCTGCTTTATGCATACCAATGATCTGACCCTTCTCAAACAGACTAACATCTTTTCCACAATCATGGGGATGTGTCTTTCGGCATGGTTGTTTAGGAAATGAGAAGCAACACCAGTTGGGGGTTAAATAACTTGTTGCCAGCTGAAAGATAATCACCCATGCGGTAATTATCCAATAGGAGGCTGATAACTATTTGCTTAGTTAAATCCAGGGACAGGCAGTATATTTACTTATATAAAAAAAAAACTTTTAATAATGGTAACGTATAAAATAGATGTCCCAAAATAAATGATATGCAAAACAAAAGAAGCTTCTGTCCATGTTCAATCTTAATATATAAAGACAAAAAACGTATCAAATAATAAAGGTAATAGTGCACGGCGTCACTTGAAAAAACCATTTGTCCTACCACTCATTTGACGATGAATGATATTGGATTCCAAGATATCATTATTCTCTCAGTAGGCAGGATGTAGATGTCCATACGGAGAAGGAAAGGGGTAGATGTAACAAAACAGGACTTGGGTTGGGGCTAAAAGTCCCTGGTATTGCCCTGAGGTGGGGAGTGCTGCACTGGACCTAATAGTCTGACCACAGAACACCCGCCCTGACAAGGGCTACCCCATCCGGAACCTCTCTCTAAATAACTGGCCCTAGATCGCCCTAGCTCAAAAATTCCTTACATGCATGTTTCACTTATCTGAAGTTCATCAGGGGAAATATATTGTAACTGGGTGTAATTAAGCAAAAAGAATTTGCTAATGAGCAAAGGTGCAGGGCAAAAAATTCTTGATAGAGCACCTGAATGCTGTTATGAACAATGCCTATGACAGGGCTATAGTTCATATTAAAAGATCTAAGCCAATGGTATGGTTTAGATTTAAAAATGTGCAGGAGAAGGGGGTGGCGGTATTAGAAAAATATCCCACTCCTGCAAGAATCGGGACCTGATGATACCTGTGAGCTGGGTGTAGCCTAATGAGGATACCCAGCCCGCCGGTATTTCAAGCAAAAGGCGGTTTTAAATCGAGGCTCGGATCCTTATGTCAAGACGCACCACATCTGCGTTTCCGAATCCTGTGTCAAATGCGAGATCCCAAAATGGGGGTCACGGACATAAAGATATAGGCATTCCCATGATCTTGATACTTTTGGGGTTACCATGGTGACACTCATATACGTGTGTGGACACAGCCGTGCCCCTCATGTTCTCAATGTCCCCAAGATTTTCACCTATGTGTCTGCGCAATTTACTCCTTTTGGCAGTCACAGATGATTCTATAAATGACCCCTTAAGTACGGCAGTTAATAAAATCCCTAATTGGAAAAGTACGTTGTAAGTTAGTGCTGACAAATGATTTGCCTGTTTGTATTGTGCTGCAAGCCACACAGCCACTGCATTTAAAACAGCCCTCTGGTTTACGGCTCAGCCAAGTTCCAGTTTTGGGAACAGGGCTGTAATGGCTGTGGACAAGGTATATCTCACCTGTAGGTAAGATATTGTGACAGGGAGAGAATCTATTCCCAGTGTTTCTATGTAGTGATGAGCTGCAGGGGTCATAGTCGAATTCACAATATTTCACGAATATTTTGTAGAATATTTGTCGAATATTCGCAAATTTGAAAATTCGCGATTTTTTTTTTACTCGGAAAATCGGCAAGGTAATGATTGCGAAATATGCAAATTTTCGTAATTCGAATTTTCGGATTCAAATTTTTTATTGCATATTTTTCAACTTACAACTATTAGACAAAGAAGATTATAGCACTATATTAGCTAAATTGTTCTATACTCGATTTTTTCCGAATATTCGCTATATTGCTATATATTCTTGTTTTCAAATATTAGGAATATTCGAAAAAACTAATATATAGCAATATAGCGAATATTCGAAAAAAAACTAATATAGAGCAATTTAGCTAATATAGTGCTATAATCTTATTTGTCTAATCTAATTTCTTTCTCATCTGAAGTTCACATTGGAAAAAATTACAACTATAAAGAAAAAGATTATAGCACTATATTAGCTAAATTGCTCTATATTCGTTTTTTTCGAATATTCGCTATATTGCTATAACTTTGTTTTTTTGAATATTCGTAATATTCTAAAACAAGAATATATAGCAATATAGCGAATATTCGAAAAAAAATGAATATAGAGCAAAATTCGCAAACACTACTACTCTTAAAGTCAAGTATATTGCAGCCTTTTTATTGGCCCACAAGCTAGAAGCAGGGAGGGATCATGTGTACTGATTAAAAAAAAAAAAGGGGGGGAAAAATTAGAATATTCAAAATTACGAATATATATAACTATATTAGAAATATTCGCGAATTTTCGAAGTACCTATATTCGTGATAAAAATTTGAATATTTGTGATCAACACTATTTCTACGTAAATCTAGTACCCACCGTTATGAATATACAATCAAAAGCCAAAGGGTGTTTTTCTATATAGGCAGATATTTAGTCAACTCCAATGTTTATCTTAAGCCTATATAGAATGGGTTAATCCCACATTCATCCACAGAACAATCCCAAATGCAGGAAATGAATAATAAACATAGACATAACGTGGGAAATCATACAGACCAGCTGGGGGGGACAACCCCCACGTAAGTTTTGCCGTGCTTCCTATGGGGGCGTGTCTATCTAATGTAATCCCGCATCTTTATATCCTGCTGGCTCCTATTGATACCTCCCGCTCATTATGTATAGAATAATCACCTGTGTTTATGGGAAAATTGTTTCTGCATGTTACGAGTTACGTCCTTCAGTAATGGTGGCAAAATCCTGAGAGAACTCGCGGGATATCCTAAACAAATTCACCCAAAAAATTTTGAACATTCAATTAATTGAAAATAACGATTAAACTGAAACAGGCTGTTTTTCAGCTGATCAAAATTTTAGGACCACATGCCTTTAAAAGGCCAAATCTGTGCAAAGATGTGGATTCATTGTCATTTTCTGTCAGGTAGTCACACGTTGTGATGGCAAAGGCAAAAAAAAACTCTCCCTTTTTGAATGTGGTCGGGTTGTTGAACTGCATAAGTAGGGTCTCTCACAGCACGCCATCGCTGCTGAGGTGGGACGCAGTAAGACAGTCATTTGGAATTTCTTAAATGATCCTGAGGGTTATGGAACAAAAAAGTCAAGTGGAAGACCCCAAAAAATGTCATTAGCACTGAGCCGGAGGATCCAATTGGCTGTCCGTCAAGACACTGGACGATCCTCGACCCAAATTAAGGCCCTTACTGGTGCTGACTGTAGACCCATAACCGTCAGATGGGCTGAAGGGCTTCAAAGACCTCATCTCCTTGAACGCCACAGAACTCCTCGTTTGGACTTTGCAAGAGAGCACCAAACATGGGACATTCAAAGGTGGAAGAAAGTTTTATTCTTTGATGAGAAAGAATTTAACCTTGATAGTCCTGATGGTTTCCAACGTTACTGGCATGACAAGCAGATCCCACCTGAGATGTTTTCTACGCGCCACAGTGGAGGGGGCGCCATAATGGTCTGGGGTGCTTTTTCCTTCAGTGGAACAATAGAGCTTCAGGAAGTGCAGGGGCGTCAAATGGCCGCTGGCTATGTCCAGATGTTGCAGAGAGCATTTCTCATGACTGAGGGCCCTCGTCTATGTGGTAACGACTGGGTTTTTCAACAGGACAACGCTACAGTACACAATGCCGCAGGACAAGGGACTTCTTCCAGGAGAATAACATCACTCTTTTGGCCCACCCTGCGTGTTCCCCTGATCTAAATCCAATTAAGAACCTTTGGGGATGGATGGCAAGGGAAGTTTACAAAAATGGACAACAGTTCCAGACAGTAGATGGTTTTTCTTGCGGCCGTCTTCACCACTTGGAGAAATGTTCCCACTCACCTCATGGAAACGCTTGTATCAAGCATGCCGAAACAAATTTTAGAAGTGATAAACAATAACGGCGGAGCTACTTATTACTGAGTTCATGTTTGGAAGTTGGATTTCTGTTTTGGGGGGGGGGGGGGTCTTTTTTTTTTTTGAGGTGTGGTCCTAAACTTTTGATCAGCTGAAAAACAGCCTGTTTCAGTTTATTCGTTGTTTTTATTAAATTGAATGCTCAAAAAATGTTTTGTCTCACTCCCATTTCTTCTTGTTACATGTTGAAACCTTGGAACCTTGTTAAGATCCAGCCATGCTAAATATGATTTTTTGCCATTTTTCAAGTGGTCTTAAACTTTTGATCAGGACTGTATATAGTCTGGGTGGATACTCTTGTTATGGAGAGCACTTAGTATGCTTAGTATTGTAGGCCAGGCAATATTCCTCTGGGTTTCTGGGAAAGAAATTCTAATTAGCTTTAAAATTAGCTAAGCCTATCTAATGCCAGCATATGTAAGATTTGCTCATTTTCATATACTTTTCTGAAAAACCCAGAGGAGAATTGACTGGCTTCATGCATATTCTGAGCGCTCCATAAGGAGGACTATTACCCCACCCAAGGCCTCTCAGGCAGCCAAGGAAATTTGCTCCACTCAGTTAAAGGGTAATTACCTAGAAACAGCTACTTTCTTAGTATGTGACATTCAGTTTTTCTTTCCTTTTGGAAAAGAAACCTGCTTGTATGTTTCTTTACCAGAGAAGTGTTATGTTGGGACACAAACAAAGCAATAGATAAAAAATCTTATTATAAAAAAGCACTTGATCCTGGGGAAATTTTAATATGAAAAAACAGTGATTGAACAATTTGAGGCTACCACTAAAAAAGGGATAAAGAATAGGGGAAAATTGATCTAAGAATCACAATCACAGCAATAGATAAAAAAAAAGGCCCTTTATCAGAGCGAAACAGATATAATTGACTTTTGTAGCTGAGAGTAGTGTTGATCGAGCATGCCCACACGTTTGTTGGCTGCTACACAGCTAATAAACATGCAGGTAAGTACTTCTCTTCACTGTAATGCCGTAGCCATGTTGGTTAATGGCATTACAGTGATTGGCTGGCCGGAACACGTCATCGGGTCCTATATAGCACCCGATGACACATGTTCGGCTCAGTGTTTGTCCAGGAGAGCAGTGCTAAAGAAGGGAAAGATAGTGTAGGGAGTGAAATTTTCTTTTTTACAGTTGAAAAACTTGTCAGAGACCCAAAAGTCCTTTTTAAGGACTATTGTGTGTGGCAGCAGCAATATATATTTTTTGCGCAACCTGCACTAAATTGCTAAAACTTTACAGACCCTTTTAAGGACAATTGTGTGTGGCTGCAATATCAATTTCTAGCACATTCTGCGCTAAATAGCGTGCAATAGTTAGGCCACTGCAGACAGCGAAATTATCTGCGCTACATCTCCTGTGCAACGTGTGCGCATCCCAAAAATATCTGTGACATCCAGTGTACTTTTTTCATAGACGGTGTCTGCTGTGGACAGTGACATTAGCTGCGAAAAATCTCCTGTGTAACGTGTGCACTTCCAAAAAATATCAGTGACATCCAGTGTTCTTTTTCAATAGACGTTGTCTGCTGCAGACAGTGACATTACCCAGGGTACATCTCCTGTGTTTCCACATCCCAAATTCCTGTGACATTCCCTGTAATTTTTTTAGCTGCTGCTGACATCAGTGGCATTATTGTCACGACCCTTGGTCATGGTCGTGACTCCTTGGGAGCTGCATGCAGTTGTCCACGGTTTGGTGTTGTGTCAACCGCAGCTGGGGGCACTTAGTTGTTTGCCTCAAGTGCGGTTGCCGCGGACAACAGGTATGCGTGCTGTTGCCCTTGGCAACGTGTGTTTGTGTGCACTTCCCTTGTCTGGTGTGCACGGGGGTTATTGTGTGCACGTCCCCTTTGAGTTGGTGTTTTCCCTTCCCTGGTGTTGGAAGGGTTAACTTCCTTCCTAGTGTGTGTGTGTGCACGTGGTGTGTCTGACTGTTGGGTGTGGCTTCTTGGCCCTATAAAGCCTCAGTGGAAGGCAGTAGTCAGAGAGGGTGCTTCAGCCATGCTTGCTGGAGACATCCTCCTGGTTATTTGCCAACTGCCAGTGGGGGCCACCCTTCTGGTCAAAAATGTTACCTTGTCTGATGTGATGTTTATGTGTATGTAGTTGCTTGTTTATTGCACCTTATGGTTTCCTGGTTTCCCGTGTGATGTATGGTGTGTGCTGTTGTCATTTCTGTTGTTGTGGACAACAGCACTTTTACATGGGTTCCAGGCTGTGTGTCTGTGGCAGGTAGGTGAGGTTGTAGTTTCCACGTACCTGCCACTGCCATCAGTTGTATTGGATTCCCCTTATTTTACAGCTTGGCCATTCTAGGCTCCTGTTCCTCCATGTCCAGGAGGAACAGGTAGTCTACCCAGCTCCTAGCTTAGGGACCTGCGGAGGGTTAGTAGGGACCCGAGGTTCCAGAGCATGAGTCCTCCTACCTTTAAGGTCGGCTCATGCCGCTAGGAGTTAGGGTCAAATTAGGGAGGCTTTAGGAGGTGACCTGCTCCCTGATCCTGTGGTCCTGGCCAAGCAGCGACCAAACATCTACGGGTACCGCACGGCTGAGGGTTTCCCCCATCCTCAGAGGTGACAATTATCTGTGGTATATCTCCTGTGTGATGTTTCCACATGCCAAATACCTTTTTTAATTTTTTTGTGCATACACTTACAAATCCTATGCTACTGTACGTGTGACATACTTTCAAGCATATACAACATTTAATGTGAAGAAGGCGAGCAGTAAGGCACAGGGAAGTGGCCGTGATGCTGATGGTGCACGCAGAGGCCGTGACCCTGGGCACGTTGAAACTGTGCCTGCTGGCAGAGCACAAGAAAAAAAATCATCCACGATACCTAGCTTCATGTCACAGTTTGCAGGATGGCGTAGGACAACACTATTGAAGTCAGACCAGTGTGACCAGGTGGTCGGTTGGATTGCAGCAGATAATGCTTCCAGTCGTTCAAGCACCACCATGTCTTCCACCGAGTTCAGTCTCAGTAGCCAAGAGTCTGGTCAACACAATCCTCACCCTGATCCTCCTTCCTCCCACCATGGAGAGTCTTGCCAAACAAGTGATCCCACGCTCGGATATTCCGAGGAGCTCTTTTCAGCACCATTCCTTCATTTGGGCCTCTCGACAAGCCCGTTTGAAGAGGGACATGAGATCTTGTGCCTTGATTCCCAAACTCTTGAGCAACCACAGTCACAACTCTGACAACGGCAATTAGTGTCTCAAGAGGTTCATGATGAGGATGAGACACAGTTGTCAATAACTGAGGTTATTGTTAGTTCAACAAGTCAGGAGGATGAGCAGAGTGAGGAAGTGGAAAAGGAGGTGGTGGACAATAAGGTCACTGACCCAACCTGAGAAGGTGGCAAGCCGAGCGAGGACAGCAGTATAGAGGGGGAGGGATCCACTGCACCGCAACAGACTGGAAGAGACAGTGGGATGGCAAAGGAGAGATGGCGTGCCACACCAAACAGGCCCGCAATTGTTGCCCGCAGCACCCCCTTGCGGCAATCTCCCTTGCCAAGGGGTAGGTGTTCCGCAGTCTGGCGCTTTTTTTTAGGAAAGTGTGGACGACAAAAGAATTGTAATTTGCAACCTATGCCATACAAAAATGAGCAGGGGCGTGAAAACTAGCAACCTCACCACCACCAGCATGATCCGCCACATGGCATCAAAGCACCGTAATAGGGTCACACCACTGCCTCCTCTTCCCCTGTGTTACTTGCTGGCCAATCCCCTGTAGAAGGCGCAAGCCCGGATGCCTCCTGCCCTGCACCTGGAACTTTGCAAGCACCATCAGCGACCATATCCGCTTCGTTGTCCCAGCGCAGTGTACAAATGTCCTTACCACAGGCATTTGAACGCAAGCGCAAATACCCAGCCATCCACCCATAGGCCATAGCACTAAATGAGCAACTTTCCAACTTACTGGCCCTGAAAATGTTGCCATTTAGGCTTGTGGACTTCATTACGCAGTCCCCAGCCGCCACTATTTTTCACGGTGTGCCATGCCTGCCTTACACCAGCATGTGTCCCATAGCATCACCTGTGCCCTGACTAACGCAGTTACTGGGAAGGTCCTCTTAACCACTGACACATGGACAAGTGCTTTTGGCCAGGGATGATACATTTCCCTGATGGCACACTGGGTGAACATTGAGGCAGAAAACGAGTCGTACCCAGAGATGGCACAGGTGTCACCGAGGCCAAGGATTGCGGGCCCTACTTCCATCAGGGTTTCCACCACCACCTACGTTAGTGGCTCCAACCCCCACTTCTCCTCCTCCTCAACTTCCAACTCAGAATTATCCTCTTGCAGCACCAATCAGCCATCAGTCGGTAGCTGGAAGCAGTGTAGCACTGCAGTGGGGAAGCGTCAACAGACTCAACAGGCCGTGCTTAAATCTGCTTAGGTGACAAACAGCACACCACCGCAGAGCTGTGGCAGGGGATAACAGACCAGACTGAGCTGTGGCTCTTGCCACTCTTTGGAGCTCACACACATCCCATGCCTAGCCAACGTTTTCAAACTTGTGTTTCAGCGGATTCTCGAAACCTACCAATTTGCCTGAGCTACTGGTGAAGGTGTTCCGCGTGTGTGCTCATTTCCGCAAGTCATTGACAGTTTCCGCCGGTCTGTCAACGCTGCAGCAGCGCTTATAATTGCCAGCTTATTGACTGTTGTGTGACGTGAGCACGCGCTGAAACTCCACGTTCCACATGTTGGCCAGGCTTTGTGAGCAGCAGAGGGCAGTAGTGGAATACCAGCTGCAACATCGTAATCGCCTTTCCAGTCAGCTTCTGCTCTTCACAAGCGAAGAGTGGGCATGGATGTCTGACCTCTGTGAAGTTTTAAGAAACTTTGAGGAATTAACACAGATGGTGAACGGCTATAACGCTATTATCAGCATCACCATCCCACTTCTGTGTCTACTCAAACGCTCGCTGCTCACAATTAAGGACGACGCTTTGCATGTGAAAGAGGTGGAAATGGGGGAAGACATTACACAGGGTGATAGCCAGACCACCCTCAGTTTGTCATCTCAGCACAAATTGGATGATGAGAAGGAGGAGCAGGAGACGGTTTCCTCCGCTACAGAGAGTAGTACTCATGGAAGTTTAATTCCATCTGTTCAGCGTGGATGGGCAGAAGAGGAGGAAGAAGATGAGGAGATTGAGAGTCATCCTACTGATGACGACAGCAAAGTCTTGCCTGCTGGAACTCTGGCACACATGGCTTACTTTATGTTAGGCTTCCTTTCCCGTGACCCGAAAGTTTTACGCATTTTGGACAACACTGTTTACTGGTTGATCACCCTTCTTGACCCCCACTACAAAGAGAACTTCTCATCTCTCATTCCTGTGGTGGAGAGGATGAGTAAAATGGTGAAATACCAGAAGGTCCTTGTGGGAAAATTGCTCCTAAAATTTCCATCTGACAACGCTGGCGGCAGAGTATGTATTTCCTTGGGTAACCGAGGAGGGGAGACGAGGGGGACACACAGGAGTTCAAACAGAGGCAGGGCAACACTCTCCAAAGCCTGGGACAGTTTCACGACACCCCGCCAGCACCCTCACCCTGATGCGCGGCCTAGTGTCACAAGGAGGGAAAAGTTTTGGAAGATGGTGAAGGAGTAGATAGCAGACCTTGTCAGCGTCCTCAATGATCCCTCAGTGCCTTACAACTACTGGGTGTCCAAGCTTGACTCGTGGCATGTGCTGGCGCTCTACGCCTTGGAGGTGCTGGCCGGCTCTGCAGCCAGCGTTTTGTCAGAGCGGGTATTTAGTGCTGCTGGGTGCATAATAACTGATAAGCGCATCCACCTGTCAGCTGAAAATGCTGACAGGTTGACATAAAGGCACTTTAAATGTGTTTTTTAAAATTTACTGAATACACTGTATTACCATGCACCCCTTCCACCACAAAATAGGGGATATGGTTCAATCTTTCTTTTCTCCTCCACCTCTTCCATCATATCAACATGCTTATTAGTCTGCCCTCGCTCCTAATGTTGTAGTTGGTCAGCTCACCTGCATGCCCTTGCATATAATGTTTTAGAGGTTCAGCTCACCAGCAGGCCCTCACCTACAATATTTTAGAGGGTCAGCTTGCCTGCAGGCCCTCACTTATAATGTTTTTGAGGGTCGGCTCACCAGCAGGCCCTCAACCAAAATGTTTTACAGGGTTCAGCTCACCAGCAGGCCCTCACCTGCAATCTTTTAGAGGGTCAGCTCACCAGCAGGCCCTTGCATATAATGTTTTGAGGGTCAGCTCACTAGCAGACCCTCAACCATAATGCTTTACAGGGTCAGCTCCCCAGCAGACCCTCACCCCTAATGTTTTAGATGGTCAGCTCAGCCACAGGCCCTCTCCTGTAATAATTTAGCAGGTCCCCAGCAGACCCTTGCTCCTAATGTTTTTGAGGGTCACAAGCAGGCCATCAATCATAATTTTTCAATGGTGTATGATGCCCTCCTTTATGTGTAATAAAGGGTGTTTTGGACTGCTGGTTTCTTGTAATTTTTGGAAGCCCTTTCACTTAGTGTAGGAGTCCCACTACCTGCGCAATTGTACCACAATGTGAATGAGGCCCTCCATAATGTGATATACAGGTGCCGCTCCCTTGTAATTTTTACCTTGTAAATATACAGGAAAGAATGTTTCCTAATAATTTTTCCTCTAAAATCGATTTTATCTTTGGTTTTGTGCGTATTAGTTTCAGTCTGGCGTACTACTCGTACAACATCGTTCCCAGCAGCGACCTGGGAGTCCAAAATACATCCAGACATCCTCCCCATGCTGTTCCCGAACCATTTTGGTGGTGTTTCTATCAATTTCTGACCTTTTCCTATGAACCAGACACCCTCCCCTCTTCAGAGCAGGGGGTGCCTGGTTTAATGCTCGGGTTCTCCTATTGACTTCCATTGTGCTTGAGTGCTTGGTAGAGCACCCAAGCATCCCGAGGTGTTCAACCCGAGCACTTTGGTATTGGTACCACTTAGTATAGGTATTGACTATTGTAGGCCAGGCAATGGTCCTCTTGGTTTCTATGCAAAATATTTACAAAGTATGTCTAACATCAGCTGGCATTATAAAGAATTATGAATAATACCCAGAACCCCAGAATAGCATACTACTCTTGCTCTTTCTCTCTACACACAACAAATTTAGGACAAATTCTAAACTGATTTGCTCATCTCTTGTATCTCCTATAGAACTTAACAGTGTGCTCAGGTAAATCTCTACTTTATTTCATTTGAAATTAACATTTGATTGTAATAATCTTTAGTAACATTCATTCACACATTGTCAATCTGTGTTAAGTTTTAATTTTATGTAATATTTGGTTTCCTGGAGCACAGCCCCTTTTTGCTGAGCGGTTTGGAGTAACTGTCATAAATATAGAGCAGGTTGGTCATCCCCTGCCTACTATTTTCTGAAAGTGCATCCACAAGCCCTTTACACAGAGATGTGGCCTATATACGATGATGGACTACGCAAGTGCAGTATATAGCTGACACATGCAAATATGTACTTCTGTATAAGTTCTTACCCTGTCCAAATTCAAGACAGTAATAACAAATCTCCCCCACTGTTATTTAAAGAAAGTCCAAAGGTAGCCATATACATTAGATAGATTAGATGGAAATTAGTTTATGGTTGAACAGCAGTTAAACGATCATCTGGTGAACCATCATTACCCCGACACAGTGTCAAGCCTTTCCCTGTGAATGTGCTGATATCTGCCAGGCTGGCTGCACATGTTTGACTCGTCTCTATGTTTTGGTTTAAGTTGAGCTGGCTCCACCTTCCCTCAGGTGTACTGGGTTGATTGTTAGCGAGGCTATTTATTCCTCCTTCTCCTAGGGCCTGTGTGGGTTATAATTCATTCCTGTGGGCTTTGGATGTGTTGTGGATTGTCTGCTCCAGCTCAGCTCAAGATAAGTCCTCTCTGTTTCTTCGCTTGTTGTCTTTTGTCTAGGCCTCTAGGGAGACGCTTGCCTCCTCCTGCTTGAGGAAGCAGGTCGCCTCTTCACCTTTCCCTTCTGCTCAGGGTTGTCCCAGGGTATATAGACGTAGGCACGAGGGCATGTGCATATCAACCCTAAGGGTATGCACATGTGCACAGCGGTATCGGGAAAGCTTCAGGGATCGCTAGGAGGTGACCCTTTCTCCTTAGCTTTTGGGCCTAGTCTATTGTTCTGTTTGTTTTCCCTGCGTTTGGTTATTTCCCTGCTGATATACCTTCCGTGACATTATAACCCGCCATAAAACTGTCCTATCCCTGCTGTTTGCGAAATTTAGGCTGTGGGTGCTTTGACTGATCGCATGCAGGAATTATCTCTGGAGGTTGCTGACCTCCGCAGTTCTGTTGCACGGTGTCAAAATGCTCTGGCGTCTGGCGCCGTTGGAGGAAAACAGGTCGGCTTAGAAATCGCTCTCCCTGATAGGTTCTCAGGGGGTGGTGATGACTTTATTCAGTTCAGGGAGTCCTGCAGGTTGTATTTTTGTCTACGGCCGATGTCATCTGGTGACGAGAATCAAAGAGTGGGGATCATTATATCTCTGCTCAAAGGGGACGCGCAGTCCTGGGCTTTTTCACTTCCGACCGGTTCACCATCTCTCCGGTCGGTGGATGAATTTTTTTAGAGCCTTGGGCTTGATTCATGATGACCCAGACTGCGTCTCTATAGCTGAATCTAAGATGCACAGTTTGTTACAGGGAGAATGTACTGCGGAGTCTTATTGTGCAGAATTTAGAAGATGGGCAACTGACTCGGGTGGAATAATCCTGCACTCCAGAGTCAGTTTTGTCAGGGGCTCTCTGAGAGGTTAAAAGATGCCCCTTCTTTTCATGAGTATCCCGATTCATTGGAGACGGCCATGTCTTTGGCAGTGCGGCTTGATAGACATCTTAGAGAAAGGTATAAGATTCCTCTCGAGTGGGAGGTCCCGTCTGTAAGTGGATCCGTGATATTACTTTTGAATCTGGGGCAGGACAGGAGCCTATGCAGTTGGGCCAGGTTTCCTTTCACTCAGGTAATAGGAACTTTAGGAAGCTATGATACTACTGTGGTAAAAAAGGTCATTTTGTTTATGAATGTCCTTTTGTTAAAGCTCAAAACGGTAATGAAAAACTACGGAGGTATTCACATAAAGAGAAAGAAAAAAACTCCCTGACTCTTGGTAGTGTGAATGGGGAGTCTAAGCAAGCTAATATGCATTCTCCCTGCAATACCCGTTTTCTCCTGTCTGCCATGGGTTTTCTCCAAAATTTGGGTTTTAGAACTAGAGCATTAGAAAAGGTAATACCAGTGTTTGCTATTGATTCCTCCCCTCTCTCACAAAAGAGTCTTACTCATATTGTTCATGACATTCAGTTAAGGATGGGTGATTCACATGTTGAGTATTGATGTCACGAACTATTCGCCGGCGAATAGATCCCGGCGAACATAGCTTGTTCGTGTTCGCCACTGCGGGCGAACATATGCGATGTTCGGTCCACCCCCTATACATCATCATTGAGTAAACTTTGACCCTGTACCTCACAGTCAGCAAACACATTCCAGCCAATCAGTCCTGATAGCACCCCAAAAAGCCCTTTTTAGGGCTGCTACATCAGAGTGCTTTTTTTTTTTTTTTTTTACATATATATATATATATATATATATATATATATTGCAGTTGCCTGGCTGCCCGTGTGTGAGAGGCTGCAGGCTCAGTCACAGACAGCACTGTGTGCACTGCACACCATTCATACAGGATGTGACAGAAAATATCTTGCAGATAAAAAAAAAATCTATTTAATATTTTTCTGTGACATAAACACATTTGCAAGCCTGTGTGTGTCAGGCCCACACAGACTGTATACTGGCTAGTGGCTAGGCCTCCACTCATACCCTTACAGGGTGTCATTCACTCAAATACCTTGCAGATAAAAAAAAAAATCTATTTACATTTTTTCTGTGATATAATCACATTTGCAAGCCTGTGTGTGTCAGGCCTACACATACTGTATAGGTGCTAGGCCTCCATTCATACCATTACAGGGTGTCATTATTGCCAGGGGATGTAGATAACAGGGATATGTCTCAGTCAGGCAGCATTACACACATGGACGTACAGTTTGATGATGATGTTGTACCCGCTGCTGCTTCCTTTGCTGAGGTGTCAGATACAAGTGAAGTGGTTGATGATGACGATGTGTCCGTGGATGCCACATGGGTTCCTGCTCGAAGAGAAGAAGAAGAGGGGGAAAGTTCAGAAGGGGAGACAGAGAGAAGGAGGAGACGAGTTGGAAGCAGGGGGAGGTCGTCACAAGGAGCTAGTGGCACAGTCAGACAGCATGTATCGGCAACCAGGGTCAGCCAGGCACCACGCCAATCAACGCATGCTGTTGCCACCACCAGAATGCCGTCATTGCAAAGCTCAGCAGTGTGGCATTTTCTTTGTGTGTCTGCCTCTGACAACAGCGATGCTATTTGCAACCTGTGCCATAAGAAACTGAGTCGTGGGAAATCCAACACCCACCTAGGTACAACTGCTTTGCGAAGGCACATGATCGCACATCACAAACGCCTATGGGATCAACACATGATGATGAGTAGAAGCAGCACACAAGCTCAAAGCCAGCATCCTCCTCCTGGTCCAGCATCTTCAGCCACGTCAACCACTGCTGTCCTCCTTGCCCCCTCTCAACCACCCGCCACTCCGCCTCTCACCTTGAGCAGTTCCATCTCATCTGCCCAGTCAGGTGTCTGTAAAGCAAGTGTTTGAGCGTAAGAAGCCAATGTCACAGAGTCACCCCCTTGCCCGGCGTCTGACAGCTGGCTTGACGGAACTCTTAGCCCGCCAGCTTTTACCATACCAGCTGATGGAGTCTGAGGCCTTCAAAAAATTTGTCGCTATTGGGACACCACAGGTACCCGGACAATTTTTTTTTTCTAATAAGGCAATCCCAAACCTCTACTCAGTGATTGAAAAGGAAGTCATGGCATCTCTGGCATACAGTGTTGGGGCAAGGGTCCATCTGACCACTGATACCTGGTCTGCAAAGCACGGTCAGGGCAGGTATATCACCTACTCTGCGCATTGGGTTAACCTGCTGACGGCTGCCAAGCATGGAATGCGTGGCTCTGCAGCGGAGTTGGTGACACTGCCACGACTTGCAGGCAGGCCTACTGCCACCTGCTCTACTCCTCCTACTCCATCCTCTTCCATAACCTCCTCGGCTGAGTCCTCTTCTGCTGCGGCGTCTGGCTGCACATCAACTGAATCCCCCCAGCTCCCCAGGGGCTATTCCACATCCTGGATACGACAGTGTCACGCTGTCTTGGGGTTGACTTGCCCGAAAGCAGAGAGCCACACCGGACCAGCACTCCTGTCCACCCTGAACGCACAGGTGGATCAGTGGCTGACCCCGCACCAACTGGAGATCGGCAAAGTGGTGTGTGACAATTGAAGCAATTTGTTGGCGGCATTGAATTTGTGCAAGTTGTCACATGTGCCGTGCATGGCACATGTGTTGAATCTCATCGTACAACTCTTTGTGTCTAAGTACCCAGGCTTACAGGACGTCCTCAAGCAGGCCAGGAAGGTGTGTGGCCATTTCAGGCGTTCCTACACGGTCATGGCGCACTTTTCAGACATTCAGCGCCGAAACATGCCAGTGAGGGGCTTGATTTGCAACAGCCTGACACGTTGGAATTCAACACTCCTAATGTTTGACCGCCTGCTCCAACAAGAAAAAGCCGTCAACAAGTATTTGTATGACCGGGGTGCTAGGACAGCCCCTGCAGAGCTGGGAATTTTTTTGACACGTTACTGGACGCTCATGCGCAATGCCAATAGGCTTATGCGTCCTTTTGAGGAGGTGACAAACCTAGTCAGTCGCACCGAAGGCATCATTAGCGACATCATCCCATTTGTTTTCTTCCTGGAGCGTGCCCTGCAAAGAGTGCTGGATCAGGCTGTAGATGAGCGTGAAGAGGAAGAGGAAGAGGAAGAGTTATGGTCACCATCACCACCAGAAACAGCCTTGTCATCATCGCTTGCCAGACCTGCAGCAACGCTGCAAGAGGAGTATGAGGAAGAGGAGTCAGAGGAGGAATGTTGCTTTGAGGAGGAGGAAGACCAACCACAGCAGGCATCCCAGGGTGCTTGTTGTTGTCACCTATCTGGGACCCGTGGTGTTGTACGTGGCTGGGGGGAAGAACAGACCGTCAATTATATCAGTGAGGAGGAGGAACGGGAAATGAGTAGCTCGGCATCCAACCTTGTGCAAATGGGGTCTTTTATGCGGTCATGTCTGTTGAGGGACCCTCATATAAAAAGGATGAAGGAAAACAACCTGTACTGAGTGGCCACGCTACTAGACCCCCGGTATAAGCAGAAAGTGGTGGAAATGTTACCAAATTACCAGAAGTCAGAAAGGATGTAGCAGTTAAAAACCAAACTAAAAAAATATGCTTTACACAGCTTATAAGGGGGATGTCACAGCACAACGGGAATCTAACAGGGGAAGAGGGGAAAGTAATCTTCCTCCTACCATGACCACGGCGGCAAGGACAGGACGCTTTACAGATGTGTTGTTTATGGAGGACATGCAGAGCTTTTTCAGTCTTACACACACGCCACAGCCCTTCGGGATACAGCCTTAGAGAACGACTCGACCGTCAGGTAGCAGACTACCTCGCCTTAACTGCAGATATCGACACTCTGAGGAGCGATGCACCCCTTGACTACTGGGTGTGCAGGCTTGACCTGTGGCCTGAACTATCCCAGTTTCCGATAGAACTTCTGGCCTGCCCCGCTTCAAGTGTCCTGTCAGAAAGGACCTTCAGTGCAGCAGGAGGCATTGTCACTGACAAAAGAAGTCGCCTTGGTCAAAAAAGTGTTGATTACCTCACCTTCATTAAGATGAATGAGGCATGGATCCCGAAGGGACTGACAGTAGCGGATACGTTTGACTAACAAAAGGCCTGATGACATGCCTCGGCCTCAAAATGGTCCCCACGCTGCTGTATTTAATGTCTGCATACCGGATGACTTTCGTGAATTCTCCGCCACCAACTAGGGTTCAAGCCGCAATGTTTTAGTCACCTTTCTGCCTGGAAAACATCAATTTTTCCGGCCGCTAGTGCTGCACTGTGGCTGCAAAAACAAAACAAAAAAAGGCACATACATGTGTCAATTACCCTTCATGATCGGTACCTTGTTGTGGTGAAGGGGCTTGCGTATCACAATGAAGAGATCATCACCTCTATGAGTGTGTTGGCAATGTTGCCACACCCCAGATAAGGCCATTGCTTCAATATGATCAGACTAAAAGCGATCGGCTGGATAATTTTTCATGGAAAAAACATTATTTTTAATTTTTTTAAGTTGTATGGGTTTTTAATACATAAAATAAAAAAATCATAATAAAGTCTCTTAATAGTTTTTTAGAAATAATGCAGACAATTTAAAAAATCCCCATCAATTCCAATACAAAGCAAGTACAGAGCTCAGAACTAAATTATTTCAGGATGCCGTTAATTCCACAATGATTAATCAATTTGACACACTTCCCCGGAGAGGGGACGTAACAGGGATTAAACTGATGAGAATAGTACTACAGAAAATACCACTCATATCGGGTGTAACAGTAAATTCCACGGCGCAGACGCAGTGACCGTGGCGTGGATTCAAACAAAGGGGAGGGAGCAAGCGTTTTTTTTAACTATCTCCCCATTCGAAAAATCAATTCAATTCACCTTTCGGGGACCCTTGGTGTTGTACGTGGCTGGGTGGAGGAAGAAACCTTCAATGACATCAACGGGACATGGCTAGCTTGGTATCCAACCTTGTGCAAATGGGAAGTTTGCGGTTGGGCAAATGGACTGTTTGCGGTTGTTTGCGGTGCATTAAAAGGGGAGTTTGGTCTATCAATGTCTGTAAAGCGGGCGTAACCCTTACACTACCTGATCGATACAACATCATACCTGATCGTATACACACACTGGATGTTTTAAACCACGTTGTTCAAAAAAATGTAGGATTGTTAGGTGATTTATGCTCTTTATGGATTAAAATCCAACTCTGCGTCAACTATGTAATTTTCCATTGGAGTTTTGCCATGGATACCCCTCCGGCATGACACAGTCCATGTGTTAGTCCCCTTGAAACAACTTTTCAATCACTACTGTGGCTAGAAAGAGTCCCTGTGGGTTTTAAAATTTGTCTGCCTATTGAAGTCAATGGCGGTTTGCCCGGTTGCCCGCGAACGGAAAATTTAATGCTCGCAACATCTCTAATGTTGAGTCCATTTCTTGTTTTGTTATGAGGGGCTTGCCTGCTCCGATGGTTCTAGGTTTACCATGGTTGGTAAAGCATAACCCTACTATTGACTGGCGAACAAGACAAATCAGTAGCTGGAGTGAATTTTGTACGGACAACTGTCTGTGCTTCTATCTCAGGGGTGTCAACTACGGTCCTACCTCAGTTTCTCTCTGATTTTGCAGACATATTCTCGGAGGGTGGAGCTCAGGAGCTGCCCCCCTATCGAGAATATGATTGTCCGGTCAATCTCATCCCTGGAGCTAAACTGCCAAAATCTCGGCTATACAACCTTTCCCAACCCGAAAGAGAGGCTATGCGGAAGTATATTGCCGAGATTTTGGCAAAGGGACATATTAGGCCATCCAAGTCCCTTGTGGCCGCCGGATTCTTTTTCGTAAAAAAGAAAGACGGATCACTTAGACCGTGTTTGCATTTCCGGGAATTGAGTCTTATTACGGTCCGTGATCCGTATCTCCTTCCTTTGATTTCTGATCTATTTGATCAAATTGTCGGAGCCAAGGTGTTCTCCGTGTTGGATTTAAGAGGAGCCTAATTTGATCAGAATAAAGGAAGCAGATGAGTGGAAAGCGGCCTTCAATACACCCGAAGGTCATTTCAAGAATCTTGTCATGCCCTTTGGTTTAACTAATGCGCCAGCGGTCTTTCAGCGATTTGTCAATGATATTTTCCATCATTTAATGGTAAGGTTTGTTGTTATTTATCTTGATGACATACTAATTTACTCACCCGATTTGGAGACCCATCAGGATCACGTGAGACACGTGTTGTCGATCCTTCGGGAGAATAAATTGTATGCAAAATTGGAAAAATGTGTATTTGCTGTCCAGGAGCTACTGTTTTTGGGATTCATGCTATCTGACTATGGTTTTCGTATGGACCCTGAAAAGGTCCGGGCGGTACTGGAATGGGACCGGCCTGAGAATCAGAAAGCTCTGATGCGGTTTTTGGGTTGTACCAATTATCACAGAAAATTCATCTTGAATTATTCCACCATTGTAAAACCTTTGACAGATATGACTAATAAAGGCGCCGACCTCTCTGTCTGGTCAGATGAGGCATTACAGGCCTTTTCTGCTATTAAGAAATGTTTTGTGTCTGCTCCCATTCTGATGCAACCTGATGTGGCTCAACCGTTCGTCTTGGAGGTTGATGCATCAGAAGTGGGGGTCGGAGCAGTTCTGTCGCAGGGTCCATCCCCTAGCAAATGGCATCCGTGTGCTTTTTTCTCCAAAAATCTCTCCGCCGCTGAAAGAAATTATGATGTAGGAGATAGAGAATTACTGGCCTTTGAAGAATGGCGTCACTGGTAGAAAGGGGCTACTCATCCTAATACGGTATATACTGACCACAAGAATTTGGCTTACCTGCAGTCTGCTAAACGCCTGAATCCTAGACAGGCTAGGTGGTCACAGTTTTTTACTAGGTTCAATTTTGTGGTCACCTTTCGCCCTGGGGTTAAAAACATCAAGGCAGATGCGTTGTCACAAAGTTTTCCTGGGGGGAGTGATTCGGAGGATCCCCCTCCGATTTTGGCCTATGGGGTGGTGGTTTCTGCTCTGTACCCCGAGTTGGAGATGGAGGTGTTGGGGGCCCAGGAGGAGGCTCCTGATTTCTGTCCTCCAGGCAAGTTGTTTGTTCCTGCTGAACTGCGATACAAGTTGTTTAAGGAACATCATGATACGGTCCTTGCGTGACATCCTAGAAGCAAATCCACCATAGATCTTATTTCCCGGAGATTCTGGTGGCCAGGGTTGCGCAAGGGTGTGGAGAGTTATGTGGCAGCTTGTGAGACCCGTGCACGGACGAAGGTGCCTCACACTAGGCCTTCAGGATCCCTTCTTCCTCTGTCCATCCCATCTCATCCTTGGACGCATTTGTCCATGAACTTTATTACTGATTTACCGAGTTCTTCTGGGAAAACTGTGATTTTAATGGTAGTGGACCGCTTCAGTAAGATGGCTCACTTTATACCGTTAAATAGCTTGCCCAATGCCAAAACTCTTGCTCAGGTTTTTATCGATAACATTTTAAAACTACATCTCATTCTGTAACAGGGCGCCGAAGGTCCATTCGGTCTCTCATCAGCCACAGACCTGCTGCTTAGCTTCGGGAGCGAGGATCTGTGTATAGCCTCATTCCCAGGGCGGCTTTTGCTAGCTGGGAGGCTCCCTGCTCCTAGGTCTGCCTTGAGCACTGAGCTGATCACTCGGTGCTCGACTTGTTTGTCTGTCAGTCATGTGATGCTGGCCACGTCACATGACCCTCACTCCCCACTATAAATACAGGCAGCCTACTGGCTATAGGTTGCCTGTGATTTTGGTCTCTTAGGCTGTGTATTATTATTGTTATTTAGCTTACCTTTGGATTTGACCCTTGATCTGCTTCCTGAACCTTGATGCTACCTCTCGGATTTTGACCTCGGATTGCTTTTGGATTTTGTCTTTGCCTCTTGTACTGACGTGACCTCCTGGACTGACCCCGGCTAGTTGACCCGCCTTGCCCTTCAATTTTTGGTGGTACCTTGCTTGTTCCACCTCTCGGTCCGTTCTAGTGCTACCTCTCAATGGCTGTACGCTTCCCTGCTGTCTCTATCTCTCTGCTTACACTTACTCAGGTCAGGGACTGTTGCCCAGTTGCGCACCGTCACCTAGGGCGGGTGGTGCAAGTAGGCAGGGATACGGGACCAGGTGGCAGCTCAGGGGGTGCACCTCCACTTTATCTTTATACCCGCGACTCTACCCTGTGACAGAATCACAGGCCTTAATTGAGCATGGACCCTCTACAGAGCCTCACCGAACATGTGCAGGGTCTTGCTCAATTAGTGCAGGAACTTGGGGAGAGACTACAGGTTCAGGAGACCATCCGAACTCCCCCCATTCTTACTCCCGCCATGGTTCAGCTAGAACCACACATTAAATTACCAGATCGGTTTTCGGGTGACCGCCAAAGTTTTTTAGCTTTCAAGGAAAGCTGTCAACTTTATTTTCGACTACGTCCTCACTCCTCTGGTCCTGATCCACAAAGGGTTGGTATTATTATCTCCCTGCTTCAAGAGGACCCCCAGGAATGGGCCTTTTCTTTGCCTCCGGATTCCCCTTGTCTTAATTCTGTGGACCTCTTTTTCCAGGCGTTAGGGGTTCTTTATGATGAACCAGACTGAGCCTCTGTGGCAGAATCCAATCTTAAGGCCCTCAATCCCGTGGAGGATTATTGTACGCAGTCCGCAAGTGGTGCGTTCCATCGGGTTGGAACTAACCAGCGCTTAAATGTCAATTTAGGGCAGGCTTGATTGAGAAGTTAAAAGACATGTTGGTTTGTTATCCCTGTCCTGACTCTTTAGAGGAGACCATGACGCTAGCCATCAGACTAGATAGACGGATCAGAGAGAGACAGCAAGATAATTTGTTTTCTCCTCATACCCTTCTTCAACCTGAGGTTGAAGCCAAGATGGAGGCCCACTCGGACGAGCCCATGCAACTCGGGATGATGCGAAGAGAGCTACGCCGTTGTCGGTGCTCTTGTTTTTATTGTGGGGATCCCGACCACTGGATCCGTCAATGTCCTAAAGCTCCGCCTTCTGAAAAGTCATCCAAGTCTGAAGTTTCCAAGGACTAGGTACTCCCGGAGGTGGTAAGAAGTAAATTATTGTTGCCGGTTTCTATTGTCTTTGGAGTCTTACAGGGGTCAGGATATGCCTTTGTGGATTCAGGGTCAGCTTTTAGTTTTATTGATTACAAATTTGTTGAGCAAATGGGAATTCCTATACTAGAATTGTCCACCCCGATCCAGGTTGTAGCCATTGATTCTACCCCCTGCTAGGGGGCACGGTTAAATTCCATACTCCGGAGGTTACCCTGTCTGTGGGGGTCTGCCACTCAGAGAAATGCTCTTTCTTTGTTTTAGAGAATCTTCCTGTTCAGGTAGTCCTTGGTATGCCCTGGCTTCAGCAACACAATCCGGTCATTAACTTGAGTTCAGGCGAGTTAGAGAGATGGGGGCCTAACTGTAGTTCTTGCTTAACCATAATTCAAGCTGGGGTTTCATCAGATATTATTCCTCATTTTATTTCTGATTATTCATATGTTTTTTCCACCACTGAGACAGATACTCTCCCTCCCCATAGGTCTTATGACTGTGCTATCGACTTGGTACCCGAGTCCAAATTTCCTAAAGGACGGATTTATAATATTTCTGGTCCTGAGTGCACGGCCATGAAAGACTATATCCAGGAGAGTCTCAAGGAGGGACATATTAGGCCATCCACCTCTCCCCTGGGAGCAGGATTATTTTTCATTAAAAAGAAGGACGGTGGTCTCAGGCCCTGCATTGACTATAGAAATTTGAATAAAATCACTATTAGAAATCAGTATTCCATCCCGTTGATCCTGATTTGTTTAACCAGATTTTGGGTGCTTTGTGGTTTTCTAAATTTGATTTGAGAGAAGCGTATAACCTAGTTTGTATTAAGGAGGGAGATAAGTGGAAAACTGCTTTTAATACTCCAGAGGGAGACTTTGACTATTTTGTTATGCCATTCGTTCTTTGCAAAGCCCCAGCTGTGTTTCAGAATTTCATGAACAACATTTTTAGAGAACTCATCTCGATGATATTCTTGTCTTTTCACCTGACTGGGATTCTCATGTGTCTCACATCAGATTGGTTCTTAAAATCCTCAGGGAGAAGCATCTGTCCGTTAAATTAGAGAAATGTTTGTTTGGAGTTCAAGAGATTCCTTATCTCGGCTATATTCTTACTGCTCATTCATTTAAAATGGATCCCAGTAAGGTTCAGGCTATCCAAGACTGGGTAAGACCATCCTCCTTAAGGCTACTTTCACACTTGCGTTCGCAATTCCGCTCGTGAGCTCCGTTTGAAGGAGCTCACGAGCGGACGCGAACGCCTCCGTCCAGCCCTGATGCAGTCTGAATGGAGCGGATCCGCTCAGACTGCATCAGTCTGGCGGCGTTCAGCCTCCGCTCCGCTCGCCTCCGCACGAACAGGCGGACAGCTGAACGCTGCTTGCAGCGTTCAGCTGTCCGCCTGGCCGTGCGGAGGCGTGCGGATCCGTTCAGACTTACAATGTAAGTCAATGGGAACGGATCCGCTTGAAGATGAGCCCATATGGCTCAATCTTCAAGCGGATCCGTCCCCCATTGACTTTACATTGAAAGTCTGAACGGATCCGCTCAGGCTACTTGCGAACTTAGAAATTTTTCTAAGTTATTAATGCAGACGGATCCGTACTGAACGGAGCCTCCGTCTGCATTAATATGATCGGATCCGTTCAGAACGGATCCGATCAAGCGCAAATGTGAATGTAGCCTAACTGGCAAGTTACTGGCCATAAAATGGGCATTTGAGGAATGGAGGCCTTCTTTAGAAAGGGCTAGACACCTTATTACTGTCCTCACCGATCATAAGAACTTAGTCCTAGACAAGCCAGATGGGCCCTGTTTTTTACTCGTTTTAATTTTTCTGTTACTTTCAGACTAGGTAGTAAAAATATTAAGGCAGATGCCTTATCCCGGAGTTTTAATGCCGCCCAACCTCCTGACACCCCCCGGTAAACCCATCTTGCCGGCAAGCATCTTTGTGGCAGCAATTTCTGCGGATCTTTCCTCTGAGATTCAACAGGCTCAGCAACTTGCTCCTCCACAAACACCGGCATATAAGTTATTTGTTCCTGAGTGCTTTCGTTTTCAATTATTGGGTGAATGTCATGACTCCGTGCTCTCTGGTCATCCAGGTATTGCTGCTTCTAAGGAATTGCTGCTGAGGTCTTTCTGGTGGCCCACTTTGTCTAAGGATGTACGGTCTTATGTTTTGGCTTGCGATGTTTATGCCAGGTCTAAGACCCCGAGAACACTTCCCGCTGGTGAACTACAACCACTACCCATTCCCTGCAAGCCATGGTCTCACATTTCCATGGATTTTATTTCTGATTTGCCCACTTCTGAGGGATAATCAGTTGTGTGGGTAGTGGTTAACCATTTTAGCAAGATGGTGCACTTTGTTCCTCTAAGTAAGCTCCCTGATGCGAAGACCTTAGCATCCTTGTTCATTGAACATGTGGTACGTCTGCATGGGGTCCCTGAGAATATAGTCTCTGATAGAGGCGCTCAGTTTGTTTCTGGTTTCTGGAGGGCTTTTTGTCGAAGATGCGACATCTCTTTATCCTGTTCGTCTGCTTTCCATCCATAGACCAATGGGGAGACGGAACGGTTAAATCAGGCAGTGGAGCTTTTTCTAAGGTGCTATGTATCACATAACCAACTCTTATGGGTGAGATACCCCCCGTTGGCAGAATTCGCTATTAACAATCAAGTTAATTCTTTCACAGGGGTGTCTCCCTTTTTTTGTAACAGTGGTTTGCATCCTTTTGTTCTAGTCCCTCTGTATCCTCACTCAACCTGCAGGCAGATTCTTTTCCCTCTAGACTGTGCACAGTCTGGGCACAGGTTCAAACGAACCTGGAAAAGGCCCAGGAAACCCAGTATAAACATGCCAATAAGAGACGTTCCAAGGGGGTAAATTTTGTACTTGGTGATAAGGTGTGGTTGTCGACTAAGAATCTTGCTTTGAAATAGTTTTCTAGGAAATTCTCTCTGCGTTTCATTGGACCATACAATATTATTGAAGGTGTTAATCCAGTGTCCTTTAGACTTAAGCTACCCGACTCCTTTCGTATTCATGATGTGTTTCATGCTTAAGAGATATGTGTCACCAGTGGTTCTGGTTAAAAAACCTCCTCCACCTGTGGAGGTTGAAGGTCAGGTGGAATTCATCATCTCTAGAATTATTGATCTTAGAAAGGTTAGGAACTCCTTTCAATACCTGGTCCACTGGAAAGGCTATGGACCTGAGGAGAGGTCTTGGGTCCCAGCTACTAAGATCCACACCCCGAGGCTCATCAAGAAGTTTCATGATGAGCATCCTGGGAGATTTGTACCCAAAGGCTTGGGTCCGGTGGCCCATCGTAAAAGAAGGGGGTACTGTAACAGGGCGCCGAAGGCATACTTGGTCTCCCATCAGCCGCAGACCTGCTGCTTAGCTTCGGGAGTGAGGATCTGTGTTAAGCCTCATTCCCAATGGCGGCTTTTGCTAGCTGGGAGGCTCCCTGCTCCTAGGTCTGCCTTGAGCGCCGAGCTGATCACTCGGTGCTCGACTTGTTTGTCTGTCGGTCGTGTGACGCTGGCCGCGTCACATGACCCTCACTCCCCACTATAAATACAGGCAGCCTGCTGGCTGCAGGTTGCCTGTGATTTTGGTCCCTTAGGCTGTGTATTATTGTTATTTAGCTTACCTTTGGATTTGACCCTTGATCTGCTTCCTGACACCTCTTCTGCCTGCTCCCTGAACCTTGATGCTACCTCTCGGATTTTGACTTCGGCTTGCTTTTGGATTTTGTCTTTGCCTCTTCTCTTGTACTGACGTGATCTCCTGGACTGACCCCGGCTAGTTGACCCGCCTCGCCCTTCCATTTTTGGTGGTACCTTGCTTGTTCCACCTCTCTGTCAGCTCTAGTGCTACCTCTCATTGGCTGTCTGCTTCCCTGCTGTCTCTATATCTCTGCTTGAACTTACTCAGGTCAGGGACTGTCGCCCAGTTGCGCCCCGTCACCTAGGGCGGGTGGTGCAAGTAGGCAGGGACTGGGTGGCAGCTCAGGGGGTGCACCTCCACTCTATTTTTATACCCACGACTCTACTCCATGACAGCATTCCCTCTGATGTGGTGTCTGATAGGGGGACGCAATTTGTTTCCAGGTTTTGGAGGGCGTATTGCTCTCGTCTGGGAATTCAACTGTCTTTCTCTTCAGCTTTTCATCCCAGTCGAATGGTCAGACAGAGCGCACTAACCAAAACCTGTTGCCGAAAACCAGGATGACTGGTCCTCGTTTTTGTCTTTAGCCGAATTTGCCTTGAATAACCGTAGACAGGAGTCTACTGATAAGTCGCCATTTTTTGGCGCATATGGTTTTCACCCACAGTTTGGTACTTTTTCTGGGACTGGATCTTCTGGAATGCCAGAAGAGGAGAGATTCTCTTCCGCCTTGTCGTCTATCTGGCGGAAGAGCCAAGTTAATTTGGAAACGATGGGTGAAAGATATAAACAGATGGCTGACAGGAAACGTATGACTGGTCCGGACCTGTGTGTGGGTGATTCAGTGTGGTTGTCCACTAAAAACATTAAGCTCAAGGTACCATCTTGGAAACTGGGTCCAAGATTTATTGGCCCTTACAAAATCTCTGCTGTGGTTAACCCGGTGGCGTTCCGTCTGGATCTTCCGCAGACCTGGAAGATCCATAATGTGTTTCACAGGTCCTTACTGAAGAAACATGTGGAACCATCTCCATTGCCACCTCCTCCTGTCCTGGTGGATGGAAATTTAGAGTTTGAGATATCTAGGATTCTCGACTCACGTGTTCTTTGGGGTTCCCTCCAGTACCTAGTGCACTGGAAGGGATACGGTCCCGAGGAAAGAATGTGGATTCCGGCTTCTGATGTTAGTGCTAGCCACCTGGTGAGGGCCTTTCACAGGGCACACCTGGAGAAAGTTGGTCCGGGGTGTCCGGAGGTCATCCGTAGAAGGGGGGGTACTGTCACGCCTTGCCCTGTGAATGTTCGGAGATCTGCCAGGCTGGCTGCACATGCTTGACTCGTCTCTTTGTTTTGGTTTGAGTTGAGCTGGATCCACCTTCCCTCAGGTGTACTGGGTTGATTGTTAGTGAGGCTATTTATTCCTCCTTCTACCAGTGGCATGTGCGGGTTATAGTTCATTCCTGTGGGCTTTGAATGTGTTGTGGATTGTCTGCTGCAGCTTAGCTTAAGATAAATCCTCTATGTTTCTTCCCTTGTTTTCTTTTGTCTAGGCCTCTAGGGAGACGCTTGCTTCCTCCTGCTTGAGGAAGCAGATGGCCTCTTCCCCTTTCCCTTCTGCTCAGGGTTGCCCCAGCGTATATAGACGTAGGCACGAGGGCATGTGCATATCCACCATAAGGTTATGCACATGTGCATAGCAGTATAGGATAGCTTCAGGGATCGCTAGGAGGTGACCCTTTCTCTCTAGCTTTTGGGCCTAGTCTATTGTTCTGTTTTCCCTGTGTTTGATTATTTCCCTGCTGATATACTTTCCGAGACACAAAGCCATACACATTTTCATACATATTGGCTGTTTCAGTTATTGAGACTGGCCATACATCTTCAATGATACTGAGTGATGGATGAAAGATTTTTCTGGAAATGTTCTTTGAGAGAAAGATCTTTCATCTAATGAAATGTCTTTCGTCTGTCTATCAGACAAAAACTTCCAACACAGCCTATTTCTATTCAGGCAATGATGGTCTATCATTGGTCGGCTAAAACAATAGTTCATTGTTCAGTTCTTCACATGAAGAATGATCATTTTAGTTGAAATTGTTCATTATTATCAACTTTAGACTGATGTGTCTGGGTACCTTCACTGGGTTTAGAAGTAAGCAAGCAATGCTCCTTCAAGCAAGGCGTATAATCTAATATTATTTCATCGTTTTCCCATTATTTTTGGACTCTAAATCTTGTTATGTGTAAAGCATTATCATGAGAAAGCAGTATTCACAGCAAATTGCAGATATATATATTTTTCACAGCAGGATATGGATGACCACCAGTAATAGTTTCCTTACAGGGCATGTATCTATAGAGTACACTCACATCAGAGCAGCACCTTTCACAGAAAGCGGAGTGCCAGCGGTTCAGATGTATCCCAACATCAAACCATAGAAAAGAAAAAAAAAAAAAGGCTGCAGCACATGCAGATGGTGAAAAAACTGTGTTGTCCTTTATTCACCCATATGGCGACATTTCAGTCCTCTTACTGGGACTGTTCTCAAGCCCAGTACGAGGACTGAAACATCGCTAAATGGGTGAATAAAGGACAGCACATTTTTTTTCACCATCTGGATGTGCTGCAGCCTTTCTTCTATCTATATATATATATATATATATATATATATATATATATATATATGAGAAAAAAAAGAGAAAAAAAGAGAAGAAAAAAGAGGACTGCACTCCAAATTGTGATGAAAATCCAAGCTGTTTTATTCACCCATAGTATGGCAAATCTTGCGACGTTTCAGCTCATACGAGCCTTCCGAGGCTCGTATGAGCTGTCCTCTTTTTTCTCTTTTATACTATTGGGGATTGCCGTCACCCCCTTTTGGACTTTGCACCCATTCTCAGGTTGGTGCTCCCATTGGACTTTCTCTTTTTTATATATATATATATATATATATATATATATATATATATATATATATATATAATATATATATATTTAAATTTTGCAGCTCTATTTTATAGTCATACATTTTTATAATAATTTTTATCACAATTTGGGGTCTTATACCATATATATAAAACAAGGTTTCATGTCTGATGATAATGTGGGTGTCCCAGTAATTTATTCTCTATACTTTTCCTCTACACAAATAGCCCCACAAAACTACCAATTCTGCCTGCAGAGAGCAGCAGTAGCTGGCACAAATCATAAACGATAGTCTAGTAATACACTACAAGTTTTCTAATATATATTCTATATGATTATTTAGTTGTACATTGATTACAGCTTTTTTGCTAACTTACCTGTAAAAGAAAATGGAAGTGTAGATTCAATAAAGGTTTTCAACTTACCGCCCTGCTGTCTTATTCTGATGATACATCTCCCAGGTGTAACACAAAATTAATATGTAGCAGGCTACTATTAGTGGTAAGGGGAAGAAGAATGTTGTGATTGTCAAGTACAGCGTGTACCTGAAAATGATAAAAACACAGAATGGTATTCATTTCTGTTGCACATAAAAGTAAATCTCCGTATTGGAGCTGCTGTACATTTGATCAAATGTAATTCAATTATTAGGAGTATTGTAACGGGGGCAATATACATTACATATTTGTCAGCCATTGAGTGTGCATGCTTATTACAGTAGAAAAACAGCAATAAGCCAGTGCCACACACCATTGGCAGTTGCTTATCGCCTGCTACAACAAAATAAATTCAACATGTCCAATCTCTTTTGACTGTCATATCCACTATCGGGGGAAGAGTCAGCAGTTCCATGCTCATGAGATTTCTAATCACATTGATTAGGCTGACTTTTCTTTCTTGTGTATGGTCAGCTATAAATCAAACTCAAGCAGAGCATAACAGAAGTTATAAAATGAAATGCTTGCCACCAAGGATCAGATTGGTGGGGGTCAGCTGTTTTGGGCAACTGCCAGTACTAGAAACTATACAGGGGAAGAAAGGCCCCCTTCACTCTCTAGTTTGTGGCACCAATGTACTGTAGTTCAGTTCCCATTTACCTGAATGTTGGCTGCAGGGGCGTTGCTAGAGTCTCAAAAGATCTGGGGCCCAAGCACCAATGCATATGGCCCAATTCTCTAAGTTGGACAACTTCACCCCCCCCCCCCCCCCAGCAAATACTAGCACTGAAGACATTGTACTGTACTTGCCTTACAGCAGCACATACCTTTTCCATTCGGTCCGGACAACTTCTCTAAGGACGCCTCGTCTCTGCACAGTGTGACACACGGACATTTTAGCTTCCTTACTTTTCTGTACCCCTAAATACTATCCTTAAGAAAAATGCGCTCATTAGTAATACTGCCCCCTACTGGACCCAACTGTGATAATGCTCCACAAGAGTGCCCTCATTAGTAATACTGCCCCCTTCAGTGCCTCCAACCATGAGAACACTCCCCAAGAGTGCCTACATTATTAGAAGAGCCCTCCAGTATTAATAATACCCTCACAGAGCCACCAGTAGAAATAAGGCCCCCCTATTGTCCCCCCAGTGGTAATAAAGCTCTCTACAGACCTCTCAGTAGTAATAAGGACCCCCATAGTACTCTTAGTAGAAATAAGGCAGATCTATAAGTCCCTTCTATAGAGCCCCCAGTAGTAATAAGAATGCCTAATGTCCCCTGGATTTAAAATGCCCCTACAGTGCCCCCAGTATTTATATCTCCCCCTACTGTTAGGCCCCTTTCACACGAGTGAGTATTCCGCGCGGGTGCGATGCGTGAGTTGAACGCATTGCACCCGCACTGAATCCTGACCCATTCATTTCTATGGGGCTGTTCACATGAGCGGTGATTTTCACGCATCACTTATGCGTTGCGTGAAAATCGCAGCATGCTCCTCTTTGTGCGTTGCGGTGCGATAATCCACGCAACGCAGGCCCCATAGAAGTGAATGGGGTTGCGTGAAAATCGCAAGCATCCGCAAGCAAGTGCGGATGCGGTGCGATTTTCACGCATGGGTTCTAGGTGACAGTCTAGTCACTGTATTATTTTCCCTTATAACATGGTTATAAGGGAAAATAATAGCATTCTGACTACAGAATGCATAGTATAATAGTGCTGGAAGGGTTAAAAAAATAAAAAAGTTAACTCACCTTATGCTCTTGTTCGCGTAGTTCGTTCCCGGTCTGTTCTTTGCTAGCTGTGGGCTTGGGCTGAATGACCTGTGGTGACGTCAGATCACATGCTCCAATCACATGGTCCATCACCATGGTGATGGAGCATGTGATCTGACGTCATCAAAGGTCCTTTAGCCCAAGCCCACAGCTAGCAAAGAACAGACCGGGAACGAACTACGCGAACAAGAGGATAAGGCGAGTTAACTTTTTTATTTTTTTTAACCCTTCCAGCACTATTATACTATGCATTCTGTAGTCAGAATGCTATTATTTTCCCTTATAACCATGTTATAAGGGAAAATAATACAATCTTCAGAACATCAATCCCAAGCCCGAACTTCTGTGAAGAAGTTCGGGTTTGGGTACCAAACATGCGCGATTTTTCTCACACGAGTGCAAAACGCATGACAATGTTTTGCACTCGCGCGGAAAAATCGTGCATTTTCCCGCAACGCACCCGCCTCTTATCCGGGCAAAAAACATGACGCCCGTGTGAAAGAGGCCTTAAAACGCTTAAAGTGCCCCCTGTAGTTATATTTCTCTGTTTAGTTTCCATAGAAATTATAATACCTCAGCACCACCGCCATACAGACCCGTGTAAATAACACTATTTCCCTCCCTCCGCCATAGAGTCCCATATAAATACAATCATACCATCTCTACAGCCCCCTCTAATATACAGTCCCATGTAAATAACATCCCTCTCTATCTACAGCCCCCTCTAAAATACCGTCCCATGTAAATAACATTACACAATCTCTCCTTCCCCTTCCAATATACAGTCCCATGTAAATAACATCACCTCCTCAATATTCAGTCCCATATAAATAACATCACTCCCTCCCCCAGACACCTTCAACATACAGTCCCATGTAAATACAATCTCCTCCTCCCTAGCCACCTCCAACATGCAGTCCCATATAAATAACATTACCCCTTAACATTCAATCCCATGTAAATAATGTCACTCCCTCCCACAGCTGCCTTCAACATGCAGTCCCATATAAATAACATTAACCCTCAACATACAGCCCATGTAAATAACATCACCCTACCCCAGCCACGTCCAAATGTCAGTCCCATGTAATTTACATCACTCCACCTCACTGTCCCATATCAATAACTTCCTTCCCTTCAGCCCTAACATACAGTCCTAGTTAAATAACTACAACTCCCAACATTGCTCTGCCTCTCACACTGAGTAATCTTCACTTACCTCTCCTCATGTAGCAGACCTCACCTCAGCCTCTTCCCAGGGCTTTTCTTCACTGCTGAGCCGTCCTCTCCTGAACTGGTCACATGATGGTGACATCATCTCAGGTCCTTTTCAGTTACTGCATTTAGAACTGATCACATGACCTGTGATGTCATCACAGGTCCTTCAGCTCTTGCAGTGCATTAGATTAAAATGTATTGCTGTGCTGTGGACGGCAATGCAGTTATATCTACCAGGCAGGCTGTACATTTGGGGCCTGGGATAAAACATAAGGGGCCCAGGCCCCGAACGTTTTGACCTAGCAACGCCCCTGGTCGGCTGTAATGCAGTAGCATGGCAAGGCTTATACACAGTGGACTGAACCTTGTGCTCCTGGCTCAATCCAGTGGCTAGCTTCCAACAACGGTGGCTGCCCAAAACCTCTAACCATTGTGTGTGCGGGATGCCGGATCACTTCTGATATGATATTGATGACCTATGCTGAGGATAGACCACCAGTATCTAAGTAAAAAAAAAAAAAACTTTAAAAATTCCTTTTAACTAGAAAAATCCCTACACAGTCACACAAATAATGCTCAATTACACTATTGTTCTTTTAATTGTAAGTACATATGCGCATACTTTAGTTTTTTTGTAGTACTTGTCACATTAGGCTACTTTCACACTTGTGGCAGAGTGATCCGGTAAGCAGTTCCTTCACCGGAACTGCCTGCCGGATCCAGCAAAACGTATGCCAACTGATGGCATTTGTAAGACTGATCAGGATCCTGATCAGTCTGAAAAATGCCTGATCCGTCTTACAAATGCATTGAAATGCCAGATCCATCCTTCTGGTGTCATCTGGAAAAACGGATGCAGCATTTATTTTTTTCACCCTTTTTTCAGTCTGCGCATGCGCAGACCGGAAGGACGGGTCCGGCATTTTGAATGCCAGATCCGGCAATAATACATTCCTATGGAAAAAAATGCCAGATCCGGGATTCAGGCAAGTGTTTAGTTTTTTGGGCCGGAGATAAAACCGTAGCATGCAACTGAAGACATCCTGATGCATCCTGAACGAATTGCTTTCCAATTAGAATGCATGGAGATAAAACTGATCAGTTCTTTTCCTGTATAGCGCCCCTAGGACCGAACTCTATGCCGGAAAAGAAAAACTCTAGTGTGAAAGTACCTTTTGCAATGTAAGGCTGCATGCACACGATCGTGCCGTTTTTTTGTGGTTCGCAAAAAATGGAAGCCGTCCGTGTGCCTTCCGCAATTTGCGGAAAGGAACGGCGGCCCATTGTAGACATGCCTATTCTAGTCCGCAAAACGGACAAGAATAGGACATGCTATATTTCTTTTGCGGGGCCACAAATGGGTCAGCACCCAAGCTGCAAAAACTGCGGCTCGGATGCGGACCCGAAAAACTGTTGTGTGCATGAGGCCTTATACATATACAACTACATAATATCAATAATGCATAACAGCTGTACCTGTAATACTTTGTATTTGTACCATAATACTTTGTATTAATACCAGTGAATGTATTAAAATGTAAAGTTTGGGGAATTTATTCTTTCTAAACTTTTCCATTTGTGAACAAGGGAAAAAATGTCTAATGTTTCATCGAATCAGAATTGTATTTCCTCGAAGTGATGATTAATAAAACTGAATGCTTTCATTTGGTTATTCTATTCACTAGAAATTCAACAGACATCATAAATTCTAAACTAAACTATTTTATTGCAGTCATAACTGTTTCATTATAAAACAAATGTACTAATTTGGTAATTCACTAATTACCTACCCATTCCCAAGACGAGTAGCAGAAATTGTGTTTGCTCAAGATTAAGGCCTTATGCACACGGCCATAGCCTTATTGAGGACCGCAAACAGCAGGTCCGCAATACACGGAGGCAAGTAACCACAAGAAATTACATCAGCAAATAACATTTATCATGAAGACAACATTAATACTAATACACTTACTAATGTATTGTGATTGTCCATATTGCCTCCTTTGCTAGCTCAATTAATTTTTTCATCTCATTATACACTGCTCGTTTCAAGGGGTTATGGCCAATGCTGCAGCATAGACACGAGGACAGGATCTGCTGCGCATGTGCACCTATGTACGATCCTACGGTTCCGGCCACCAGAGAGGCTGGTACTTTTTCCTATAGAGTGCAAGTGCAGTAACCGCTACTTACATTAGTAAGTGCATTATATTAAAGGGGTTGTCTCCTCATGGACGGGGACCCGCACCTATATCGAGAATGGATCCCTGCAAGTGAATGAGGACACACTGTGCATACGCAGCCACCCTCCATTCATTTTCTAAGGGGCCGGCGAAAATAGCTTGGCTATTTCTATGGGGCTGTTTCCATTGACCCCATAGAAATGAATGGGAGTGGGGGTGGTGCATGCTCGGTAAGCTCCCATTCACTTCTATCGAAAGGCGGCTTGGTGATGGCCAGACCGGAGTCCTCCAGCCACCACCTTGCGGGGCTCCGTTCTCAATATAGGTGCGTTTCCCAGTGGTGGGGCCCGCACCTATAAGACAATGGGGGCATATTCTAGCAATATACCCCCATTGTCCATGATGAGACAATACTTTTAAGTTTATCTACATAATAAATACAATTTTCTGGTGAGAATACCCCATTAGAGAAAAGTCATGAAAGTAATAGCTCAATTAAGAGAAAACATGTTAAGGTACTACTTAAAAAATTATAGTCTTATTTACAACACGGTTGCTGATTTAATGTTCTCAAACTTACCAGAGAACATCACTTGGTGTTGTAAGATCAAACGCACAACTTTCCAACCCATCTTTGAACTGAATAACCTTGGAATAGACCCAGACAGGAAACACAACTACAAAAGATGCTGCCCACAGAAGTATGTTAACACGGATCGTTTTTGAAATTGTCCTCAAACTTGTAAGACGAAAAGGCTGGACAAGAGCCATATATCTGTAACATAAAATGATGATATATAATGATAAAACATATGCCATTCTACATAATATAGTGCACCAATAGTTGTATACTTTTCAGATTCAATTAAAACAACACATATATGTATATTAGTACATGTCATTGAAACCTAGTACATGTCATTGAAATGAGGCTCAGTGAGCTGAAATCCACTTGTAAGAGGGGCAGAAACGGCACCTTTAAGCATCAGATCTATTTAGTTCATAGTTAGGAGGCTTCTGTATTCAATTTATTCTGCTGACAGCTCTATCTCTATTGATAGGATAGATGGTAGATTCATCCATGTGTGCTTAGAGAACTTAGTTCAGTGACTGCAAAGCTAAATGTAAAGATTTCCTATGCACAGATAAATTACAAATAGACTTGCAAAAAGTTAACATTTCCCCAAATATATTTTTTGTAGTACTATTAACATCTATCTGAAATACATATATATATATATATATACACCGGAGAACTGCATGACAGAGACGATGACGCGAACCTGGGCATGCGCAGTGGATGAACAGAGACGCTCAAGGATACACGATGCTGTAAGCGGACGCCATTTCATCGAGAGGTGCGATATCTACGATCTCCGTCCAATGTATTATTCACTCTATTGTATACACTGTATAAATCTATAGTAATTTTTTATATATGATTAGCACACAGGGAGAAAGTCCCTGAGCTGTATATCTTTCATACACTTGTATAATTATGCACTTGCACTTTATTCATATGCCTCACATGTGTTTGATTTACCTATGATTGTAACCAGAATACGATTGGTCAGTCACTTTAGACATGCCTTTATATGTCGCCATTTTCACTGTTTCTATGCTGGAAGAAGGCTCTTGTGAGCCGAAACGTCGCAAAGTTGCCATACTATGGGTGAATAAAGCCTCACAGAATTTCACTTTTATCCGGAGTGCAGTCCTATCTTTCTTCAGATATATATATATATATATATATATATATATATATATATACACAGAATGAGGCAGCACTCCAGGTAAAATGAAGAAAGTGGATCCTTTATTCCCCTCTGTGCAACGTTTCAACCGTCTCAATGCGGTCTTTCTCAAGCATATCAAAATGGTGTCATACACGGGTATATATACCCACAATCCATAGCAAACAAATAAAAGTGACAATTATACAATACTGAGTGTAATTAAGTGAAAAAACAATATAGGGTATATCAAAACTAACGTGATTTATAAATCACGTTAGTTTTAATATACCCTATATTGTTTTTTCACTTAATTACACTCAGTATTGTATAATTGTCACTTTTATTTGTTTGCTATGGATTGTGGGTATATATACACCCGTGTATGACACCATTTTGATATGCTTGAGAAAGACCGCATTGAGACGGTTGAAACGTTGCACAGAGGGGAATAAAGGATCCACTTTCTTCATTTTACCTGGAGTGCTGCCTCATTCTTTGGATACTATATATATATATATATATATATATATATATATATATATATATATTCGCAAATATTTTTTTGAATATTCGTCGAATATTCGAAAATTCACTATTTTTTTTTCTAAAAAAATCAGCAAGGTAATGATTGTGTAATATGCAAATTTTCGTAATTCGAATTTTTATTGCGAATTTTTCAACTTGCAACTATTAGACAAAGAAGATTATAGCACTATATTAGCTAAATTGCTCTATTTGATTTTTTGGGATATTCGCTATATTGCTATAACTTAGTCTTTTCGAATATTCATAATATTCTAAAACAAGAATATATAGCAATATAGCGAATATTCAAAAAAAAAACTAATATAGAGCAATTTAGCTAATATAGTGCTATAATCTTTTTTTTATAGTTGAAATTTTTTTCCAATCTGAACTTCAGATGGGAAAAAAATTACAACTATTAGACAAAGAAGATTATAGCACTACATTAGCTAAATTGCTCTATATTCATTTTTTTCGAATATTCACTATATTGCTATAATTTCATTTTTTTGAATATTTGTAATATTCTAAAACAAGAATATATAGCAATATAGTGAATATTCGAAAAAACGAATATAGAGAAATTTAGCTATTATAGTGCTATAATCTTCTTTCTCTAATAGTTATAATTTTTTTCTCATCTGAAGTTCAGATTGAAATAAAAATCACAACTATAAAAAAAAAACTGATTATAGCACTATATTAGCTAAATTGCTCTGTATTTGTTTTTTTTCGAATATTCACTATATTGCTATAACTTAGTTTTTTCGAATATTCGTAATATTCTAAAACAAGAATATATAGCGAATATTCGAAAAAATGAATATAGAGCAAAATTCGCAAACACTACTACTCCTAAAGTCAAGTATATTGCAGCCTTCTTATTGGCCCACAAGCTAGAAGCAGGAAGGGATCATGTGTACTGATAAAAAAAAAAAAAAAAAAAAAAATAAAATCTGAAAAAAATTAGAATATTCAAAATTACGAATATAACTATATTCAAAATATTCGCAAATTTTCAAAGTACCTATATTCTCGATAAAAATTTGAAATTCAAATATTCGTGATCAACACTATTCATGACTATGAAAATTGTAGATTCACACTGAAGGCATCAAAACTATGAATTAACACATGTGGAATTATATACATAACAAAAAAGTGTGAAACAACTGAAAATATGTCATATAATAGGTTCTTCAAAGTAGCCACCTTTTGCTTTGATTACTGCTTTGCACACTCTTGGCATTCTCTTGATGAGCTTCAAGAGGTAGTCACCTGAAATGGTTTTCACTTCACAGGTGTGCCCTGTCAAGTTTAATAAGTGGTATTTCTTGCCTTATAAATGGGGTTGGGACCATCAGTTGCGTTGTGGAGAAGTCAGGTGGATACACAGCTGATAGTCCTACTGAATAGACTGTTAGAATTTGTATTATGGCAAGAAAAAAGCAGCTAACTAAAGAAAAATGAGTGGCCATCTTTACTTTAAGAAATGAAGGTCAGTCAGTCCGAAAAATTGGGAAAACTTTGAAAATGTCCCCAAGTGCAGTCACAAAAACCATCAAGCGCTACAAAGAAACTGGCTCACATGCGGACCGCCCCAGGAAAGGAAGACCAAGAGTCACCTCTGCTGCGGAGGATAAGTTCATCCGAGTCACCAGCCTCAGAAATCGCAGGTTAACAGCAGCTCAGATTAGAGACCAGGTCAATGCCACACAGAGTTCTAGCAGCAGACACATCTCTAGAACAACTGTTAAGAGGAGACTGTGTGAATCAGGCCTTCATGGTAGAATATCTGCTAGGAAACCACTGCTAAGGACAGGCAACAAGCAGAAGAGACTTGTTTGGGCTAAAGAACACAAGGAATCGATATTAGACCAGTGGAAATCTGTGCTTTGGTCTGATGAGTCCAAATTTGAGATCTTTGGTTCCAACCACCGTGTCTTTGTGCGACGCAGAAAAGGTGAACGGATGGACTCTACATGCCTCGTTCCCACCGTGAAGCATGGAGGAGGAGGAGGTGTGATGTGTGGGGGTGCTTTGCTGGTGAAATTATTCAAATTTGAAGTCATACTGAACCAGCATGGCTACCACAGCATCTTGCAGCGGCATGCTATTCCATCCTGTTTGCGTTTAGTTGGACCATCATTTATTTTTCAACAGGACAATGACCCCAAACACACCTCCAGGCTGTGTAAGGGCTATTTGACCATGAAGGAGAGTGATGGAGTGCTGCGCCAGATGACCTGGCCTCCACAGTCACCGGACCTGAACCCAATCGAGATGGTTTGGGGTGAGCTGGACCACAGGGTGAAGGAAAAAGGGCCCACAAGTGCTAAGCATCTCTGGGAACTCCTTCAAGACTGTTGGAAGACCATTTCAGGTGACTACCTCTTGAAGCTCATTAAGAGAATGCCAAGAGTGTGCAAAGCAGTAATCAAAGCAAAAGGTGGCTACTTTGAAGAACCTAGAATATGACATATTTTCAGTTGTTTCACACTTTGTGTTATGTTTATAATTCCACATGTGTTAATTCATAGTTTTGATGCCTGCAGTGTGAATCTACAATTTTCATAGTCATGAAAATAAAGAAAACTCTTTGAATGAAGGGGTGTCCAAACTTTTGGTCTGTACTGTGTATATATCTATAAAAAAGGAGTGCCAAAATAATTTAAGATAAAGGATATCTCAAGAACAATCTTTGAATTAATATTAGAAAAATCATTTGATTTATACGCATTCTTTTAGAATATTCTTAGAAATTCGTAGAATATTCTTAGAAACCCTTGAACCTTTTCATACTTTCCAACATTTGAAGTTAACTTTCCCATTACGCTGAAAAGTAATACCATGGGCAACAGCAAAAATAAAAGCAGCCTGGGGGGTGCACATAATAGCATTTGTGAGGTTAAGTCTTTGCTTTATGATGTTAAGTCAAATTTATGAAATGGCTCACAGTCATAATATATTTGGAGCATGTGCAATGTGATGTTATACACCAATGTCTATAAAAGGGGTTGGCTGACATGGAGATGTGAATTTTTTGCAACTTTTACAAATGTTGCAATTAGTAAATGTGTTTTCTAACATTTCTAAAATCAAAACAAGTCTTCAAACATAAACTGAAAAGTGGCAATTAAGGCACTAGTGGGTAAATGTCACTGAATTTTGCAAAAGCTTGCAAAAATTCATGCAACAAAATACCACCAAAACCAGAATTAAATAGAATGATAAGGATATGCCCACACAATTGTATTGAAGGTGCCACATGGCCATTAACAGGCAGCTGCAGCCGAATTAGCTGTGCAGTTCTCAACTGCAGCTGGCCACAACTCGATCAGTTAGCTCACAACCATGTTGTGTGGTTGTGATCCAAACAGGATCCAGAGGAAGCGTGGCGAAAAGTACGTTGGGGTTTGTTTGGCCCCCCCCCCCCAGCTCCTCATCTGTATACCATGAGTGTCCTTGTGCCATATATGTATTATTTTTGGAAATATGCCTAGTGTCTTTTAGTTTAGATCATGTTTGGACTTTATGTGGTGATGTAGCATTCAGTGCCCCCTTACTTGTGTATATATATTTATGATACGGTAGCATATTGGGGAATGTACTATGACACCACATGATTGGACAAGGCATTGTTTTTGGCAATGATATATTATAATTGGACAATGCAAGGTGATTTAAGGACTGGGGGGTATCACGCTATTGGAGTAACTAATTGCAATGGGTGAGCATTTTTCTGCATCAATTTTTCTATTGTTGATATTTGTGTGTAATATGTCTTTATATGAGACACAATAAAGATGTTTTCTGTATTGTATGTGGGGTGTCTGTGATTCAGTTTTGTAGATATGTTTCCACACATAGTCATTTGTTATATGGTAATTTTTGTTTGGTTTGCTAATTCTCCGAGATGTTTTGAACAAAATCCTTGCCAAGTTCCTTCAAAAACTGTGTGCAACTGTACGTAGAATAACTGATGCAATTGAAGGCAAATGTGATCACATCAATCATTGTTTTGATTTAGATTTTTCTTTCATTTACTTTGGATTTTTTTTTATTTAAAATATAATATTAACACTGTTTTTGAAAGCATTCTTACTTTGCATCGTTTTCCATGATGCTTGTTTAAAACTATAATGGAGAACAATATATTATGCACAATAGTCTGTGATCAACTGATTTCACGTTGATTTTTTTATTTTTTAAATGGTCAGGTCCAGTACTCTACAACTCAATACTCTATAACTGAAATTTTAAAATTAAAATATAAATATTTTTATTAAAAAAGGGCAGTTGGACAGAGTCCACTACAGTTTATGGTTAGTAAGTATAATGCATTGCTCACCAATATGTCAGGCACACTAATCTGTGATTAACTGAATTAAGAAAAAAATACACTCTGAAATGTATTGTGTTTTATTTTTTTTTCCTTTCACTATCAGCACCAGGATTAATATTGTAAAAGATATGTTGCGATTGTGAATTATGTGATGAAGATTGGGACATTGGAGGCATTCACATTACTAATAAATTGAGTATTTGTTTTTTTTTTAATGCTGCAGCTCTCAATACAATGGTTTCCAGGGTAACTGAAGCAGCCTAAGTTATACAATTCCACACTGACTCCTTACTTGTGTATAAAACCTCTGTGCAGTGGAGTGCGCACACAATGCTGCAGAGCGATCTGTGCTTGCAGGGAGTGCTGGAGGTAATCTGATCATCAGGAATGGGAAAGGTGAGTAGTTACTGTTTCTTTTTATTTTATTAACACAGGGCATTACTACTGTGAAGGGGCACAGAGAGGTCATTATTACTGTGAATGGTGTACAGAGAGGGCATTACTGCTGTGAAGGGGGCACAGAGAAGGCATTACTACTGTGAGTGGGTACATAGAATGCATTACTACTCTGAAGGGGCATAGCAACTGATATGGGAGCACAGAGAAAGCATATCTACTGTGAGGGGACACAAAGAGGGCATAACTACTTTGAGTGTGGCACAGTGAAGGCATAACTGCTGTGGGGGGGGTACAATAAGGGCATAATTACTGTGAGGGGGCACAATGAGGGCATAATTACGGTGAGGGGGTACAGAGAATAACTACTGTGAGTGGGGCACCATGCAGGCATAATTACTGTTAAGGGGCACACAGAGGGCATAACTACTGTTAATTGGGCACAATGAGGGCTTAAATACTGTGAAGGGTCACTGATTAGCCATAACTACTTTAAAGGGGTCCAAAGAGGGCATAACTACCGTAAGGGGGCACAATGAGAGCATAACTACAGTGATGGGGCAAAATAAAAGGATAACTACTGTGAAAAGGGCACAATGTGGACATAACTACTGTGAAGGGGTATAGAGAAGGCAAAACTACTGTGAGGGGGCAATAAGGCATAAATACTGCAAAGGGGCAAAGAGAGGACATAACTACTGTGAGGGGGGCACAATGACGGCATAACTACTGTGAGGGAGGCACAAAGAAGGGATAATTACTCCGAGAGGGTACAGTATAGACATAACTGCTGTGAAGGGAGCACAAAGAACACAGGAGCACTACTGTGAGGGGGCACAATGTGGGCAAAACTACTGTGAAGGGGCAAAATTAAGGTATAGCTACTGTGAGGGGGCGCAATGTGGGCAGAACTATTGTAAAGGGGTGAATTTAGGGCACAACTACTATGAAGGCACACAGTGAGGGCAGTAATACTGTGAGGAGGCACAATAGGGGTATAACTACTGTGAGGGGGCACAATGTTTTAAAATATAGGTAGCAGTGCGAAAGAGAAAAGACCCGCCCCAGGTTCTAATCACCTTAGGCACGGCACTGTCTCTCTGTCAATTAATAATAAAAAATATGACTAGCTATTGTAATCTCTTCACTGTGTGAGAACTAGAGATGGCCTTGCGGCGGTCGTTTCGCGGCGATCTTTGCTCGTTCGCGATTCGCCGAACATGCAAACATATGCCTATATTTGCACGTGCCATATTTTTTTTTTCTTTTGCATAGCGCCGAAATTTGACCCATGACACATCCATCAGGTGAGATAGGACAGCCAATTGAGATGTTTTAGCACATGGACATACCCCCAGCCCTATAACAGAACCCGATCTGGCAGTCATTTTACATTATGTGTTTTGCCAGTGTAGGGAGAAGTCGCATTTTAGAGCAGGTACAGTTAGGGACACCAAACGCTAGGTAATAGGGCCACAAAAGTCCTTTTAAGGACTGGTATAGGTGTGCTATCGATGGGTGTGATATGCTAATAATATACTTTCTAACATAGAAATTCTATTATAGTGTATTTGTATAGTGCAGCAGTTGTGTGCGGTTCTGCTGCGATAACGCAGCTAGATAGAGGGATAAACGCTATTGGAGTAACTAATTGCAACAGGTGTGATATACCTGTTGCCCCCCAAAAAACAGCTTGAGGGCTGTGATATACCTTCTTCAACAAAATGCTGCTTGAGGGGTGCTATATAACTGTTTCCGCCAAATATTGTTTGAGGGGTGCTATATACCAGTTTACGACAAATACTGATTGAGGGGTGCCATATATCTTCTTCCACAAAATACTGATTAAGGGGTGCTATTGCTATATACCTTCTTCCACCAAATACTGATTGAGTGCTGCAATACACCTGCTTCCACAAAATACTGATTGAGGGGTGCCATATAACCTGTTTCAGCCAAATACTGATTGAAGGGTTTTGCATTTTTGAGGGACCGCGCGTTCCCTATTCAGGAGGTCAAACCTCTTCAATATTGAGGCAACTAAGATTTCTGGCACAGGCAAGTAAATCAGGTCCCCACTATCAGTACACTAGGCACCTGTTGGATAACAAAAAGTTTGCATATAGTGAAGCACTGCAGGTCACCAGGAAATTCCTTGTGTGTTTATACTCACAAGCGCAGCTTGATATGTAGGCACATAATATAGCTCCACGGCTTTCCTTTATCCACGTCTCTTCACCACCACTAAAACAGGGATTCCTCTAATAGTGAAGCACCGCTAGCAAGTGGTTATATAAAAAGTATTTATTATACTCACAAACATATGGTAAAACAAAGCAGTCAGAGCTGTCTTTTTAAAAATCTGCCCAACCCGGGTTTCGCTCCAAGCTTCGTCAGGGCCATCCTTTTTCCAACAAATACTGATTAAGGGCTGCAATATACCTTCTTCCACAAATACTTCTCTTCTCTACGGACTTAGGCAGAGGGTCTGACGACAGTACCCAGATCAGCCCAAGGAGGGTGGTCCCCGCTGCCTACTCCGAAATCTCTAATGGCAGTTGTGGTGAAGATGATGACGTGTCAATGGACGTCACGTGGGTGCCCACAAGAGAGAAAGAGGAGGTGAGTTCAGAGGGAGAGATGGAGCAGAAGATAGATAAGAGAAGGAGGAGAAATATGTAATCTGTGGCACCCGTGTGGATTTGGTGTTATCACCACGGATTGCAAGGAGGCCTGCCTCTTCATCTACTACTCCATCCTCCATCTCCATCCTCAGCTGACTCCTCCTTTTCCACTGTTACCGCCTCTTCCGCTGCACCTTCCCCCCCCCCCCCCAAGCTCCCCAGAATCTATTCGACGAGCCGGGTGAGACATTGCCATGCTGTGCTGCGGCTGTTGTGCCTGGAAGCCAAGAGCCACACCGGTCCTGCACTGCTTTCAGCTCTGCGGCCACAGGCCGATCAGTGGCTAACCCCGCTCAATTTGACAGATGGCAAAGTGGTGTGCGACAACAGTGCCAATCTGCTGAGCATACTGAAACAGGGCAAAATGACACACATGCCGTGCATGGCACACGTCCTGAACTTAGTCGTGCAGTGATTCGTTGCCAAATACCCCGAGGTCCAGGACGTCATGCGGCAGGCCAGGAAAATCTCTGGCCATTTTAGAAGATCTTACACGGCCATGGCTCGCTTTGCTGACGTTCAGCAGCGACACCATTTGCCCGTCATTCAACCTTTATTTACCAGTGGTATATTCTCAAGTTATTTTATGACATTTATTGCTGTCTGCAACGTTTCGGGCCCATTTGGTGCCCTTTGTCAAGCTATAAATGCAAAAAATAAACACAGGACAATATAATTAAAAACAGAAAGGAAAAAATTCATATACTCATCACTTGGAATTCATATATATACATTTGTGGTCATGGCTACAGCCAAGAGGTATCCGAAGAACCCTAGGGAGAAAACAACAGGAACAACCTAACCCAGCTAGGCGTGTTTTAGCTGACCTGACTAAATGGCTTGTTGTGTGCCCTAAGCCATGATCGTGGGTAGGCCTATAAGTGGGCAAAAACCAAGCCAAGTAGGATAGAAAAGGAATTTGAATGGCATGTACAAACTAATCCCCAAGCCTACTGCAAGGCATCCGGGGTATGTGAGGCAAGACCAGTAGGAAACCTACAACCCATCTTGTGGATGACAAGGCCAGAGACATGATGCTCAATATTGCGGATACTGCACCAAAGCGGAATGGAGGACCGAGAATACGTTGTGAAATGGATCATAAAACCAACTGAAACTTGTAAAGTTTGGTTCTAGTGCGAGTACTGGCAATACCCTAGCGTCAGGAGATCGTGGGACCAAAGCCTAACTGCCTAGACTATGCAGGAATGAGTGCCAAAAAGAACCATGTAGATAGGAAGAGAATCCTTGAATAGTTACCCAGACAACAGCTATCCGCGCTTTGTTCTACTGTGCGCCCCTGAGAATTGTTTTAACGCTTGAGACGTGAAGACCGACCTACTATCTGAATCTTCTACCGTGAGAAAATGCTGGACCTTGTCCAAAATCCAATTCACCGTGGTTGTAGGGAGTCGGAGGTTAGTGGGGCAGGAAGCTATGAAGCCATAATATACAAGATTCTGTCTATGCCCTCCCATGAGTGAGGGAATGCAATGCAATGAAGCTACTGGCGAAAATGAATTCCTGGTCGTGGTAAAAAGGCAAAGACTTTGCGCGGGGACCTGGTTGACAAGATATGATCGACTACGATCAGAGACTGAAATGCTAGAGCGAATTGCCCTACTTGTTCTTCCTCTGGCAGGACCTGAACGAAAGCATGAACAATTAAAGAAAGACGAAATATCTGCGTAAGACATGACAATAATGCTGTAGGGCGAACCGGACCAATTTGCGGTCAAAACATAAAATGAGCGATCAACATGGATTATTAGGAAATTAGGGAAGCAGGTATGTATGCGATACATAGGGGCCAAATCAGCCTAGATGCCCAGATGGACAACCAACCAGGCAATGAGCCCAGCAGGTTTGAAAACAGTCGTCGGGCCCCCGAAGCCATGGGGCCGAAGCAGTCATCGGGCCCCCGAAGCCATGGGGCCGAAGCAGGTCGTCAGGCCCCCGAAGCCATGGGGCCGAAGCAGGTCGTCGGGCCCCCGAAGCCATGGGGCCGAAGCAGGTCGTCGGGCCCCCGAAGCCATGGGGCCGAAGCAGGTCGTCGGGCCCCCGAAGCCATGGGGCCGAAGCAGGTCGTCGGGCCCCCGAAGCCATGGGGCCGAAGCAGGTCGTCGGGCCCCCGAAGCCAAGGGGCCGAAGCAGGTCGTCGGGCCCCCGAAGCCAAGGGGCCGAAGCAGGTCGTCGGGCCCCCGAAGCCAAGGGGCCGAAGCAGGTAGTCGGGCCCCCGAAGCCATGGATCAACATGGATTATTAGGAAATTAGGGAAGCAGGTATGTGTGCGATACATAGGGGCCAAATCAGCCTAGATGCACAGATGGACAACCAACCAGGCAATCAGCCCAGCAGGTTTGAAAACAGTCGTCGGGCCCCCGAAGCCATGGGGCCGAAGCAGTCGTCGGGCCCCCGAAGCCATGGGGCCGAGTTTTTTTTTTTTTTTTTTAAAGAATTATAACTATGAAAAGTGACATGAATAAGGGGCACGTGAATTAAACCATGAGCCTGACCGATGTGGCAGGCGATACCCAAGATAAACTACGTGGCCTGAATAACATGCAAGGCGAAATATCGTTAGGAACGAGACCTGACCGACGTGGAAGGTGACCCCAATAGTTCAACTGCATGACCTGAAAAGACGAAGGGAAACGTGACAGAAAATGGAGATAATAACGGACATTAACTAAAATTAATAACATAAGCTGGCAAGCAGGTAAAGATATGAGTCATTCAAAAGCATAGCTGCACAGGTGGACAGACAACCATTGGTCAGACCCCTGAAGCCATAGGGCTGAAGCAACCACCAGGGGCCCATGGGACCGGGCAGCCGCTGGGATGCGAACCTTAGAATTAAGGACGGCTGAGGAAAAGATTGGGCCTTAACCCAACGGGTTTAGTAAGCAACCGGGACTCGATAACCTAGAAAGACAAAGACATGGACTCGCATAACCTCCAACAGAAACCTGGGACACTAACCAGCCTACAACCATGTCGTACCCTTAACAAACAAAACATGAAAAGCGGTCAAGGGGCCCCTGGAGCCATGAGGCCGGATCGGTCATAGGGCCCCCGAAGCCAGAGGGATGACGTTGCGGTGACGATAAGTAATTAAAACGTAAGCCGGACCTGATGGCATATGAAGCGACTTGAATGATTGGATTGGCTAGAAGGTGGCCTAAGGAACATGACTGCCAACAGGCGTTAAAAATATAGACATTAGTAATCCAAAGCACGTGCATACATAAAACACTAACCACCGCGAACCATAAACGTAAACATGAAATGCATGGGGCATTGCAAGTTCGCTAAGAGAAGTCTCTTATCGTGACAAACTAATGAACAGCTTGTGAAAACATAGCAGGAAACATACTCCTATCGGCCCACTGACCTCCGCTGAGGAGCTGTTTGGTGAACTGGGGCAGGAGACCAATCTGAGTGAATACGAACCAGAAGTAAAAGGAGACCAATCTGAGTGAATACAAACCAGGATTAAACAGAAACTAGGCCTATGGAATGTAACCGACCACCGAGGAAGGTAACGTAAGCCTGGAAAGAACGCAGTTATGTTTGTCAGGAGAGAGGTACCAGAGCGGTGGGTGCAGACTGCCCCGGTGAGATTGAGCAAAACCATGATGTAGCAATAAACAGGAGAATGCAGCTTTGGATGTGAGTGGTACCTAAAAACATGGTATAGGCGCAGCTTTGAGTATGGGTAGCGCATGAAAAGCATGGTATAAAGCAGACGTATAAATGCAACCTGAAAGTGATCAGAGTATTGACGTGATGCGAAAGCAGACATGTGGACGCAGCTCTAGTAGTGAAAGGAGTATAGGACAAGATGTGAAAAGCAGACATGCAGACGCAGCTTTGGATGTGAACGGAATATTAACTTGATGTGACCGCAGACATGGAAAGCGGCTTTGGTGAGTGGGGTATACAACCTGGTGTAGCAGTAGAAGTGTTAACACAACTTTGGGTATAAGCAGAGCATGAAAATTGGTATAAACGCAGCTCTGGTTGTGAGTGGAGCAAGGTGGGAACCCCAGGGTGGTGCGTCCAGAGCATGAAAACGGAGTAACAGTAGCAGCTATGGCTGTAAGCCGAGTATACAACATGTAATAACAGGCATGTAATACGGATCCGGCTGTCGGCTGGGGGCAGAATGAGATGTAACAGCCAACAGGTGAGCGCAGCTTGAATGTGAGACCAATCTGAGTGAATACGAACCAAGAGTAGAAAAGTGCAGTACAGTGAAGATGTGCGGATGCAGCATAAGACATTAAATAAAAGCCAAAAGTGTAAATGCCGCTCAGGATAACAGCGGAGCATGAAAGTATGAGATTGTGGATAAGCTCTGCCTGTATATTTATGTTTAAATTTGTACTGGAGCTGTCATTTAGCATTCCGGGCACTAGAGGCCGCTGTTTTGCAGCACAGTCAGCATGCTTCTGGGTGAACCAGTAAGTGTTGATCTGACATGGTGGAAGGATTGTGCTGTGAGGGGCTGAATCCGATTCCATCCTGGCTTGCGGATGTCCGGCAGTGAATGGAACTCAAGGGAAGGAGAGTATCTGCTGTCCCCTTTCTGGATCCAGCACTTTGAAAGAGAGGTTGTCCCAGGAAGACCAGTTCCAGTGTATGGACAGAAAACCTTAGCATCAAGCAAGGCAGCACGGTTGCTGAGAGCTTGGTGGCCATCCTGGGTAAGCGGCATCCTAGGGCCCAGAACGGACGCAGGTCAGTACACCTGATTACCAATTGTACTTTACTGTTTGGTGCCTAAAGTAACAGAGACTAGCCTAGGCCTTGTATGCGCTAGTTAGATAGGGTTATAGCTTTGTTAGGCCTTACTGTACTGGACTGCAGCGCAGTAATTGACTTGCAGGCTCTGCTGCGTCTGCCACCGGTTAGGTGTGTCTTCTATAGCGGCACAGTACGACTTGTAGGCTCTGCTGTGTACGCCAGCAGGCTAGGCCTGTCCCTCAGACAGGGACGGTGACTGTGGGCCTGGGGTATTACTTATACTGTTTGTACTTGTGTTAATACTGTTTCCAAAGTAAAGTTTATATTCTTGCATATAAAGCTGGTGTCAGTGTTGCTTCCATGTCTGTGACTTTGCTGTATCCTGGGGAGCTCACCCCGGTACACGGCTTACAAAAGTGAAATACATGAAGTTTAAAGATGGTGGTAGCGGGGGGAGGGGGGGGGGGGGGGAGACACATGGCAAGGAACAGCTACAGCAAGAGGCCTAAACAATAAACGCTGCGTCCGATCTCCAAACATGACGTCACGTGCAGCCCGGGTAACTCTTACTTCAGCCGGATTGCTGTAAAGAAACTTTTCATACGAGACGAACGAAGCAAAGTGAAACTTGTAAGATTTATAGGAACCAACTCTTATTGCAAACAAACAAAAATGAAAAGCAAATGGAAGTATTTAGGCCCAAACGAGCAAACCTGAGGTAGCAGATTCTGAGGCGAAGCCTCCCGTTCGCTAGCAAAGTCGGATCCGACCGGCCTGGAGAGACGGCCCCGGCCCATCCTACTTACGTAGTATGGCGCGTGCATGCTATGGTAGCAGAGAGCAAAATAACAAGCTCCATGCTGCAAAGAAAGACTCCTACCACCAGAGAAGCTAGTGTGCTAATGGCACCCAGCAGCAGCTGTGCACCTGAAAACACACACCTGTGAGTGAGGGTGTGGCTCGTATATGAAGAGCCTCCGCCCCTCCCACAAATGCAGGCTGACTAATCAGCCTTACCAACATATCTCAATTCTCATGAAACATATTATATTTTTGCTCCTTAATAGATGGGAATTTTATCCATAATTTGACTATTTTTTAATGAATCATTCATAATTCATATCCTTCAAAGGACTGTGGCTCATATATGAGGGCTAAGTTAATATCAATTACTAGCATGGTTAGACATATATATGAGAGGTGCCCGCATACATCAATTCATTTAAAGAGGGGTTGCGGGGGAGGGGGGGGGGTTGAGTTCTTTGCATATATTGTGCACCAGAATCAAAACTAACATGAGTAAAGTAAAATTCATGAGAAATCACAGTTCATAGTTCATAACAAGTGAGACATGATTAGACGGCAACATGATTAAGGCATAATTTCAATAGAGCATGATTATAGCAAGTGGTGTAAAAGCGGGTTCCGTGGAAAGCAGCAATAGTGGCAGGTTAAATTCATGATTAAACACATGATTAAACAGTGTAGGCTAGTCAAGGAAAAAGGGTTGTGCAGTTACACACTACACCCCTGTGGACACCTTGGGGGGAAGGGGGGGCAGCGGCTAGCATACATGATCCAATACAATGCAATGTAGGAAAGGAGAGGCATGTGGCACGAGTGAGGACCGTAAGCCCTATCAGTGGTGTCTGTCATCTATTGCAGCGCATAGTATGCGGACATAAGTGGTCTAGACTAGCGTATTCTGAAACAGAGTCCTCTGTAACAGAGTCACCTACCTGGATGGCCGGTCTGTGTTTCCACGGCGTGCGGTAACTACGGTGCACGCCGTGGTGTATTTATTCAGAGGCCGGATCGGATATCCGGCCATTGCCGGCATGTGAGGGGTGGGTCAGTGTGATGAGGACGGCCCCCGTGAGGGAGGAGCAAGCAGGCTTCAGGTTAGTGGGCGCCTGGCGCATGCGCAATAATGCCCTATGTCCGCGGCGCCATCTTGGCTTCTGGCACTCCTCGACGTCCTCCTTCAGGTAGAAGATAGCCACCTACATTATGATCTGTTTACAAAACCCACAGACAGAAATTCTCTCTTACTATACGAAAGCTACCACCCACCAGGTTTAATTAACTCACTCCCACTTTCACAACTAATGAGGGTAAAAATAATTGTTTCCAACCCCACAACTGCAGAAAGAAGACTCACAGAAATGAGTCATAAATTCGCAGTTCGTGGCTTTCCAGCACAAATACTGAAAAGTCACGCAGAGCGAGTTAGTGATACAAAGAGAGACGACCTACTAAAATCTAAAACTAGAGTCAGTACGAAACAGGACGGTAGAATTCCCTGTGTAACAACTTACTCCACTTGGAGTACCTCTATCAAAAAAATTATATACAAACATTGGCAGATCCTACAAAGGAGTATTCCCAGCATTTTCCATTCCAAACCCCTGATGTCCTACAAACGCCCACCCATAATCCGTGATCAGCTAGTGAGATCCGACTTTGGATCCGCAAAAATGGATGCACAACGCACCATCAAGGGATCCCCCAACCTGGGCACCTACCCTTGTTTGGGATGTGCGCAGTGTGGCAATGTCACAAAAGGTAATTCTTTTACCCACCCCTCATCAGGGAAAAAGTACTATATTAAGGGCCACTTTTCATGCATGACAAACTATGTTATTTATCTCATTAAATGCCCTTGTGGCCTGGGATATGTGGGCGAGACCACACAAAAAATAAAAGACAGAATCAGTCAACACAAATCCAACATCCGCACTAACAAGAAAGAAGCCCCTTTAGTACACCATTTCCAGGAACACAAACATACGCCCAGCCAACTACGTTTTCAGGTCATCGATTGGGTCACTACCCCCAGGAGAGGGGGGAATCGTGATGAGATGCTACACTTGAGAGAGATGCAATGGATCCGCCGTCTGGGGACGTTGGGCCCAGGAGGTCTAAATAAGGATTATAAATATGCTTAAACTAGCCTATCTTCATGAATAATTAACCCATGTGCCTTTTTTCTTCCTAATAGGATCCTCAACCACCACGCATCCCTATGGGCCCATATAGAAACGTCTACTTTAGACCTTCATAGTCCTAACTTGTATACCACTCGTTCTGGGTATAGTATGCCTGTAGATGTAGTTATAGATTGAAACTGAAAATGTATATGTCTGATACGCAGAGGCCTGTGGCACCTTAGAGAACTGTGCCCTACACTGACTGTTCTGCCAAAATCATGTATACCCACGTGAAGTCACATCTATAAGTGGATCTAGCCCCCCCTTTTTTATGTCAAATTATAATAAGGAACCTTATTACAGTGCCTGACTTGCGCTATCCCCTCTTTCCCATTCTAGTGCCAGAAGCCAAGATGGCGCCGCGGACATAGGGCATTATTGCGCATGCGCCAGGCGCCCACTAACCTGAAGCCTGCTTGCTCCTCCCTCACGGGGGCCGTCCTCATCACACTGACCCACCCCTCACATGCCGGCAATGGCCGGATATCCGATCCGGCCTCTGAATAAATACACCACGGCGTGCACCGTAGTTACCGCACGCCGTGGAAACACAGACCGGCCATCCAGGTACGTGACTCTGTTACAGAGGACTCTGTTTCAGAATACGCTAGTCTAGACCACTTATGTCCGCTTACTATGCGCTGCAATAGATGACAGACACCACTAATAGGGCTTACGGTCCTCACTCGTGCCACATGCCTCTCCTTTCCTACATTGCATTGTATTGGATCATGTATGCTAGCCGCTGCCCCCCCTTCCCCCCAAGGTGTCCACAGGGGTGTAGTGTGTAACTGCACAACCCTTTTTCCTTGACTAGCCTACACTGTTTAATCATGTGTTTAATCATGAATTTAACCTGCCACTATTGCTGCTTTCCACGGAACCCGCTTTTACACCACTTGCTATAATCATGCTCTATTGAAATTATGCCTTAATCATGTTGCCGTCTAATCATGTCTCACTTGTTATGAACTATGAACTGTGATTTCTCATGAATTTTACTTTAATCATGTTAGTTTTGATTCTGGTGCACAATATATGCAAAGAACTCAACCCCCCCCCCTCCCCCGCAACCCCTCTTTAAATGAATTGATGTATGCGGGCACCTCTCATATATATGTCTAACCATGCTAGTAATTGATATTAACTTAGCCCTCATATATGAGCCACAGTCCTTTGAAGGATATGAATTATGAATGATTCATTAAAAAATAGTCAAATTATGGATAAAATTCCCATCTATTAAGGAGCAAAAATATAATATGTTTCATGAGAATTGAGATATATGTATATATATGAATTCCAAGTGATGTGTATATGAATTTTTTCCTTTCTGTTTTTAATTATATTGTCCTGTGTTTATTTTTTGCATTTATAGCTTGACAAAGGGCACCAAATGGGCCCGAAACGTTGCAGACAGCAATAAATGTCATAAAATAACTTGAGAATATACCACTGGTAAATAAAGGTTGAATTACAAACTACATCGGTGTGCTGTTTCTGAAAAACTTATTTAAAGCTACAATCTCACTCCGCGGGTGGAAGGAGGTAACAAGAGACAAGCACCCACAAAAGCCATTCAAATTAGACGTGTGCTGAGGTGTCATTACGACTAAGAACCATTTGCCCGTCAGACGTCTGATTTGAGACTGCCTGACATGCTAGAACTCCACCTTGTATATGCTTGATAGGCTGCTCCAGCAAAAACATGCCGTTAACGACTACCTGTACGAACTCTGCAGCAGGACGGGTTCTGGGAGCTTGATTTTTTTACACCGCGCCAGTGGCTGCTCATGCGCGACGCATGCAGACTTCTGCGGCCATTTGATGAGATCACAAAACAGGTCAGTCACAGCCAGGGCACCATCAGTGACATCGTACCTTACGCCTTCTTTCTGGAGTGTGCATTGTGTTGTGTCAAGCCATCGAGAAGCAGGAGCTGGAAGATGAGGAAGTCGCAATGCTGAATGAATTCACAGGGGGGAACTACTTCATCTGAGACAAGTCAGCAGGAGTCTGAAGAGGAGTCAGAGGAGGATGGTGACTGGGGGGAGGAGGAGGAGCAAGAAGGGCAGGCATTAAACTTTTTGGGGATCCCTGGTGTTGTCCGTGGCTGGGGGGAGGAGACCGAGGACGACATTCACCTGGGCGATGAGCAGGAGCCAGGGCGCTCCACCGTTTCCAATTTAGTGCAAATGGGGGCCTTCATGCTCCAGTGTTTGAAGAGTGACCCTGTATAAAAAGCATAAAGGTCAAGGACCTGCAATGGGTGTCAACGTATTTAGAGCCCCGGTACAAACACAAAATGGCGGACATGTTACCAGCATCACAGAGGTCTGTCAGAATGCAGCATTTCCAGGCCTTGCTGCATTCTGCTGTTCCGGGCACAGCGAAACAGGTGTGGGTACCAATCCTACAGCGCCTGCAAAAAAGATGGCGGTTTGAAGAAGTGTTGGTCAGGTCCAGCCTCAAGGAATGCCTAGACCGACAGGTGTTCGACTTCATTGGGTTAACGGCCGATGTGGACGCTCTGAGAAGGGAGGAACCCCTTGACTACTGGGTGTGCAGGCTTTACCTGTGGCCAGAGCTGGCACAATTTGCCATGGAACTCTTGGCATGCCCCTCATAGAGTGTCCTGTCCAAAAGGACGTTCAGCGCAGCAGGGGGAATCGTGACCAATAAGTGCACTCGCCTAGATCACGACAGTGTGGACTACCTCACATTTTTCAAAATGAATGAGCCATGGATCTCGGAGGTATTCAACACCTGTGATAACCACGTATAATTGAATTTCCTCATGCTAGCCCACACAAATCCACCACCACCCAGAACAAAGAATGGTCCTTGTCTTATGTATATACAGCGGCCTTTTATGTCAGTTGAATGCCTAATTTTTGGGGGTCTGTACTGGCTGACAGTTACATATTTATGCTGTGACCGCCTAATGCACCTCCAGCCACAAAATTCTAAGTTCTGTACTGTAAGGTGAATCCCTATTGGCTAATTTTTGGGGCCTGTACTGGCCGACAGTTATATATTTATCCTGTGATTGCCTAATGTACCTCCAGCCAAGGAAATCAAAGTTCTTTGCTGTCAGGTGAATTCCTATTGCCTATTTTTGGGGGCCTGTACTGGCCGACAGTTACATATTTATCCTGTGAACGCCTAATGTACCTCCAGCCACAGAATCCAAAGTTCTTTGCTATCAGGTGAATGCCTATTGCCTAATTTTTGGGGCCTATACTGGCCGACAGTTACATATTTATCCTGTGACCGCCTAATGCACCTCCAGCCACAGAATCCAAAGTTCTGTGCTGTAAGGTGAATCCCTGTCTGTTAATTTTTTGGGCCTATACTGGCCGACAGTTACATATTTATGCTGTGACCGCCTAATGTACCTCCAACCACAAAATCCAAAGTTCTTTGCTGTCAGGTGAATGCCTATTGACTAATTTTTGGGGCCTATACTGGCTGACAGTTACATATTTATCCTGTGACTGCCTAATGCACCTCCAGCCACAGAATCCAAAGTTCTGTGCTGTAAGGTGAATCCCTATCTGCTAATTTTTTGGGCCTATACTGGCCGACAGTGACATATTTATGCTGTGACCGCCTAATGCACCTCCAACCACAAAATCCAAAGTTCTTTGCTGTCAGGTGAATGCCTATTGACTAATTTTTGGGGCCTATACTGGCCGACAGTTACATATTTATCCTGTGACCACCTAATGCACCTCCAGCCACAGAATCCAAAGTTCTGTCTGTTCTGTAAGGTGAATCCCTATTGGCTAATTTTTGAGGCCTGTAGTGGCCGGCAGTTAAATTTTTAATCTCTAGCCACATAATCACTTCTCTGCCTCTCATTATGGTGGCGTATGAACCACATTCACCATAAGGACCTTCTAATGTCACAGGGTCATGTGACAGTTCCTTCCACCCCGTACTGTGCCCCTAAACGTGTACTGTGCCCTCTTATACCCTGCATAACTGGATGGCCATAACTGTATCTCTTTCTCTGCCCACGCCATACTTTTTTAAACCTGGCATGAGCGAGAAAAATATGCAGATTGCGGTGCTAAGGACCTTTGCGCCACAATCTGTGTCAGAAATACGCCTAACATAGATGTATTTCTATATAATAAATGACCAGCTAATTGTATTATTATTCGGGGGTAGGGCTAATATCTATCTGTTATATAGATTCTAGTGTATTATACTGTGCCCTGTATTTCCCAGTAGAAAATTATCCTTGGTAAACACAGTCCTCATCCCTGACCACCAGGACAGGTAGCACTCTGTCAGTACATGGCGGGTTCCCCACGCTTCTCTGATGTGTACTGGTGCTTATTCTGACACTAGGGCTGGGTTCTCATGCTATTTTTGCCATCCATTTAATGCATACTAAAAATGTATGCGTTAACAGATGCCTCAGACTGATGCCGCAAAGTGGCGTCCGTTCACCATACAGTTCCATGGTAGAAAAAGATATTACGTTAACGTATGCATTTTTTAATGGACTTTGCAGGATACAAAAACGTGGAGTGCTGCACATTTGTATACATCAAACCAATAGGAAATACATTTTTTCTAGACTCCAGCAGGGCACATCAGACCTAAATGAGATGTATTCTGTGTTTTAAGATCTTTTCCCTCTATCTGACAGATGTGCTATCCATTCAATTTATGTACAAGCCCAGGAAAATATGGCAGAGCTTGACTGGTATATTTTAGATCCACTGGCATCAAAGCTAGAATTCCTCATGATTGGCTGAGGCTGATTGCAAAGCATTATGGGTATGGGGTCATGTGATTCTACGTCTCCATTTTCTCATCCTCTCTGTATTATGATATGTAAATGATGGACAATGTTTTGTGTGGGATGAATCCCAATAACTTTGGACTCACTAGAAGGCTAAGTAAATTTTGTAATGCATTTCAATTAATTTAGAATTAATTTGCTCATGTCTACTTGACAGCTTTTCTAAACTTGACAACACCCCTTCTAAGCTGAAGAGTGAATGTCCGAATACAAAAACATCAAACAAAATTATTTTAGGACCCATAAAACTTAACATTTAATAGAGACAAGATAAAAAAATGCCCTATATACCAAGGCAGATGAAATTAAATAAACAAAGGCAAATTTATGGCCTAACTACCATTGAGCATGTGACATCCACTGGCTAGTAATGGAATGTGTGAATAGCTTAGATAAGGGCAATACCTAGGGCGATACCAGTGATAGAAATGAGAGGCCTGGGGCAATAATATTAGTGCAGGGGAGAAAAAGAGGAAAAACTCTACCTGTACAAGCCCTAACTATGCCTCTGCCCAGGGTCAATCCCTGATGATGGGATTTCACTGTCCTCGTACCTGCCCTAACTGACCCTAGGAGGCCTTAAACAAAGAGAGTTCCCCTCAAAAGAGGGTAGATAGAAAAGATAGTGACAAAATATACCTTGATAATAATTAATTGATAATCTAAACGCGTTTCCCCCCTTACTGGAATCCTCAGGGGTTGATCATAGCTGAGTACGTATAAAGATACTAGCTAAGAAGAACATATAAATCATATCGGTAACATACTTCATCCAGGGATAATGGCTGATAACATTCCATAAAAGATAATACAAATAGGCAGACCTTATGATAGAAGTTGAGTACACCAAAAGGAGCCGATTACATCACAGATTCCCCACTGTTATAGGGAAGAAATGCCACCTATAAATTGAAGACAAATAGATATATACGTCTACTATATAAATACCTATGCAAGGTGGAAACATATCTGGCAAAGTTAGAAACTTACAAGTGATGTGCCTTCTTCAAGTGCTGACTGCCTCCTGCCAAGCCATCGATGCGGCAGTGAGGCATGTTATTGCTATGGAAATTTAAATAGCGGCATCCACGCACGTCCCACAGCGGAGATGGCGGCGCTTCCGGTCTATGGAGCGCACGCCGTGCCTCCACTTTCGATCTCGTGGAACGCACGCTTCACTTCCGTATCTGTATCTCCAACTTCGCCGAGATACAGACAGGGAGGAGCGTTCTAGCATGCTCAGTTTGCTTCCATACCCTAGAGACACGCCCCGCATGCAGACCACTATCGGACTAAACCAAAGGAAATAAAAGGAGGAGCGCTGTAGCAAGGAGGGGAGGGGCAACCGCAATTACTTAAATACCATGCACCATTATATTTTGCTCATATACAGTTGCAAGAAAAAGTATGTGAACCCTTTGGAATGATATGGATTTCTGCACAAATTGACCATGAAATGTGATCTGATCTTCATCTAAGTCACAACAATAGACAATCACAGTCTGCTTAAACTAATAACACACAAAGAATTAAATGTTACCATGTTTTTATTGAACACACCATGTAAACATTCACAGTTCAGGTGGAAAAAGTATGTGAACCCCTGTACTAATGACACCTCCAAGAGCTAATTGGAGTGAGGTGTGAGCCAAATGGAGTCTAATTAATGAGATGAGATTGGATGGATTGGTTACAGCTTCCCTGCCCTATAAAAAACACATACCAGTTCTGGGTTTGCTTTTCACAAGAAGCATTGCCTGATGTGCAATCAGGCAATGTGCCTCGCACAAAAGAGCTCTCAGAAGACCTACGATTAAGAATTGTTGACTTGCATAAAGCTAGAAAGGGTTATAAAAGTATTTCCAAAAGCCTTGCTGTTCATCAGTCCACGGTAAGACAATTTGTCTATAAATGGAGAAATTTCAGCACTGCTGCTACTCTCCCTAGGAGTGGCCATCCTGCAAAGATGACTGCAAGAGCACAGCGCAGACTGCTCAATGAGTTGAAGAAGAATCCTAGTGTCAGCTAAAGACTTACAAAAGTCCCTGGCATATGCTAACATCCCTGTTAGCGAATCTACAATACGTAAAACACTAAACAAGAATGGATTTCAAGGAAGGATACCACAGAGGAAGCCACTGCTGTCCCAAAAAAACATTGCTGCACGTTTACAGTTTGCACAAGAGCACCTGGATGTTCCACAGCAGTACTGGCAAAATATTCTGTGGACAAATGAAACCAAAGTTGAGTTGTTTGGAATAAACACACAACACTATGTGTGGAGAAAAAGAGGTACAGCACACCAACATCAAAACCTCATCCTAACTGTGAAGTATGGTGGTGGGGGCATCATGGTTTGGGGCTGCTTTGCTGGGTCAGGGCCTGGACGGATTGCTTTCATCAAAGGAAAAATGAATTCCCAAGTTTATCAAAACATTTTCCAGGAGAAATTCACCACTTCAGCCCCCCTAGCTTAAACCCCCTTAATGACCAGACCACTTTTTACAATTCTGCACTACACTACTTTCACGGTTTATTGCTCGGTCATATAACTTACCACCCAAATTAATTTTGCCTCCTTTTCTTCTCACTAATAATGCTTTCATTTGGTGGTATTTAATTGCTGCTGACATTTTAACTTTTTTTTATATTAATCGAAATTGACCGAAATTTTTGCAAAAAAACTAAATTTTTCACTTTCTGTTGTAAAATTTTTCAATTAAAACTACATTTCTATATAAATTTTTCTCTAATTGTATTGTTCTACATGTCTTTGATAAAAAAAAAATGCAATAAGTGTATATTTATTGGTTTGGGTAAAAGTTATAGCGTTTACAAACTATGATGCAAAAATGTGAATTTACGCACTTTGACTTTCTGAGCACCTGTCATGTTTCCTGAGGTTCTACAATGCCCAGACAGTAGAAACACCCCAAAAATGACCCTATTTCGGAAAGTAGACACCCTAAGGTATTCGCTGATGAGCATAGTGAGTTCATGGAAGATTTTATTTTTGGTCACAAGTTAGCTGAAAAAGATATATATATTTTTTTTTTCTTGCAAAGTCTCATATTCCTCTACAAAAAATAAAATTTTACATGAACTCACCATACCCCTCACGAAATTCCTTGGGGTGTCTTATTTCCAAAATGGGGGCACTTGTGGGGTATTTATACTGCCTGGGCATTTTAGGGGACCTAAAGCGTGAGAAGTAGTTTGGAATCCAAATGCGTAAAAAATGCCCTGTGAAATCCTAAAGGTGCTCTTTAGAATTTGGGCACCTTTGCGCATCTTGGCTGTAAAAAAGTGTCACACATGTGGTATCTCCGTACTCAGAAGAAGTAGGGCAATGTGTTTTGGGGTGTATTTTTACATATACCCATGCTGGATGAGAGAAATATCTCTGTAAAAGACAACTTTTCACATTTTTTTAATTCAAAGTTGTCATTTTACAGAGATATTTATCTCACCCAGCATGGGTATATGTAAAAATACACCCAAAAACACATTGCCCTACTTCTCCTAAGTACAGCGATACCACATGTGTGACACTTTTTTGCAGCCTAGGTGCACATAGGGGCCCAAATTCCAATGAGTATCTTTTAGGAGGGCATTTTTAGGCATTTGGATTCTCATGCTTTTGGGCCCCTAAAATGCCAGGGCAGTATAAATACCCCACATGTGACCCCATTTTGTAAAGAAGACACCTCAAGGTATTCCGTGAGGGGCATGGCGAGTTCATAGAAGTTTTCTTTTTTTTTGGCACAAGTTAGCGGAAATTTTTTATTTTTATTTTTTCTCACAAAGTCTCCCTTTCCGCTAACTTGGGACAAAAAGTTAAATCTTTAATGGACTCAATATGCCCCTCAGCGAATACCTTGGGGTGTCTACTTTCCAAAATGGGGTCATTTGTGGGGTGTGTTTACTGTTCTGGCATTTTGGGCGGGGCTAAATTGTGAGCAACCCTGTAAAGCCTAAAGGTACTCGTTGGACTTTCGGCCCCTTTACGCACCTAGGCTGGAAAGAAGTGTCACACATGTTGTATTGCCGTATTCAGGAGAAGTAGGGAAATGTGTTTTGGGGTGTATTTTTACATATACCCATGCTAGGTGAGAGAAATATCTCTGTAAATTGACAACTTTGTATAATTTTTTTTTTAAAGTTGAGATTTCTCACACACAGTATGGGTATATGTAAAAATACACCCTAAAACACATTGCCCTACTTCTCCTGAGTACCGCGATACAATATGTGTGACACTTTTTTGCAGCCTAGGTGCGCAAAGGGGCCCAAATTCCAATGAGTACCTTTTAGGAGGGCATTTTTAGGTATTTGGATTCCAGACTTCTTATCACGATTTAGGGCCCCTAAAATGCCAGGGCAGTATAAATACCCCACATGTGACCCCATTTTAGAAAGAACACTCATAAAGCCTATGCACTAAGTGAAAGGGCTGCCAAAAATTACAAGGAACCGACACTGCAAAACACCCTTTGTTACACATAAAGGAGGGTATCATACACACCCTTGAAAAATTATGATTGATGACCTGCTGGTGATCCTCAAAATCATTTGGAGCAAGGGCCTACTGATCTGACCATCTAAAACATTACGGGCGAGGGCCCTCCTGCTGCATTGGTGACTCTAGATAACCTCTGGGCGATTGCACATCCCCTTGAAGGCGACAATCCATTTGGATGTCTGCCCTACCAACTTTCGATGTTCTTTTCTTCTCCTACCATGTTGATCACGGGTAACGGGGAATCGGGGTTCGATGTCCCTAATCGTCTCCCTGACTCCTCACCATATGAGCGGACCCCGATGGTGGGACGGCTCATACACTGGATACCTAATATCCTGAGTCGCCCTAGAAATCCATCACTTAGGAGCAGGGGAGAGACTACCTGTTCCTCCACAACACTGAGGAACAGGAGTCTCTAACTAAGGCCAGGCTGCAAGGAGGGGAAACACATACAGCTAAAAGAGATGGCAGGTAAGTGAAACCAGTAACACACTTACCTGCCACAGACACACTGACTGGAACCTGTGCACAAGTGCTAGTGTCCACAACAACATTAAAGGACACAGCACACACCACAAACCACCCAGGACACCATAGCTGCAATAACTTGAGACAGGGGAATGTCTAGTAAACATGACACCAAACACAACCAGACATGTAACACCAAACTAGACATTCAAACACCCTGCATATAACCCACTCCATATAAATAGGGACAGGAAGGGAAGGAGACACCGGGATGACATTGATATCTATGACCACAAGGGTGGCCCTCACTGGACAGATGGAACACCCTGGACTGGAGCAGAGCTCTAGCACCAACAACAGCTGAAGTACCACTGACTCCAGCCAGGAAACCACAGAAGATATAAGCCAAGTGACCACACCCAGTCAGGGAGTTAACCCTTACAGCACCAGAGGGAGGCTACAACTTAAATGGGAAGTGCACACACAAGCATACCAAACACGTTACCACCGGCAACAGCATGCGTGGCAACCATTTCACGGCAATAGCCCAGAAGGCCAAGACACTGCCACCGCATGCTCTAGCAGCAGCACGTTGCTGCGGGCAACCGCAAGTGTGGCAACAGTGTCACAGCGTTCACCATAGACCGTGACAGTGGGTCAAGATATTAAAGCACAAGCATACAGGGAATGCAGCAGGAGCGCTGCAATTACCCACTCCCGATTCAGGGAGGTAGTGACGATAAATAACAATACAGCACTCATATGCAGTCCTGGTATTGAAATGAGTACACTTTCCGTTAACGAGGATCTATTGGAGGGCAAGTCTGGTGCCAGCAACCAACTTTCTCCCGGCCTCCACAACGTTCATCCAGTGTGCCATCATGGTGAGGATTGTGTTGACCAGACTCTTGGCTACTGAGACTGGATTTGAAGGTGAGGGCCTGCTGCCGCTTTGTTGACTCTAGATAACCTCTAGGCGATCGCACGTCCCCGTGATGGGGACGATCCATTTGGATGTCTGTCCTATCAACTTTGGAGCAATTTTTCAACAAGGACCTTCTGGTATAGCACCGTTTTGCTTGTCCCCTCCACCAGAGGAATGAGAGATGAGAAGTTCTCTTTGTAGCGTGGGTCGAGAAGGGTGAACAACCAGCAATCCGTGTTGTCTAAAATGCGTATAACGCGCGGGTCATGGGAAAGGCAGCCTGACATGAAGTCAGCCATGTGTGCCAGAGTACCAACAGGCAAGACTTCGCTGTCATCATCAGAAGGTGAGGTGACCCTGTAAAACATTATATGCGAGGGCCTACAGTTGAGCTGACCCTGTAAAACATTATATGCGAGGGCCTGCATGTGATCTGACCCTGTAAAACATTATATGCAAAGGGCATATATGTGAGGGCATTATGTGCGACTAATAAGCATGTTGATATGATGGAAGAGGAGAAGGAGGATGAGAAAAGGAAGATTCAACCATATACCCTTGTTTGTGGTGGAAGGGGTGCATGGGTATACAGTGTATTCAGAACATTATAAACAACACATTTAAAGTGCCTTTATCAGCTTTTCTCTAGTGGAGTTGAGAAGTAGTGATGTCCCAAACTATTCGCTGGCAAATGGTTCCCGGCGAACATAGCTTGTTCGCGTTCGTCGCTGCAGGCGAACATATGCGATGTTTGGTCCGCTCCTATACATCATCACTGAGTAAACTTTGACCCTGTACCTCACAGTCAGCAGACACATTCCAGCCTATCAGCAGCAGACCCTCCCTTCCAGACCCTCCCACCTCCTAGACAGCATCCATTTTATATTCATTTGGAAACTGTATTCACAGTGAGAGGAGGGACAGTACTGCTGCTGCTGATTCAATAGGGAAAGCGTTAGCTAGGGCATTGTTCTGTGTCCACAGACTCATCTGCTGTAAGGACAGCGTCTTGACAGCACCCCAAAAAGCCCTTTTTTTTTTTTTATATGTATATTGCAGTTGCCTGGGTGCCCGTGTGTTGCCTGGGTGCATTGCACACCATTCATACAGGGTGTGACAGAAAATACCTTGCAGATAAAAAAAAAATTATATTTAATATTTTTCTGTGACATAATCACATTTGCAAGCCCATGTGTGTCAGGCCCACACATACTATATTGTGCCCACTGGCTAATGTCTAGGCCTGCACTCATACCGTTACAGGGTGTCATTCATCCAAATACCTTATGTTGTGGAAATTTTATTAGGATGTGTATTTGATATATTGTGTATTGTCATCATGTCTCTCAGTGTCAGGGTAAACCATTGGAGTGGATATCTTCCTGTGTATGTCCTGTCACAGCTACTGAGCGCAGAGGTCTCCATCGGCGAATGGTCCATGTGCTAAGCACTGGGCTGTGGGCCGGGGAAGACTGATGTGTTCAGCAGAGCAGTGTTTTGTTGGCTCATGTATTGCCACTGTCTAGGGCCCCCGCGCAAGACGCGGATTTATTGGCTTGGCGTGGATGCATTTGTTAACCACTTGCCGCCGCGCTAACGCCGAAAGGCGTCATTGCGGCGGCTCTCCCAGGCTACGCTAACGCCAATAGGCGTCATCTCGCGTGAGCCGAGATTTCCTGTGAACGCGCGCACGCAAGCGCGCGCGCTCACAGGAACGGAAGGTAAGCAAGTGGATCTCCAGCCTGCCAGCAGCGATCGCTCGCTGGCAGGCTGGAGATGTGATTTTTTTAACCCCTAACAGGTATATTAGACGCTGTTTTGATAACAGCGTCTAATATACCTGCTACCTGGTCCTCTGGTGGTCCCTTTTGTTAGGATCGACCACCAGAGGACTCAGGCAGCTCACTAAAGTAGCACCAAACACCACTACACTACACTACACCCCCCCTGTCACTTATTAACCCTTTATAAACCACTGATCAGCCCATATAGACTCCCTGATCACCCCCCTGTCATTGATCACCCCCCTGTAAGGCTCCATTCAGAGGTCCGTATGATTTTTACGGCTCCACGGATACATGGATCGGATCCGCAAAACGCATACGGACGTCTGAATGGAGCCTTACAGGGGGGTGATCAATGACAAGGGGGTGGTCACGCATATAGACTTCCTGATCACTTCCCTGTCATTGATCACCCCCCTGTCATTGATCACCCCCCTGTAAGGCTCCAATCAGACGTCCGTATGATTTTTACGGATCCACTGATACATGGATCGGATCCGCAAAACACATGCGGACGTCTGAATGGAGCCTTACAGGGGGGTGATCAATGACAGAGGAGTGATCACCAATATAGACTCCCTGATCACCTCCGTCATTGATCACCCCCCCTGTAAGGCTCCATTCAGACGTCCGTATGATTTTTACGATTCCACGGATACATGGATCGGATCCGCAAAACACATACGGACGTCTGAATGGAGCCTTACAGGGGGGGAATCAATGACAGGCGGGTGATCACCCATATACACTCCCTGATCACCCCCTGTCATTGATCACCCCACTGTAAGGCTCCATTCAGATGTCCGTATGTGTTTTACGGATCCGCGCATCTATGGTTCGGATCCGCAAAACACATACGGACGTCTGAATGGAGCCTTACAGAGGGGTGATCAGTGACAGGGGGGTGATCACCCATATAGACTTCCTGATCACCCCCCTGTCATTGATCACCCCCCTGTCATTGATCACCCCCCTGTAAGGCTCCATTCAGACGCCCCTATGTGTTTTACGGATCCACGCATCCATGGATCGGATCCGTAAAACGCATACGGACGTCTGAATGGAGCCTTACAGGGGGGTGATCAGGGAGTCTATATGGGATGATCACCCCCGTGTAAGGCTCCATTCAGACGTCTGCATGTGTTTTACGATTCACGCATCCATGGATCGGATCCGCAAAACGCATACGGACGTCTGAATGGAGCCTTACAGGGGGGTGATCACCTCATATACACCCCCTGTCATTGATCACCCCCTGTCATTGATCACCCCCCTGTCATTGATCACCCCCCTGTAAGGCTCCATTCAGACGTCTGCATGTGTTTTACGGATCCACGCATCCATGGATCGGATCCGCAAAACGCATACGGACGTCTGAATGGAGCCTTACAGGGGGGTGATCAGGGAGTCTATATGGGATGATCACCCCCGTGTAAGGCTCCATTCAGACGTCTGCATGTGTTTTACGGATTCACGCATCCATGGATCGGATCCGCAAAACGCATACGGACGTCTGAATGGAGCCTTACAGGGGGGTGATCAGTGACAGGGGGGTGATCACCTCATATACACTCCCTGATCACCCCCTGTCATTGATCACCCCCCTGTAAGGCTCCATTCAAACATTTTTTTGGCCCAAGTTAGCGGAAATATATATATTTTTTTGTTTGTTTTTTCTTACAAAGTCTCATATTCCACTAACTTGTGTAAAAAAATAAAATCTCACATGAACTCACCATACCCCTCACGGAATCCAAATGCGTAACATTTTTTAGACATTTATATTCCAGACTTCTTCTCACTCTTTAGGGCCCCTAAAAAGCCAGGGCAGTATAAATACCCCACATGTGACCCCATTTCGGAAAGAAGACACCCCAAGGTACTCTGTGAGGGGCATATTGAGTCCATGAAAGATTGACATTTTTGTCCCAAGTTAGCGGAAAGGGAGACTTTGTGATAAAAAAAATATATAAATAAATTTCCGCTAACTTGTGCCCAAAAAAAAAAATTCTATGAACTCGCCATGCCCCTCATTGAATACCTTGGGGTGTCTTCTTTCCAAAGTGGGGTCACATGTGGGGTATTTATACTGCCCTGGCTTTTTAGGGGCCTGAAAGTGTGAGAAGAAGTCTGGGATCCAAATGTCTAAAAATGCCCCCCTAAAAGGAATTTGGGCCCCTTTGCGCATCTAGGCTGCAAAAAAGTGTCACACATCTGGTATCGCCGTACTCAGGAGAAGTTGGGGAATGTGTTTTGGGGTGTCATTTTACATATACCCATGCTGGGTGAGAGAAATATCTTGGTCAAATGCCAACTTTGTATAAAAAAATGGGAAAAGTTGTCTTTTGCAGAGATATTTCTCTCACCCAGCATGGTTATATGTAAAATGACACCCCAAAACACATTCCCCAACTTCTCCTGAGTACGGCGATACCAGATGTGTGTCACTTTTTTGCCGCCTAGGTGGGCAAAGGGGCACACATTCCAAAGAGCACCTTTCGGATTTCACAGGTCATTTTTTACACATTTTGATTTCAAACTACTTACCACACATTAGGGCCCCTAGAATGCCAGGGCAGTATAACTACCCCACAAGTGACCCCATTTTGGAAAGAAGACACCCCAAGGTATTCCGTGAGGGGCATGGCGAGTTCCTATAATTTTTTATTTTTTGTCACAAGTTAGCGGAAAATTATGATTTTTATTTTTTTATTTATTTTTCTTACAAAGTCTCATATTCCACTAACTTGTGACAAAAAAAAAAAAATTCCAGGAACTCGCCATGCCCCTCACGGAATACCTTGGGGTGTCTTCTTTCCAAAATGGGGTCACTTGTGGGGTAGTTATACTGCCCTGGCAATTTAGGGGCCCTAATGTGTGCGAAGTAGTTTGAAATCAAAATCTGTAAAAAATGGCCGGTGAAATCCTAAAGGTGCATTTTGGAATATGTGCCCCTTTGCCCACCTAGGCTGCAAAAAAGTGTGACACATCTGGTATCGCCGTACTCAGGAGAAGTTGGGCAATGTGTTTTGGGGTGTCATTTTACATATACCCATGCTGGGTGAGATAAATATCTTGGTCAAATGCCAACTTTGTATAAAAAAATGGGAAAAGTTGTCTTTTGCCAAGATATTTCTCTCACCCAGCATGGGTATATGTAAAATGACACCCCAAAACACATTCCCCAACTTCTCCTGAGTACGGCGATACCAGATGTGTGTCACTTTTTTGCCGCCTAGGTGGGCAAAGGGGCACACATTCCAAAGAGCACCTTTCGGATTTCACAGGCCATTTTTTACACATTTTGATTGCAAAGTACTTCTCACACATTTGGGCCCCTAAATTGCCAGGGCAGTATAACTTACCCACAAGTGACCCCATTTTGGAAAGAAGACACCCCAAGGTATTTCGTGATGGGCATAGTGAGTTCATGGAAGTTTTTATTTTTTGTCACAAGTTAGTGGAATATGAGACTTTGTAAGAAAAAAATAAAAATAAAAAAATCATCATTTTCCGCTAACTTGTGACAAAAAATAAAAAGTTCTATGAACTCACTATGCCCATCAGCGAATACCTTAGGGTGTCTACTTTCCGAAATGGGGTCATTTGTGGGGGGTTTCTACTGTCTGGGCATTGTAGAACCTCAGGAAACATGACAGGTGCTCAGAAAGTCAGAATTGCTTCAAAAAGCGGAAATTCACATTTTTGTACCATAGTTTGTAAACGCTATAACTTTTACCCAAACCATTTTTTTTTACCCAAACATGTTTTTTTATCAAAGACATGTATAACAATAAATTTAGCGAAAAATTTATATATGGATGTCGTTTTTTTTTGCAAAATTTTACAACTGAAAGTGAAAAATGTCATTTTTTTGCAAACAAATCGTTAAATTTTGATTAATAACAAAAAAAGTTAAAATGTCAGCAGCAATGAAATACCACCAAATGAAAGCTCTATTAGTGAGAAGAAAAGGAGGTAAAATTAATTTGGGGGGTAAGTTGAATGACCGAGCAATAAACCGCTAAAGTTGTGGAGTGCCGATTTGTAAAAAAGGGCCTGGTCACTAGGGGGGTATAAACCTGTGGTCCTTAAGTGGTTAAGAGAACAATATAAACGAAAGGAACGTGCGTTTGTTGTCTCTAGTGCGCCTGATCAGCCGCTGGAGATAATGACGCTGTACTGTAAATAAACCTGCATGTGTATCATAGTAACTTTATCTGGCATTGATCACTGAGCAAGGCTGGATAAAGTTCACTCCAGTGGTAATGTTAGATTATTGTATACATGTGTTTGCTAGTTGGCTATGTTATTCTAAATGCTTGTCTTCCTATGTCATCACTTCCTGTATGTCATCACTTCCTGTATCCTTGTCTTGGGCCAGCCCCTTTTGCACATTTTTGTTTAGTCAATAAAGGATGGAGACTGGGCAAGGAGGGGGGGAGTTGCTCAGAATTTCAATCAAGATGGTAACAACTGGGTCTGTCTCTTACTGCAGCTGATGGAGGATAGAGTTACCTTTTTCCTTACACAAACTTTGATGCGAGCTGATTACACTATTAATTTTTCTACAACAGATTATTACAAATTTCTATTTCAGATGGCGAGCTAGGTGGATTCAACAGATTTTTTTCTCTGCACAGCAGGTAAAAGGGAGGATATAGGAAACTATAGTTTTGTCTGCTGCGTCAGAGAAAATTTCTGCTTGTTAAAAGAACATTTTTCGCTCTATTTGTGTAAGGATAAGGTAACAGTTTTTCCATTGTCTAGTTTTAGGTGGATCTGTGTTGATTGTATGGAGGTTGTATGATGCGGTTGTGTGGTGAATAGTACAGGGAATTGTTTATTTTTGTAACTTCCTAACTTTTATGTTACTGTGATTTTGTAAGAGGCAATTTTATAGAGGTTTATAGAGGCAGAAATTGGGTTTAGTGTTTGTACATTAGAGACAGCGTTTAGAGTGTTTTTATATTGTTAGCCTGTAAATCACCCACAGAGTGGAGGTTTTGCTCTGGTTTCAGGGGGTAGGGAACATAGGGAAATATAAAAACGTTTTTTTTTTATTGCTGGATATTGTAGACACTATCTTGATTTCCTTTGTGTATGACTATGTGCTTGTCGGCCATCTTTACCAAGCTTGTCGGCCATCTTAGTTAGTTTGCTATGGAAAGCGATTTGATTGTTTTTGCCTGAAATGTTAGTTTTGTCAAATAGTTATCTTGTCTTTTCGTAACCTTTCTATGTACAGTTTGATTTTGTTTTGGTAAGTTTTGTGCTGGATATCGGTTTAGTGTTCGGTTATGGTATAGCGCAGTGACTAGTCTGATACAGGAATCATTGTGTGAACATTAGTGGCAGTTTAGTGGTGAAATCGTCCTATAGTTGATGATTCTGCTTAATGTTTGTATATCTGTGGCTGTTACACTGAATTGTAGACTTGTTTGGCATAATTAATACAGATACTACAGTGTAGAAACGTTCTGTGCCAAAAGTATTGGAACAACTCCTAGAAATTGGTACTAGTGTGTTGTATTTTTTGTAACAACCATTGTGGTGTTTGTTTCTGGTGCAATGGAAAGTATTTTTAAAGAAGTTGCAAAGTTGAAGGACACGGAGGCCATTCTTCAGGCTATGCAGGGATTTACTGATCCATGGCTGCAGGCCCAGAATTGTGTAGCAAACCTGATCAGTACCAATAAATGGCGCAAAAGGAAAGGCAAGTATGCTCTGATTTTTGCTGCTGGGTGGATAGCGGATAAATATCAGGAGTCTTGTAGGCTGAAGCTAAGTTTGGAAGGAGAAGTGGAAGATTTAAAAGTGGAAATTGTTAAATTGAGAACTCTTGTCCAGCAGGCAACTGAAGCTAGCGCTGAGTATGAATGTACTGTGAGGTGTAATGCTGAGCTGTGCAAGGAGAATGAAAGTTTATCTAAAAGCCTGATGCATGCTCAGGATGCTGTAAGGAAATTGCCAGAGTTATTGAAACAACCGTTGGAGAGTAATGTGTCTGGGATTAGAGGCAATGTATGGGCTGTAAGCATGGAGAAGTCTGAGGATTGTGGGTCAGATAGTGGAACCGACTCAGGGATGGAGATGGACAATGTGTCTGACCCTGGAGTTGGACGTATTAACACAAGGCCAGAAGATTCCTCAGATGAGTCCGTGGTAAGAGGACTCATTTCAGATAGTAGTGTGAGATCTACTCATGCTAGGATGGTTAATGTTGTGCGCCAAGTCAAATCTCCATGTGCCCAGACAATGTATTGTGCCCGGAGGCAAGCTATTCTTTGTTTCGCATGCAGGGAATACGGGCACATTGCACGATTTTGCAATGTTGCTAATGGCAACAGACACAGGTTTGTTAAGTACCCCAGAACCACACCTAGAAGTGAAGTGGTTTATTCAGCAAGCTGGGGTAATGGTCCCAGACATGCTTCTTTGCAAAGGCAGAGAACCCAGGGACAGCCAAGGTCATTTATCAGTGAAGCGGATTTTAAATCACAATATGAACGGTTAAAATGTGAAAATGTAAAGCTCAGAGAGGAAAGAGATCGGTTCTTGGAATTCAGTAGAGTTTCAAATTTTTGTGTGCGAAAGAAGGGTAAATTAAGGGCTTTGGAAACCATTTTAACTCTTAAGACCTAATTTGAATAAAATCCCTCCCCCTAGGAAAAAACGGTTTTGGGACCTTGTGATGTTAAGTCCTGCTTCTCAGTCAAATTAATCCGAAGCTGTTTGGGGCTGGGCAAATTAACATTTCAATTACTGGGTGGGTCGAATTTCTACTGTACAGTTTCAGGGGAACCCTCCAGGACATTGATTTGTTAATTCAGTCCTATACAATTGTATGTGTTCCTAAGGTTTTAGTTTTTGTATGCGTTTTGGGTTAAGTTAAAATTAACTATTTGCTGAAGCTCAATGTATGTAATCAAGTGTTTTTTCCTTTTTTATTTTTCAGTTATTTTTGTCTATTTTTGTTTGGGTATTTCTTTGACTAATTTACATTGACATTTTTCTGCAGTTCTATATTCAATCTTAACATACTTTTTTCCTTCTATTACTCTTTTCCAAGTGACGGTTCTACACTCCAGGACTCTTCTCTCTTTAACAACCAGAGGTTAACCCCGTATTTATTTTTACTTTATCAGCAGGAGATTGACTGGAGGAGCCACATTGAGCTGGAGTAAAGCGGGTCTCAATTATTGGTTTGTCGTGCTGGCCGAACGCAGGCGTAGCTCAGCTGTGTGTATAGCCCTTTAGGAGGAATACTGGGAATCCAGCAAAAGGAGCTTTGGCTTAAATGCCCTGTGGGAGTGGAAATAGCATTGAGAGTAGCAATAGGCCGCCCTCAGTGCAAGAGATTTCTAGCTGTCCCACATAGGCTGTGTAAAAGTCGGGGTCGGGCAGACGTACCGTAAGAATGAGCCGGGCGGTACCCTCCATGTAAAGCGTGTCCCTGGACGCAGGCAACACTGGTAAGGCTTGGTTAACCAAGGTTGGGTTGTGGTAGATCCATTTTCGGGGGGAAAACATAGTTCCCATCGTGGGGTCAGACGGCTGCTCAGTACATGAGATCTAGTTATGGGGTAAAGGCCAGAAAGCCCCTTAAAGAATGGAGTAGGTGGTCCAAGGGAACTAATTGGAGTATCCTTCTGTACGTTAGGTAGCGCAATTGTGGCTGCAAAAGTCAATCATGGAAATTAAGCAGGGCGTACAGAACCCAGTTTTAATCCGGAAGAACCGAGTGATGTACGGCCTGGCCTGAGGGGTAAACTGAGTTTAGGGATCCGATTCAGGAAGCAGAGGAGGCTCTATCTGGGCTGACTTTGCTGAAACAGGCCAGGTCTACAAAACCCGGGCCTACTGAAACAACCAGTACCTGAGGTAAGTGAGTCCCTATCTGTCACTTCCACCTTCACTACTGACAGGGTCACTTTTCTCTATCTCTCTCTCTCATCCCTCCCTCATCTCTCCATCTAACCTTGAGACCATGCACCATGTTTAATACAGCTTCTCTTCGTCCTGGTTTTAAGGACGATGAGAAGGGGGGAAAGTGGTGCAGAAAACAACAATCTTCAAACTTTCTAACCTCTCAAATGTCAATCAATTTCTAAACCATCACAACTGCCTTTTCTTTGCTGGTACTTGGGTCAGATTTTTGCAAAGAAGGTATAAATCATGGACGATACACGGCCTGAATGTTCAGCTGTAACCCTTTATTCCATCAGGTATGCCCACAGGCAGCCCCATGGGTTATCACCCAATGTCCACCACCGGGTTGGGGACTCTCTCCTGGACCCAGACTCAATAACCAGTGTTCATTTTTAGTCAACCAGGTGATTGGGTTGTGCTAAAGAAACATCCGATGACGGGACTAGAGCTGAGATATCTTGGGCCATTCCAGGTGCTGTTGATGACGACAACCACTCTGAAGTTCGAGGGACGAGACAACTGGATCCACACGGGTCACTGCAAGAAGCTGCTCAACTACATCAAAGAATTCAGAGTATCACTTTTGTTTATTTGTTTAGTTTAATGTTTGTTGATAGCACTGGTTTTACATTCCTATAGGGTAATATCAGCTATATGTTTAATAATAGCTCTGGCTCCTGCTCCTCGCTTGTTAATCCTCTATGGGTGTCTAGGCAGCTAGGTGGCCTGTAGATATAATAAAGGTCATAAGTTAGTGGGATCCTCCAGTTGTGAGGAAGGTCAACCTTACTAATAAAACCTCTGATCTCTTTAATAACACCCATAGCTCAGGGAGCGATCCCTCAGTATATTCAGTTACTACTGGAAGCCCGTGACCGTCAGAAGTTCTTGTGTGGAGTTGAAGGGTCCGTACTATTTCCTATGCGGTTTAGCCGCTTATAAGGTAATTCCCCCTAATGCCAGAGGTTCATGTGTCCTGGTGAAGCTTGTCCCTGCATCTTACTTTGCAGCCGATTGGGAGAAACTGATAGTGTGGAAGGAGGTAAGAAGTTCAGGGAGAGTTGGAAGGGATTTGTTTTGTGGCTGGATGGGATGGGGAGTTGGACTTATGAAGCGATTGAACAATTCCTCGTCCATAGTGGATGAGATGTTCAAAGAAACCGTTGAGGCAGTGAGAGAGATCCCGAGAAACATCAGTAGAGCGTCCAGAGGAAGGTTTCTGTGAATTAGATGACAATTATACCTGGCTAGCAGACACCATTGACAAGGGTCAGGCCCATACTGACAGGAGACAGGAGCAGGTCAGAGGCAGAGCTATGACTAGTGAGGGTTGGAATCCTTTTTAAAGCTTTGGGAGGTCTTGGGGCTCACTGGTTTTCCATTGGATCCGGGCGAAAAGAAATAGGACATGTATTTTGTTTCCATTCCTTCTATACGCCGGAGTGAGATGTTCCTGATGTCTAGTCGACTGAGTTACCGAAGCCCGAACAGAGAAGATGCCCTGAAGACCATGGACCAGATGCAGAGGATTCTAAACCAGCCGGCGACCTGCGCGAAACACCACCTCCTGAGTCAGCTCTCGAAGAAAAGAATCTCTGAGTCAAGATTTGTTTTAAGCTACGTGTCAAGATTGACTTTTGTGTTTTCCATCATCTGTTTTATGGATTCAGGACTTTTTGAAGACAAGACAGTTTTTTTTTTCCAAAGAAGAAGAAGAAGATCGAGATTCATCAAGGGACACTGGGGAGCATATGACAAAGAGGAGGGACTGTTGTGGAAATTTTATTAGGATGTGTATTTGATATATTGTGTATTGTCATCATGTCTCTCAGTGTCAGGGTAAACCATTGGAGTGGATATCTTCCCGTGTATGTCCTGTCACAGCTGCTGGGCGCAGGGGTCTCAATCGGCAAATGGTCCATGTGCTAAGCACTGGGCTGTGGGCCGGGGAAGACTGATGTGTTCAGCAGAGCAGTGTTTTGTTGACTCATGTATTGCCGCCGGCTAGGGCCCCCGCGCAAGATGCAGATTTATTGGCTTGGCGTGGATGCATTTGTTAAGAGAACAATATAAACGAAAGGAACGTGCGTTTGTTGTCTCTAGTGCGCCTGATCAGCCGCTGGAGATAATGACGCTGTACTGTAAATAAACCTGCATGTGGATCATAGTAACTTTATCTGGCATTGATCACTGAGCAAGGCTGGATAAAGTTCACTCCAGTGGTAATGTTAGATTATTGTATACATGTGTTTGTTAGCTGGCTATGTTATTCTAAATGCTTGTCTTCCTATGTCATCACTTCCTGTATGTCATCACTTCCTGTATCCTTGTCTTGGGCCAGCCCCTTTTACACATTTTGTTTAGTCAATAAAGGACAGAGACTGGGCAAGGAGGGGGGGGGGAATTGCTCAGAATTTCAATCAAGATGGCAACAACTGGGTCTGTCTCTTACTGCAGCTGATGGAGGATAGAGTTACCTTTTTCCTTACACAAACTTTGATGCGAGCTGATTACACTATTAATTTTTCTACAACAGATTATTACAAATTTCTATTTCACTTACAGAAAAAAAAAATTATATTTAAAATTTTACCGTGATCTAATCACATTTGCAAGCCCGTGTGTGTCAGGCCCACATATTCTGTATTGGGCCCACTGGATAGTGGCTAGGCCTGCACTCATACCGTTACAGGGTGTCATTCACTTAAATACCTTGCAAAAAAAAAAATTCTATTGAAAATTTTTCTGTGATCTAATCACATTTGCAAGCTCGTGTGCGTCAGGCCCACACATACTGTAGTGTGCCCACTGGCTAGTGTCTAGGCCTGCACTCATACCGTTACAGGGTGTCATTTACCCAAATACCTTGCAGAAAAAAATAAATTAAATCGAAAAAAATTCTGTGATCTAATCACATTTGCAAGCCCGTGTGCGTCAGGCCCACACATACTGTATTGTGCCCACTGGCTAGTGGCTAGGCCTGCACTCATACCGTTACAGGGTGTCATTCACTCAAATACCTTGCAGATAAAAAAAATTATATTGAAAATTTTTCTGTGATATAATCACATTTGCAACCAGGTGATTGTGTTGGGTTGGAATCCTTTTTAAAGCTTTGGGAGGTCTTGGGGCTCACTGGTTTTCCATTGGATCCGGGCGAAAAGAAATAGGACATGTATTTTGTTTCCATTCCTTCTATACGCCGGAGTGAGATGTTCCTGATGTCTAGTCGACTGAGTTACCGAAGCCCGAACAGAGAAGATGCCCTGAAGACCATGGACCAGATGCAGAGGATTCTAAACCAGCCGGCGACCTGCGCGAAACACCACCTCCTGAGTCAGCTCTCGAAGAAAAGAATCTCTGAGTCAAGATTTGTTTTAAGCTACGTGTCAAGATTGACTTTTGTGTTTTCCATCATCTGTTTTGTTTTATGGATTCAGGACTTTTTGAAGACAAGACAGTTTTTTTTTCCAAAGAAGAAGATCGAGATTCATCAAGGGACACTGGGGAGCATATGACAAAGAGGAGGGACTGTTGTGGAAATTTTATTAGGATGTGTATTTGATATATTGTGTATTGTCATCATGTCTCTCAGTGTCAGGGTAAACCATTGGAGTGGATATCTTCCCGTGTATGTCCTGTCACAGCTGCTGGGCGCAGGGGTCTCAATCGGCGAATGGTCCATGTGCTAAGCACTGGGCTGTGGGCCGGGGAAGACTGATGTGTTCAGCAGAGCAGTGTTTTGTTGACTCATGTATTGCCGCCGGCTAGGGCCCCCGCGCAAGATGCAGATTTATTGGCTTGGCGTGGATGCATTTGTTAAGAGAACAATATAAACGAAAGGAACGTGCGTTTTTTGTCTCTAGTGCGCCTGATCAGCCGCTGGAGATAATGACGCTGTACTGTAAATAAACCTGCATGTGGATCATAGTAACTTTATCTGGCATTGATCACTGAGCAAGGCTGGATAAAGTTCACTCCAGTGGTAATGTTAGATTATTGTATACATGTGTTTGTTAGCTGGCTATGTTATTCTAAATGCTTGTCTTCCTATGTCATCACTTCCTGTATGTCATCACTTCCTGTATCCTTGTCTTGGGCCAGCCCCTTTTGCACATTTTGTTTAGTCAATAAAGGACAGAGACTGGGCAAGGGGGGGGGGAATTGCTCAGAATTTCAATCAAGATGGCAACAACTGGGTCTGTCTCTTACTGCAGCTGATGGAGGATAGAGTTACCTTTTTCCTTACACAAACTTTGATGCGAGCTGATTACACTATTAATTTTTCTACAACAGATTATTACAAATTTCTATTTCACTTACAGAAAAAAAAAATTATATTTAAAATTTTACCGTGATCTAATCACATTTGCAAGCCCGTGTGTGTCAGGCCCACATATTCTGTATTGGGCCCACTGGATAGTGGCTAGGCCTGCACTCATACCGTTACAGGGTGTCATTCACTTAAATACCTTGCAAAAAAAAAAATTCTATTGAAAATTTTTCTGTGATCTAATCACATTTGCAAGCTCGTGTGCGTCAGGCCCACACATACTGTAGTGTGCCCACTGGCTAGTGTCTAGGCCTGCACTCATACCGTTACAGGGTGTCATTTACCCAAATACCTTGCAGAAAAAAATTAATTAAATCGAAAAAATTTCTGTGATCTAATCACATTTGCAAGCCCGTGTGCGTCAGGCCCACACATACTGTATTGTGCCCACTGGCTAGTGGCTAGGCCTGCACTCATACCGTTACAGGGTGTCATTCACTCAAATACCTTGCAGATAAAAAAAATTCTATTGAAAATTTTTCTGTGATATAATCACATTTGCAACCAGGTGATTGTGTTGGGTTGGAATCCTTTTTAAAGCTTTGGGAGGTCTTGGGGCTCACTGGTTTTCCATTGGATCCGGGCGAAAAGAAATAGGACATGTATTTTGTTTCCATTCCTTCTATACGCCGGAGTGAGATGTTCCTGATGTCTAGTCGACTGAGTTACCGAAGCCCGAACAGAGAAGATGCCCTGAAGACCATGGACCAGATGCAGAGGATTCTAAACCAGCCGGGGACCTGCGCGAAACACCACCTCCTGAGTCAGCTCTCGAAGAAAAGAATCTCTGAGTCAAGATTTGTTTTAAGCTACGTGTCAAGATTGACTTTTGTGTTTTCCATCATCTGTTTTGTTTTATGGATTCAGGACTTTTTGAAGACAAGACAGTTTTTTTTTCCAAAGAAGAAGATCGAGATTCATCAAGGGACACTGGGGAGCATATGACAAAGAGGAGGGACTGTTGTGGAAATTTTATTAGGATGTGTATTTGATATATTGTGTATTGTCATCATGTCTCTCAGTGTCAGGGTAAACCATTGGAGTGGATATCTTCCCGTGTATGTCCTGTCACAGCTGCTGGGCGCAGGGGTCTCAATCGGCGAATGGTCCATGTGCTAAGCACTGGGCTGTGGGCCGGGGAAGACTGATGTGTTCAGCAGAGCAGTGTTTTGTTGACTCATGTATTGCCGCCGGCTAGGGCCCCCGCGCAAGATGCAGATTTATTGGCTTGGCGTGGATGCATTTGTTAAGAGAACAATATAAACGAAAGGAACGTGCGTTTTTTGTCTCTAGTGCGCCTGATCAGCCGCTGGAGATAATGACGCTGTACTGTAAATAAACCTGCATGTGGATCATAGTAACTTTATCTGGCATTGATCACTGAGCAAGGCTGGATAAAGTTCACTCCAGTGGTAATGTTAGATTATTGTATACATGTGTTTGTTAGCTGGCTATGTTATTCTAAATGCTTGTCTTCCTATGTCATCACTTCCTGTATGTCATCACTTCCTGTATCCTTGTCTTGGGCCAGCCCCTTTTGCACATTTTGTTTAGTCAATAAAGGACAGAGACTGGGCAAGGAGGGGGGGGGGGGAATTGCTCAGAATTTCAATCAAGATGGCAACAACTGGGTCTGTCTCTTACTGCAGCTGATGGAGGATAGAGTTACCTTTTTCCTTACACAAACTTTGATGCGAGCTGATTACACTATTAATTTTTCTACAACAGATTATTACAAATTTCTATTTCACTTACAGAAAAAAAAAATATATTTAAAATTTTACCGTGATCTAATCACATTTGCAAGCCCGTGTGTGTCAGACCCACATATTCTGTATTGGGCCCACTGGATAGTGGCTAGGCCTGCACTCATACCGTTACAGGGTGCCATTCACTTAAATACCTTGCAACAAAAAAAAAAATTCTATTGAAAATTTTTCTGTGATCTAATCACATTTGCAAGCTCGTGTGCGTCAGGCCCACCCATACTGTAGTGTGCCCACTGGCTAGTGTCTAGGCCTGCACTCATACCATTACAGGGTGTAATTTACCCAAATACCTTGCAGAAAAAAAAAATTAAATCGAAAAAATTTCTGTGATCTAATCACATTTGCAAGCCCGTGTGCGTCAGGCCCACACATACTGTATTGTGCCCACTGGCTAGTGGCTAGGCCTGCACTCATACCGTTACAGGGTGTCATTCACTCAAATACCTTGCAGATAAAAAAAATTCTATTGAAAATTTTTCTGTGATATAATCACATTTGCAAGCCCGTGTGTGTCAGGCCCACACAGACTGTACTGTGCCCACTGCCCACCACTTATATAGGGTGGCACAGTACCTTGCACGCATAGTAAGACTTATCTAATAAAAAATGACAGGCAGAGGTTGGCCACGCCGCAGGGGCCGTCGTGTTCGTGGTGCTGTGATTTCCAATCATGCCCAGTGTTCAGAGGCCACGTACCCTGAACCCCAAAAATTCTGAGAAAATTGTTGACTGGCTTACACAGGACACCCAATCTTCAACAGCTTCCGCTAAGAACCTTGACGCACCATCCTCCTCCAGCTCAGCTTTGGTCACCTCCTCTCAAGTTACCACTCTCCCGTCTGCCGCCACCACCACCTCTACCACCACAGCCGCTTCACTTAATCCCTCAGAGGAGTTATTTACACATCAGTTGGATGAAATTAGTGATGCGCAACCATTATTGCCAGGGGATGTAGATAACAGGGAAATGTCTCAGTCAGGCAGCATTACACACATGGACGTACAGTGTGATGATGATGATGTTGTACCCGCTGCTGTTTCCTTTGCTGAGGTGTCAGATACAAGTGAAGTGGTTGATGATGACAATGTGTCTGTGGATGCCACGTGGGTGCCTGCTCGAAGAGAAGAAGAAGAGGGGGAAAGTTCAGAAGGGGAGACAGAGAGAAGGAGGAGACGAGTTGGAAGCAGGGGGAGATCGTCGCAAGGAGCTAGTGGTACAGTCAGACAGCATGTATCGGCACCCGGGGTCAGCCAGACAGCACGCCAATCAACGCATGCTGTTGCCACCACCAGAATGCCGTAATTGCAAAGCTCAGCAGTGTGGCATTTTTTTTTGTGTGTCTGCCTCTGGGTGTCGTGGGAAATACAACACCCACCTAGGTACAACTGCTTTGCGAAGGCACATGATCGCACATCACAAACACCTATGGGATCAACACATGATGACGAGTAGAAGCAGCACACAAGCTCAAAGCCACCATCCTCCTCCAGGTCCAGCATCTTCAGCCACGTCAACCACTGCTGTCCTCCTTGCCCCCTCTCAATCACCCGCCACTCCGCCTCTCACCTTCAGCAGTTCCATCTCATCTGCCCACAGTCAGGTGTCTTTAAAGGAAATGTTTGAGCGTAAGAAGCCAATGTCACAGAGTCACCCCCTTGCCCGGCGTCTGACAGCTGGCTTGGCGGAACTCTTAGCCCGCCAGCTTTTACCATACCAGCTGGTGGAGTCTGAGGCCTTCAAAAAATTTGTCGCTATTGGGACACCACAGTGGAAGGTACCCGGACAAAAATTTTTTCTAATACGGCAATCCCAAACCTCTACTCAGTGATTGAAAAGGAAGTCATGGCATCTCTGGCATACAGTGTTGGGGCAAGTGTCCATCTGACCACTGATACCTGGACTGCAAAGCACGATCAGGGCAGGTATATCACCTACACTGCGCATTGGGTCAACTTGCTGATGGCCGACAAGCATGGAATGCGTGGCTCTGCAGCGGAGTTGGTGACACCGCCACGACTTGCAGGCAGGCCTACTGCCACCTCCTCTACTCCTCCTACTCCATCCTCTTCGATAACATCCTCGGCTGAGTACTCTTCTGCTGCGGCGTCTGGCTGCACATCAACTGAATCCCCCCAGCTCCCCAGGGGCTATTCCACATTGCGGATACGACAGCGTCACGCTGTCTTGGGGTTGACTTGCCCGAAAGCAGAGAGCCACACCGGACCAGCACTCCTGTCCACCCTGAACGCACAGGTGGATCAGTGGCTGACCCCGCACCAACTGGAGATTGACAAAGTGGTGTGTGACAATGGAAGCAATTTGTTGGCGGCATTGAATTTGGGCAAGTTGTCACATGTGCCGTGCATGGCACATGTGTTGAATCTCATTGTACAACGCTTTGTGTCTAAGTACCCAGGCTTACAGGACGTCCTCAAGCAGGCCAGGAAGGTGTGTGGCCATTTCAGGCATTCTTACAGGGCCATGGTGCACTTTTCAGACATTCAGCGCCGAAAGAACATGGCAGTGAGGCACTTGATTTGCAACAGCCCGACACGTTGGAATTCAACACTCCTAAAGTTCGACCGCTTGCTCCAACAAGAAAAAGCCGTCAACGAGTATTTGTATGACCGGGGTGCTAGGACAGCCCCTGCGGAGCTGGGAATTATTTTGCCACGTTACTGGACACTCATGCACAATGCCTGTAGGCTCATGCGTCCTTTTGCGGAGGTGACAAACCTAGTTAGTCGCACCGAAGGCACCATCAGCAACCTCATCCCATTTTTTTTCTTCCTGGAGCGTGCCCTGCGAAGAGTGCTGGATCAGGCTGTACATGAGCGTGAAGAGGAAGAGTTGTGGTCACCATCACCACCAGAAACAGCCTTGTCATCCTCGCTTGCCGGACCTGTGGCAACGCTGCAAGAGGAGTATGAGGAAGAGGAGTCAGAGGAGGAATGTGGCTTTGAGGAGGACAAAGACTAACCACAGCAGGCATCCTACCAGGGTGCTCGTTGTTGTCACCGATCTGGGACCCGTGGTGTTGTACGTGGCTGGGGGGAAGAACAGACCGTCAATGACATCAGTGAGGACGAGGAACGGGAAATGAGTATCTCGGCATCCAACCTTGTGCAAATGGTGTCTTTCATGCTGTCATGTCTGTTGAGGGACCCTCATATAAGAAGGATGAAGGAGAATGACCTGTACTGGGTGGCCACGCTACTAGACTCCCGGTATAAGCAGAAAGTGGCAGAAATGTTACCAAATTACCGAAAGTAAGAAAGGATGCAGCAGTTCAAGACCAAACTAAAAAATATGCTTTACACAGCTTATAAGGGGGATGTCACAGCACAACGGGAATCTAACTGGGGAAGAGGTGAAAGTAATCCTCCTCCGACCATGACCACGGCAGCAAGGACAGGACGCTTTACAGATGTGTTGTTGATGGAGGACATGCAGAGCTTTTTCAGTCCTACACATCGCCACAGCCCTTTGGGATCCAGCCTTAGAGAACGACTCAACCGACAGGTAGCAGACTACCTTGCCTTAACTGCAGATATCGACACTCTGAGGAGCGATGAACCCCTTGACTACTGGGTGTGCAGGCTTGACCTGTGGCCTAAGCTATCCCAGTTTGCGATAGAACCACTGGCCTGCCCCGCTTCAAGTGTCCTGTCAGAAAGGACCTTCATGGCAGCAGGAGGCATTGTCACTGACAAAAGAAGTCGCCTCGGTCAAAAAAGTGTTGATTACCTCGCCTTCATTAAGATGAATGAGGCATGGATCGCGAAGGGACTGACAGTGGGGGATACGTTTGACTAACAAAAGGCCTGATGACATGCCTTGGCCTCAAAATGGTCCCCACGCTACTGTATTTAATGTCTGCATACCGGATGACTTTTGTGAATTCTCCGCCACCAACTAGGGTTCAAGCCACAATGTTTTAGTCACCTTTCTGCCTGGAAAACACACATTTTTCCGGCCGCTGCTACAACAGCAGCTGCAACAATACCATAATTTATCAGGCATGTGTACATGCCTAATTTTTCTGGCCTCTGGTGCTGCACTGTGGCTGCAAAAACAAAACAAAAAAAAAGGCACATACAAGTGTCAATTCCCCTTCATGATCGTTACCTTGTTGTGGTGAAGGAGCTTGCGTATCACAATGAAGCGATCATCACCTCTATGAGTGTGTTGGCAATGTTGTCACACCCCAGATGATAAGGCCGTGGCTTCATTATGATCAGACCAAAAGTGATCGGCTGGATAATTTTTCATAGAAAAAACAATTTTCTTTTTTTTTTTTTTAAGGTGTATGGGTTTTTAATACATAAAATAAAAAAAATCATAATAAAGTCTCCTAATAGTTTATTAGAAATAATGCAGACAATTTAAAAAATCCCCATCAATTCCAATACAAAGCAAGTACAGAGCTTAGAACTAAATTATTTCAGGATGTCGTAATGGTTCGTTAATTCGACAATGGTTAATCAATTCGACACACGTCCCTAGATAAGGGATGTAACAGGGATTAAACTGATAGGAATAGTACTAGTTATGACACCACTCATATAGGGTGTCACAGCACATTGCTCCGTACACACGCAGTGCCCCAACTTGGGAGTAAGAGGACTGACCAAGCCGCTTTTTCCATCTCCCGGTTCCTAAAATCAATTCAGTTTGGTGTATCAGAGTTTGGTCTGTCACTGTGAAGGCAGTCAAAGGTACTCGGCCTAAATTTTTTTTCAAGGCAATCCCTGATATGGGACGTAACAGGGATTAAACTGATGAGAATAGTACTACAGAAAATACCACTCATATCGGGTGTGACAGTAAATTGCACGGCGCAGACGCAGTGACCGTGGATTAAAACAAAGGGGAGGGAGCCAGCGTTTTTTTAACCATCTCCCCGTTCGAAAAATCAATTCAATAAATGGACCCCAGATTGGGGACGTAACAGGGATTAAACTGATGAGAATAGTACTACAGAAAATACCACTCATATCGGGTGTGACAGTAAATTGCCCGGCGCAGACGCAGTGACCGTGGCTTAAAACAAAGGGGAGGGAGCCAGCATTTTTTTGACCATCTCCCTGTTCGAAAGATCAATTCAATTCACCTTTCGGAGACCCTTGGTGTTGTACGTGGTTGGGTGGAAGAAGAAACCTTCAATGACATCAACGGGACATGGCTAGCTTGGTAACCAACCTTGTGCAAATGGGGAGTTTGCAGTTGAGCAAATGGATTAAAAGGGGAGTTTGGTCTGTCAATGTCTGTGAAGCAGGCGTAACCCTTACACTACCTGATCGATACAACATCATACCTGATCGTATACACACACTGGATGTTTTAAACCACATTGTTCAAAAAAAAATTGGATTGTTGGGTGATTTATGCCCTTTATGGATTAAAACCCAACTCTGCGTCAACTATGTAATTTTCCATGGGAGTTTTGCCATGAATCCCCCTCCAGCATGCCACAGTCCAGGTGTTAGTCCCCTTGAAACAACTTTTCCATCACTACTGTGGCTAGAAAGAGTCCCTGTGGGTTTTAAAATTCGCCTGCCTATTAAAGTCAATGGCGGTTCGCCCGTTCGCAAACATTTGCAAAAATTCGCGTTTGCCGTTCGCCAACGGAAAATTTTATGTTCGCGACATCTCTACTGACCAAGGCTCAGGCCTCCACCCACACTCATGCCCAGTTGTTATCATACCCCTGCTATAGAGTATGGTGGAAGTTTCTACACTTGGAAGGTTTAAAATACTTGCTATTTGGTGAAGACCTTCAGCTAAGCTTCTTTACCACTATTTAGTATGTCCTAAGAAAGAATTCTTGGAGGAGCACAAGGCACAGCGCTACCTTTGCCTATGGGCTTGTCTATTATTTCAGCTCAGCAAGTGTAAAAAAGTAAAATATCTAAGCCCCTTAGTTTTTGTACTGATAAGGGTCCAAGTAGTGGGATCCCAATCACACATGATGGCATATCACAGGGATATGTCTACAATATACATCGCTGTCAATTCCTTTAAAATCTTAGCTCCATATACTGTGTAAGATCTATAATAGTAATACAAAAATATCAAGAGAGATTGCAGATACTAGGCCAAGGAAGTGCTATTGAAGTAATACTTTTAGGTATTAAATACAATACTTCTGAGATTCTGGAAAAAGCAATATGTTTTATATTCCAAAAACTGAAGTGGTAAACATTTATATCTTTTATGCTACAAAAAGAATTTACTGGGAAATGTTTGATCATAATTGCTACCTGAATGTGTTCAAACTGTTAAGGTACAGGGGATGTGCATTCGATGGAAAGATTTATTATAGTGTGGCGTGTAAATTGAATGCACATCTATCAGCTAGGGCATAGAAGTAAACCTCCACAAGATGACAGCTATGCTTTAAATAAATAATAACAGTGATTGGGCTATATTCATATACCGACAGAACAGCAGTTGAAAGGAAAAAAAAGTTTTTTCCTATGATCATGGTGAGTGCTTACCTGGGAGAAATTTCATGATGAATTGCAAGTTTAAACAGGATAATTGCAGTCAATTTGATGCTGAGTAGAGTTGAGCGAACACCTGGATGTTCGGGTTCGAGAAGTTCGGCCGAACATCCCGGAAATGTTCGGGTTCGGGATCCGAACCCGATCCGAACTTCGTCCCGAACCCGAACCCCATTGAAGTCAATGGGGACCCGAACTTTTCGGCACTAAAAAGGCTGTAAAACAGCCCAGGAAAGAGCTAGAGGGCTGCAAAAGGCAGCAACATGTAGGTAAATCCCCTGCAAACAAATGTGGATAGGGAAATGAATTAAAATAAAAATTAAATAAATAAAAATTAACCAAAATCAATTGGAGAGAGGTTCCATAGCAGAGAATCTGGCTTCCCGTCACCCACCACTGGAACAGTCCATTCTCAGATATTTAGGCCCCGGCACCCAGGCAGAGGAGAGAGGTCCCGTAACAGAGAATCTGTCTTCATGTCAGCAGAGAATTAGTCTGCATGTCATAGCAGAGAATGAGGCTTCACGTCAGCCACCACTGCAACAGTCCATTGGCATATATTTAGGCCCAGCACCCAGGCAGAGGAGGGAGGTCCCGTAACAGAGAATCTGTCTTCATGTCAGCAGAGAATTAGTCTGCATGTCATAGCAGAGAATGAGGCTTCACGTCAGCCACCACTGGAACAGTCCATTCTCAGATATTTAGGCCCCGGCACCCAGGCAGAGGAGAGAGGTCCCGTAACAGAGAATCTGTCTTCATGTCAGCAGAGAATTAGTCTGCATGTCATAGCAGAGAATGAGGCTTCACGTCAGCCACCACTGCAACAGTCCATTGGCATATATTTAGGCCCAGCACCCAGGCAGAGGAGAGAGGTCCCGTAACAGACAATCTGGCTTCATGTCAGCAGAGAATCAGTCTGCATGTCATAGCAGAGAATCAGGCTTCACGTCACCCACCACTGCAACAGTCCATTGTCATAAATTTAGGCCCAGCACTAGTGTTGAGCGGCATGTCCCATATTCGAATTCGCGAAATTTTGTGAATATTCGAAAGAATATTCGTAAAATATTCGCGATTATTCAAATTCGTTATTATTTCGCATATGCGATAATTCGAATTATCGCATAATACATATGCTATGCAAAATTCACATGTGCGCTAATGAAATCGCCTTACGAAGATTCGCAACTCAATTCAATCACTAATGTATGAATGCAATGCCCTTTGCCTCTGTTCTGGGACAAGTGTAGATATTCGCATGTGCGCTAATAAAATCGCCTTACGAAGATTCGCACCTCAATCACTTTCTAGGGAATGTGAGACTTTTGGGAATCAATCGAGATACAGTGGGGGGTGATGACAGTAGTTGACAGAGTACAGATCAATGTAATCTGTAAGGTGGAAAGTAAAATAAAAAATACGAATATTCGTAAATCGACTTTTACGAAGTTCTACGTATTCGCGAATATGGTGCTATACTATATGAATGCACAGGCCTTTGCCTCTCTGTTCTGGGGACAAGTGTAGATATTTGCATTTGCGTTAATAAAATCGCCTTACGAAGATTCGCAGCTCAATTCAATCACTAATGTATGAATGCAAAGCCCTTTGCCTCTGTTCTGGGACAAGTGTAGATATTCGCATGTGCGCTAATAAAATCGCCTTACGAAGATTCGCAACTCAATTCACTAATGTATGAATGCAAAGCCCTTTGCCTCTGTTCTGGGACGTGCCGATATTCGCATGTGCGCTAATAAAATCGCCTTACGAAGATTCGCGCCTCAATCACTTTCTAGGCAATGTGAGTAAGATCTGAGCTGTTGGACCTTTGGGAAACAATCAATTATATGTGTACTGTAATTTTGTGGGGGGGGGGGGGGAAACAAAAAACGAATATTCGTTTTTACGAATATATAGCACTATATTCGAAATATTCGCGAAATCGCGAAGTTGCGATATTCGCGAAAAAAATTTGCTTTTCGAATATTCGCGCTCAACACTACCCAGCACCCAGGCAGAGGAGAGAGGTCCCGTAACAGAGAATCTGGCTTCATGTCAGCAGAGAATCAGTCTTCATATCATAGCAGAGAATCAGGCTTCACGTCACCCACCACTGTAAGAGTCAATTTTCATAAATTTAGGCCCAGAACCCAGGCAGAGGAGAAAGGTCCCGTAACAGACAATCTGGCTTCATGTCAGCAGAGAATCAGTCTTCATATCATAGCAGAGAATCAGGCTTCACGTCACCCACCACTGCAACAGTCAATTGTCATAAATTTAGGCCCAGCACCCAGGCAGAGGAGAGAGCTCCCGTAACAGAGGATCTGGCTTCATGTCAGCAGAGAATCAGTCTGCATGTCATAGCAGAGAATGAGGCTTCACGTCACCCACCACTGCAACAGTCCATTGGCATATATTTAGGCCTAGCACACAGGCAGAGCAGAGAGGTCCCGTAACAGACAATCTGGCTTCATGTCAGCAGAGAATCAGTCTGCATGTCATAGCAGAGAATGAGGCTTCACGTCACCCACCACTGCAACAGTCCATTGGCATATATTTAGGCCTAGCACACAGGCAGAGCAGAGAGGTCCCGTAACAGACAATCTGGCTTCATGTCAGCAGAGAATCAGTCTGCATGTCATAGCAGAGAATGAGGCTTCACGTCACCCACCACTGCAACAGTCCATTGGCATATATTTAGGCCTAGCACACAGGCAGAGCAGAGAGGTCCCGTAACAGACAATCTGGCTTCATGTCAGCAGAGAATCAGTCTGCATGTCATAGCAGAGAATGAGGCTTCACGTCACCCACCACTGCAACAGTCCATTGGCATATATTTAGGCCTAGCACACAGGCAGAGCAGAGAGGTCCCGTAACAGACAATCTGGCTTCATGTCAGCAGAGAATCAGTCTGCATGTCATAGCAGAGAATGAGGCTTCACGTCACCCACCACTGCAACAGTCCATTGGCATATATTTAGGCCTAGCACACAGGCAGAGCAGAGAGGTCCCGTAACAGACAATCTGGCTTCATGACAGCAGAGAATCAGTCTGCATGTCATAGCAGAGAATGAGGCTTCACGTCAGCCACCACTGCAACAGTCCATTGGCATATATTTAGGCCTAGCACACAGGCAGAGCAGAGAGGTCCCGTAACAGACAATCTGGCTTCATGACAGCAGAGAATCAGTCTGCATGTCATAGCAGAGAATCAGGCTTCACGTCAGCCACCACTGCAACAGTCCATTGTCATAAATTTAGGCCCAGCACCCAGGCAGAGGAGAGAGGTCCCGTAACAGAGAATCTGGCTTCATGTCAGCAGAGAATCAGTCTTCATATCATAGCAGAGAATCAGGCTTCACGTCACCCACCACTGTAAGAGTCAATTTTCATAAATTTAGGCCCAGAACCCAGGCAGAGGAGAAAGGTCCCGTAACAGACAATCTGGCTTCATGTCAGCAGAGAATCAGTCTTCATATCATAGCAGAGAATCAGGCTTCACGTCACCCACCACTGCAACAGTCCATTGGCATATATTTAGGCCTAGCACACAGGCAGAGGAGAGGTTCATTCAACTTTGGGTAGCCTCGCAATATAATGGTAAAATGAAAATAAAAATAGGATTGAATGAGGAAGTGCCCTGGAGTCCAATAATATATGGTTATGGGGAGGTAGTTAATGTCTAATCTGGACAAGGGACGGACAGGTCCTGTGGGATCCATGCCTGGTTCATTTTTATGAACGTCAGCTTGTCCACATTGGCTGTAGACAGGCGGCTGCGTTTGTCTGTAATGACGCCCCCTGCCGTGCTGAATACACGTTCAGACAAAACGCTGGCTGCCGGGCAGGCCAGCACCTCCAAGGCATAAAAGGCTAGCTCTGGCCACGTGGACAATTTAGAGACCCAGAAGTTGAATGGGGCCGAACCATCAGTCAGTACGTGGAGGGGTGTGCACACGTACTGTTCCACCATGTTAGTGAAATGTTGCCTCCTGCTAACACGTTGCGTATCAGGTGGTGGTGCAGTTAGCTGTGGCGTGTTGACAAAAGTTTTCCACATCTCTGCCATGCTAACCCTGCCCTCAGAGGAGCTGGCCGTGACACAGCTGCCTTGGCGACCTCTTGCTCCTCCTCTGCCTTGGCCTTGGGCTTCCACTTGTTCCCCTGTGACATTTGGGAATGCTCTCAGTAGCGTGTCTACCAACGTGCGCTTGTACTCGCGCATCTTCCTATCACGCTCCAGTGCAGGAAGTAAGGTGGGCACATTGTCTTTGTAGCGTGGATCCAGCAGGGTGGCAACCCAGTAGTCCGCACAGGTTAAAATGTGGGCAACTCTGCTGTCGTTGCGCAGGCACTGCAGCATGTAGTCGCTCATGTGTGCCAGGCTGCCCAGGGATAAGGACAAGCTGTCCTCTGTGGGAGGCGTATCGTCATCGTCCTGCCTTTCCCCCCAGCCACGCACCAGTGATGGACCCGAGCTGCGTTGGGTGCCACCCCGCTGTGACCATGCTTCATCCTCATCCTCCTCCACCTCCTCCTCATCCTCGTCCTCCTCGTCCTCCAGTAGTGGGCCCTGGCTGGCCACATTTGTACCTGGCCTCTGCTGTTGCCAAAAACCTCCCTCTGAGTCACTTCGAAGAGACTGGCCTGAAAGTGCTAAAAATGACCCCTCTTCCTCCTCCTCCTCCTCCTCCTCCTGGGCCACCTCCTCTTCCATCATCGCCCTAAGTGTTTTCTCAAGGAGACATAGAAGTGGTATTGTAACGCTGATAACGGTGTCATCGCCACTGGCCATGTTGGTGGAGTACTCGAAACAGCGCAACAGGGCACACAGGTCTCGCATGGAGGCCCAGTCATTGGTGGTGAAGTGGTGCTGTTCTGTAGTGCGACTGACCCGTGCGTGCTGCAGCTGAAACTCCACTATGGCCTGCTGCTGCTCGCACAGTCTGTCCAGCATGTGCAAGGTGGAGTTCCACCTGGTGGGCACGTCGCATATGAGGCGGTGAGCGGGAAGGCCGAAGTTACGCTGTAGCGCAGACAGGCGAGCAGCAGCAGGATGTGAACGCCGGAAGCGCGAACAGACGGCCCGCACTTTATGCAGCAGCTCTGACATGTCGGGGTAGTTGTGAATGAACTTCTGCACCACCAAATTCAGCACATGCGCCAAGCAAGGGATGTGCGTCAAATTGGCTAGTCCCAGAGCTGCAACGAGATTTCGCCCATTATCACACACCACCAGGCCGGGCTTGAGGCTCACCGGCAGCAACCACTCGTCGGTCTGTTGTTCTATACCCCGCCACAACTCCTGTGCGGTGTGGGGCCTGTCCCCCAAACATATGAGTTTCAGAATGGCCTGCTGACGTTTACCCCGGGCTGTGCTGAAGTTGGTGGTGAAGGTGTGTGGCTGACTGGATGAGCAGGTGGAAGAAGAGGAGGAGGAAGCCGAGAAGGAGGAGGTGGCAACAGGAGGCAAAGAATGTTGCCCTGCGATCCTTGGCGGCGGAAGGACGTGCGCCAAACAGCTCTCCGCCTGGGGCCCAGCTGCCACTACATTTACCCAGTGTGCAGTTAGGGAGATATAGCGTCCCTGGCCGTGCTTACTGGTCCACGTATCTGTGGTTAGGTGGACCTTGCTACAGATGGCGTTGCGCAGTGCACACTTGATTTTATCGGATACTTGGTTGTGCAGGGAAGGCACGGCTCTCTTGGAGAAGTAGTGCCGGCTGGGAACAACATACTGTGGGACAGCAAGCGACATGAGCTGTTTGAAGCTGTCTGTGTCCACCAGCCTAAATGACAGCATTTCATAGGCCAGTAGTTTAGAAATGCTGGCATTCAGGGCCAGGGATCGAGGGTGGCTAGGTGGGAATTTACGCTTTCTATCAAATGTTTGTGAGATGGAGAGCTGAACGCTGGCGTGTGACATGGTTGAGACGCTTGGTGACGGAGGTGGTGGTGGTGGTGTTGGTGGTACATCCCCTGTTTGCTGGGCGGCAGGTGCCAACGTTCCTCCAGAGGCGGAGGAAGAGGCCGAGGCGGCAGCAGCAGAATAGGCCGAGGCGGCAGCAGCAGAAGAGGTAGCAGGGGGAGCCTGAGTGACTTCCTTGGTTTTAAGGTGTTTACTCCACTGCAGTTCATGCTTTGCATGCAGGTGCCTGGTCATGCAGGTTGTGCTCAGGTTCAGAACGTTAATGCCTCGCTTCAGGCTCTGATGGCACAGCGTGCAAACCACTCGGGTCTTGTCGTCAGCACATTGTTTGAAGAAGTGCCATGCCAGGGAACTCCTTGAAGCTGCCTTTGGGGTGCTCGGTCCCAGATGGCGGCGGTCAGTAGCAGGCGGAGTCTCTTGGCGGCGGGTGTTCTGCTTTTGCCCACTGCTCCCTCTTTTGCTACGCTGTTGGCTCGGTCTCACCACTGCCTCTTCCTCCGAACTGTGAAAGTCAGTGGCACGACCTTCATTCCATGTGGGGTCTAGGACCTCATCGTCCCCTGCATCGTCTTCCACCCAGTCTTGATCCCTGACCTCCTGTTCAGTCTGCACACTGCAGAAAGACGCAGCAGTTGGCACCTGTGTTTCGTCATCATCAGAGACATGCTGAGGTGGTATTCCCATGTCCTCATCATCAGGAAACATAAGTGGTTGTGCGTCAGTGCATTCTATGTCTTTCACCGCTGGGGAAGGGCTAGGTGGATGCCCTTGGGAAACCCTGCCAGCGGAGTCTTCAAACAGCATAAGAGACTGCTGCATAACTTGAGGCTGAGACAGTTTCCCTGGTATGCATGGGGGTGATGTGACAGACTGATGGGGTTGGTTTTCAGGCGCCATCTGTGCGCTTTCTGCAGAAGACTGGGTGGGAGATAATGTGAACGTGCTGGATCCACTGTCGGCCACCCAATTGACTAATGCCTGTACCTGCTCAGGCCTTACCATCCTTAGAACGGCATTGGGCCCCACCATATATCGCTGTAAATTCTGGCGGCTACTGGGACCTGAGGTAGTTGGTACACTAGGACGTGTGGATGTGGCAGAACGGCCACGTCCTCTCCCAGCACCAGAGGGTCCACTAACACCACCACGACCATGTCCACGTCCGCGTCCCTTACTAGATGTTTTTCTCATTGTTATGGTTCACCACAACAACAAATATATTATTTGGCCCAATGTATTGTATTCAAATTCAGCGGGATATAAATTTGAGGCCTAGTATTTAGGCGCTGGGTGACCGGTATGGATTTAGTGACAGAATTAGACTTGGAAATGCACAGAAGCGTGTGTGTGTGAAGTTATTCTGAATGACCCAATGTGCACCTTGAATATTATATACCCTTTTAGGGATAGATTTCAAATAGCTCTGATATAGCAGAAACCACTAAATTATGAAATTGCTAAATTGGGAATTGTACTTCAACCCAGAACAAAAAATGTGCTTTGACGGACACTAAATATCTTGCCCAGCAACAACAGTACAGCGGTGGGTAACGAGAGATTTAGAGGGAATTAAATTTGAGGCCTAGTATTTAGGCGCTGGGTCACCGGTATGGATTTAGTGACAGAATTAGACTTGGAAATACACAGTAGCGGGTGTGTGTGAAGTTATTCTGAATGACCCTATGTGCACCTTCAATATTATATACCCTTTTAGGGATAGATTTCAAATAGCTCTGATATAGCAGGAACCACTAAATTATGAAATTGCTAAATTGGGAATTGTACTTCAACCCAGAACAAAAAATGTGCTTTGACGGGCACTAAATAACTTTCCCAGCTACAACAGGACAACGGTAACGAGAGATTTAGAGGGATTTAAATTTGAGGCCTAGTATTTAGGCGCTGGGTGACAGGTATGGGTTTAGTGACAGAATTAGACTTGGAAATACACAGTAGCGGGTGTGTGTGAAGTTATTCTGAATGACCCTATGTGCACCTTCAATATTATATACCCTTTTTGGGATAGATTTCAAATAGCTCTGATATAGCAGGAACCACTAAATTATGAAATTGCTAAATTGGGAATTGTACTTCAACCCAGAACAAAAAATGTGCTTTGACGGGCACTAAATAACTTTCCCAGCTACAACAGGACAACGGTAACGAGAGATTTAGAGGGATTTAAATTTGAGGCCTAGTATTTAGGCGCTGGGTGACAGGTATGGGTTTAGTGACAGAATTAGACTTGGAAATACACAGTAGCGGGTGTGTGTGAAGTTATTCTGAATGACCCTATGTGCACCTTCAATATTATATACCCTTTTTGGGATAGATTTCAAATAGCTCTGATATAGCAGAAACCACTAAATTATGAAATTGCTAAATTGGGAATTGTACTTCAACCCAGAACAAAAAATGTGCTTTGACGGACACTAAATATCTTGCCCAGCAACAACAGTACAGCGGTGGGTAACGAGAGATTTAGAGGGAATTAAATTTGAGGCCTAGTATTTAGGCGCTGGGTCACCGGTATGGATTTAGTGACAGAATTAGACTTGGAAATACACAGTAGCGGGTGTGTGTGAAGTTATTCTGAATGACCCTATGTGCACCTTCAATATTATATACCCTTTTTGGGATAGATTTCAAATAGCTCTGATATAGCAGGAACCACTAAATTATGAAATTGCTAAATTGGGAATTGTACTTCAACCCAGAACAAAAAATGTGCTTTGACGGGCACTAAATAACTTGCCCAGCTACAACAGGACAACGGTAACGAGAGATTTAGAGGGATTTAAATTTGAGGCCTAGTATTTAGGCGCTGGGTGACAGGTATGGGTTTAGTGACAGAATTAGACTTGGAAATACACAGTAGCGGGTGTGTGTGAAGTTATTCTGAATGACCCTATGTGCACCTTCAATATTATATACCCTTTTTGGGATAGATTTCAAATAGCTCTGATATAGCAGAAACCACTAAATTATGAAATTGCTAAATTGGGAATTGTACTTCAACCCAGAACAAAAATGTGCTTTGACGGACACTAAATATCTTGCCCAGCAACAACAGTACAGCGGTGGGTAACGAGAGATTTAGAGGGAATTAAATTTGAGGCCTAGTATTTAGGCGCTGGGTCACCGGTATGGATTTAGTGACAGAATTAGACTTGGAAATACACAGTAGCGGGTGTGTGTGAAGTTATTCTGAATGACCCTATGTGCACCTTCAATATTATATACCCTTTTTGGGATAGATTTCAAATAGCTCTGATATAGCAGGAACCACTAAATTATGAAATTGCTAAATTGGGAATTGTACTTCAACCCAGAACAAAAATGTGCTTTGACGGACACTAAATAACTCTGCCCAGCTACAACAGACAACGGTACGAGAGATTTAGAGGGATTAAATTTGAGGCCTAGTATTTAGGCGCTGGGTGACAGGTATGGGTTTAGTGACAGAATTAGACTTGGAAATACACAGTAGCGGGTGTGTGTGAAGTTATTCTGAATGACCCTATGTGCACCTTCAATATTATATACCCTTTTAGGGATAGATTTCAAATAGCTCTGATATAGCAGGAACCACTAAATTATGAAATTGCTAAATTGGGAATTGTACTTCAACCCAGAACAAAAAATGTGCTTTGACGGGCACTAAATAACTTTCCCAGCTACAACAGGACAACGGTAACGAGAGATTTAGAGGGATTTAAATTTGAGGCCTAGTATTTAGGCGCTGGGTGACAGGTATGGGTTTAGTGACAGAATTAGACTTGGAAATACACAGTAGCGGGTGTGTGTGAAGTTATTCTGAATGACCCTATGTGCACCTTCAATATTATATACCCTTTTTGGGATAGATTTCAAATAGCTCTGATATAGCAGAAACCACTAAATTATGAAATTGCTAAATTGGGAATTGTACTTCAACCCAGAACAAAAAATGTGCTTTGACGGACACTAAATATCTTGCCCAGCAACAACAGTACAGCGGTGGGTAACGAGAGATTTAGAGGGAATTAAATTTGAGGCCTAGTATTTAGGCGCTGGGTCACCGGTATGGATTTAGTGACAGAATTAGACTTGGAAATACACAGTAGCGGGTGTGTGTGAAGTTACTCTGAATGACCCTATGTGCACCTTCAATATTATATACCCTTTTTGGGATAGATTTCAAAGAGCTCTGATATAGCAGGAACCACTAAATTATGAAATTGCTAAATTGGGAATTGTATTTCAACCCAGAACAAGAAATGTGCTTGAACGGACACTAAATAACTCGCCCAGCTACAGCACTAGGGACAGATTTAGCTGGATATAAATTTGAGGCCTAGTATTTAGGCGCTGGGTGACCGGTATGGATTTAGTGACAGAATTAGACTGGGATATGGCCAAAAAATGAACAGACTATTGCTGGTTAAATGCACTTGGTGTGACAGCTTCACCCTGATGTAGGCTTTAGCCAAAAAACAACCACACCATTGAGGGTTAAATGCACTTGGTGACAGGCGCAGCTTGCCCCTGATTTTGTATATGGCCAAAAAATGAACAGACTATTGCTGGTTAAATGCACTTGGTGTGACAGCTTCACCCTGATGTAGGCTTTAGCCAAAAAACAACCACACCATTGAGGGTTAAATGCACTTGGTGACAGGCGCAGCTTGCCCCTGATTTTGTATATGGCCAAAAAATGAACAGACTATTGCTGGTTAAATGCACTTGGTGTGACAGCTTCACCCTGATGTAGGCTTTAGCCAAAAAACAACCACACCATTGAGGGTTAAATGCACTTGGTGACAGGCGCAGCTTGCCCCTGATTTTGTATATGGCCAAAAAATGAACAGACTATTGCTGGTTAAATGCACTTGGTGTCACAGCTTCACCCTGATGTAGGCTTTAGCCAAAAAACAACCACACCATTGAGGGTTAAATGCACTTGGTCGCAGCTTGTGCTGGCGCACCACAAGACACAAAATGGCCGCCGATCACCCCAGAAAAATGAGACTGACAAACGGTCTGTGCAGCCTAAAAACAGTGAGCAATTGAGGATCAGCAGCTCAATGATCCACAGCTGCAGATCGATCAGTTAATCAAGTCCTTTGGAGGAGTTAATCTGCCTAATCTCGCCCTACTGTCGCAGCCGCAACCTCTCCCTACGCTAATCAGAGCAGAGTGACGGGCGGCGCTATGTGACTCCAGCTTAAATAGAGGCTGGGTCACATGGTGCTCTGGCCAATCACAGCCATGCCAATAGTAGGCATGGCTGTGATGGCCTCTTGGGGCAAGTAGTATGACGCTTGTTGATTGGCTGCTTTGCAGCCTTTCAAAAAGCGCCAAGAAAGCGTCACAAAAGCGCGAAGAAAGCGACGAACACCGAACCCGAACCCGGACTTTTACGAAAATGTCCGGGTTCGGGTCCGTGTCACGGACACCCCAAAATTCGGTACGAACCCGAACTATACAGTTCGGGTTCGCTCATCCCTAATGCTGAGAAGAATAAAATAATCCACATACACAGTAATTTTATACTTCATAGCATACGTAGGAATGCTCTTTTTCAAAGATGCAGCTGTTATGCCATTGGGAACTTCTGTTTAACTGGTGAAGTTAAATTGTACTGTCTGCCTATCAATCAAATGGCTTTTATGGCAGTGGCGTCTAATTACCGGTTTACCTGTAATGAGTAAAAACTTTTAACATATAGGGAAATTTATCCCATGATCACAAATGTTTTATTGAGTGATAGTTTATAGGATTGGTGCATTGTTTTTATAAAGCCCAGTAAGATTATAGATACCAGATATAATTCTAAGAGAGAATAAACTCAGTTTTAGGTTTAAATCAAATGCATTTGAAGTCAAAATAATTTAACTCCTATTGCAAATTAAGTTAAATAGCCAAAAGTTATTTAAAAAAGCTCAACATGACTAATACAAGTGTCTTCTACATATTCAGCACACAATTCCACGTACCTGTATTTTTCGCCCTATAAGATGCACCTAAGGTTTTTGTGGAGGAAAAAAAAAAAAAAAAAAACTTGGAACCAAATGGTGTGCTTTTGGTGGGTTTTGAACTAATGGTGGTCTGTGGAAGACACTATTATGGGGGATCTGTGGATGACACTATTATGGGGGATCTGTGGCTGACACTGTTATGGGGAATCTGTGGATGACACTGTTATGGGGATCTGTGGATGACACTGTTATGGGGGGGGATTTGTGGATGACACTGTTATGGGGGGGATCTGAGGATGACACGTATATATATATATAGCATCTTATGCTATATATGTGTCATCCACAGATCCCCCTGATAACAGTGTTCCTGTGTAAATAGCGAATGACCCCAATACAGGGGTCGGGGGCCGTCAACTTATATTGGAATGGCAGATTACAGATTACATATGAATACTACAGTGAGTGGGGCCCGGTGTAATAGAATACAGTGACTGCACCAGGCCCCACTGCCATTCCAATATCAGTTGCTGGCCCCTGCCCCTCCTCCTATCCCGAAGATACATCCCTGGCCGTGCTGTGTCACATCGAGGCCGGTGATGTATCAGTGTTAAATGGCAGCATTCGCCCCATAAGACGCACTGCCATTTCCCCCTCACTTTTGAGGGAAAAAGTGTGTATTATTGGGCGAAAAATAGGGTAATAACTATTGCAGTCTCAGAAATATTCAACCCCTTCATGATAAACATCTTTAGTGCTTAATAGAACACTCTTTTACTGTTATGACTTGCTGCCAACATGATGCATAGCTATAGAGGGAGTGCAGAATTATTAGGCAAATGAGTATTTTGACCACATCATCCTCTTTATGCATGTTGTCTTACTCCAAGCTGTATAGGCTCGAAAGCCTACTACCAATTAAGCATATTAGGTGATGTGCATCTCTGTAATGAGAAGGGGTGTGGTCTAATGACATCAACACCCTATATCAGGTGTGCATAATTATTAGGCAACTTCCTTTCCTTTGGCAAAATGGGTCAAAAGAAGGACTTGACAGGCTCAGAAAAGTCAAAAATAGTGAGATATCTTGCAGAGGGATGCAGCACTCTTAAAATTGCAAAGCTTCTGAAGCGTGATCATCGAAAAATCAAGCATTTCATTCAAAATAGTCAACAGGGTCGCAAGAAGCGTGTGGAAAAACCAAGGCGCAAAATAACTCCCCATGAACTGAGAAAAGTCAAGCGTGCAGCTGCCAAGATGCCACTTGCCACCAGTTTGGCCATATTTTAGAGCTGCAACATCACTGGAGTGCCCAAAAGCACAAGGTGTGCAATACTCAGAGACATGGCCAAGGTAAGAAAGGCTGAAAGACGACCACCACTGAACAAGACACACAAGCTGAAACGTCAAGACTGGGCCAAGAAATATCTCAAGACTGATTTTTCTAAGGTTTTATGGACTGATGAAATGAGAGTGAGTCTTGATGGGCCAGATGGATGGGCCCGTGGCTGGATTGGTAAAGGGCAGAGAGCTCCAGTCCGACTCAGACGCCAGCAAGGTGGAGGTGGAGTACTGGTTTGGGCTGGTATCATCAAAGATGAGCTTGTGGGGCCTTTTCAGGTTGAGGATGGAGTCAAGCTCAACTCCCAGTCCTACTGCCAGTTTCTGGAAGACACCTTCTTCAAGCAGTGGTACAGGAAGAAGTCTGCATCCTTCAAGAAAAACATGATTTTCATGCAGGACAATGCTCCATCACACGCGTCCAAGTACTCCACAGCGTGGCTGGCAAGAAAGGGTATAAAAGAAGAAAATCTAATGACATGGCCTCCTTGTTCACCTGATCTGAACCCCATTGAGAACCTGTGGTCCATCATCAAATGTGAGATTTACAAGGAGGGAAAACAGTACACCTCTCTGAACAGTGTCTGGGAGGCTGTGGTTGCTGCTGCACGCAATGTTGATGGTGAACAGATCAAAACACTGACAGAATCCATGGATGGCAGGCTTTTGAGTGTCCTTGCAAAGAAAGGTGGCTATATTGGTCACTGATTTGTTTTTGTTTTGTTTTTGAATGTCAGAAATGTATATTTGTGAATGTTGAGATGTTATATTGGTTTCACTGGTAAAAATAAATAATTGAAATGGGTATATATTTGCTTTTTGTTAAGTTGCCTAATAATTATGCACAGTAATAGTCACCTGCACACACAGATATCCCCCTAAAATAGCTAAAACTAAAAACAAACTAAAAACTACTTTAAAAAATATTCAGCTTTGATATTAATGAGTTTTTTGGGTTCATTGAGAACATGGTTGTTGTTCAATAATAAATTTAATCCTCAAAAATACAACTTGCCTAATAATTCTGCACTCCCTGTACACCAGATTTTGACAACATTTCTGAGGAATCTTAGCTTATTACTCATGGGCAATAGCCTCCAGTTCACTAGTATTCTTGGTGCAGTGTCCTGAAACACGCTGCTTAAGGGCTCATACACACGACTGTGGTTGTTTTGCGGTCCGTTTTTCACGGATCAGTTTTTTCTCTGATTTAGGTTCTCTTCCGTTCCATTATTGATCAGTGTTTTTGTGGATCTGAAACAGTAATTTATTAATCACCAAACACATGAGCAATATGGGCTGGGCATAGTATTTCTAAAGTATGGATCTGCAAAATACGGATGAAATACGGATGACAAACGGATGTGTTCCATATGCGTTCCGTATTTTTTGCGGACCCATTGACTTGAATGTGTACAAACGGAAACGGAATCAACACGGAGTAACTTCCGTATTTTCTACAGCCCCATTGAAGTGAATGGTTCCGAATATGGTCCGCAAGAAAAAACGGAACAGAAGCTGAAAGAAAATACGTTTGTGTGCATGAGCCCTAATACTGTGATTGTGTTTCATGTAAATTGTGCTTATATATGAGTTCCAATAAAGTTGCATAGGGAGGGAGAGGTTCTAACAAGCCTCCCAGTACTGACTCCACCCTGCACACAGTACAGAGGGGAAGGAGGAGGAGGTTAGTGTACGTGATGTCTGAGGACAAAGCTGCACCTCAGCAGCCATCTTGGAGAGCTACAAAAACTCCAAAGTTAGTTTCATGTACCAGCACATAGAAGTGAAAGATTACAGAAGAACCAGGCAACTCAGAGAGGGAGTGAGGATATTGGCAAAGGAAGGTAACTGTGTATCAGGCTCTATTCTCCATTTCATTAGGTGGAGAGATTCTAAGCTACAAGCTGCCCACCATAACCAAGGACAGAAAGGCCATCTGTCAGAACATAGTATTCCTAGAGAGGATACAGAAGTATATGGTTATACAGTACAGAGATAGTACATCCCTCCAGCCTGGAGAAACAAGGGAGAAAGATTGATTGTCACAGAAAACTGCCCCTTATGCAACTTATGGGAACTTATCTGAATCACTGTAAAAGCTGCCTTGCTGTAAATGACTTTTGCATACATTGATTACCTTTGGAACAGCTTCAGTAAAGTATTGGGAGTTTGTTAAAAAAAACTTGGTCTACTTATTCCACATAATCTCCTAATTGCACTTCACAGTACTGGCATCAAGAACACAGGGGCCCAGCCACCAAAGCACCCTAATCATCCCCATTACCATCAATGGCACCTCAACTTCCATCTGGCTGGTGTTCCCTGAAATAGAGTGCCATGGAGGATTTAGTGATGTCTTGCTCATCACTGCATGCCGACCCAGGGAGCTGCACAACCGTGAGTACGACTACTAACGCCATCAGCCCACCGTGCACTCACATACCGCCCCTGCGGTCTGGTCCGCTGCATAATTCTGGCAGTTGCGAACAGGATCCAAATCCTTTGTGCCTTAGTATAAAGAATATACATGTGCTCTCAGATCACTGCTGAAGCTTACAGCATCTGTAAAAACACAATACAAGTGACTTAATTGCATTAATTTGCTGCTGGTAAAACAGGGGTTAATCAGCCATCTTGTTGTTGCTCTCCGCATACTGAGGGAGACAAACAGCCCGCCTCCACATATGAACAAAAGTGTTTTAGTGCAAGTTCCTAGGAGGACAGAAAAAGCAGCTGTACCCATAGAGGAAGTGAAAACAGCTCAACCTTGAAAGAAAAAAAAAAGGAAAAAAATAGAGTTCTGAGTCCCCTGCAGCCTGAGAATCATCCATGAATGTCAGAGTGAGTGCAGGTGGGGAAAATTAATCTTAAAAAGGACTGTTTGGGATCACAATCTGCCTTAGGCTACTTTCACACCTGCATTTAGGTGCGGATCCGTCTGGTATCTGCACAGACGGATACGCACCTATAATGCAAACGCTTAGATCCGTTCAGAACGGATCCGTTTGCATTGCCATGAACCCCAAAAAAAACAACTTTTTTTTTGTTCATGATAATGCAAACGGATCCGTCTAGACGTTACATTGAAAGTCAATAGGGGACGGATCCGTTTGAAAATTGAGCCATATTGTGTCAACTTCAAACGGATCCATCCCTATTGATATACATTGTAAGTCTGGACGGATCAGTTTTCCTCCGCACGGCCAGGCGGACAACCGAACACTGCAAGCAGCGTTCAGGTGTCCGCCTGCTGAGCGGAGCGGAGGACAGACGGTGCCAGACTGATGCATTCTGAGCGGATCCGCATCCACTCAGAATGCATTAGGTCTGGACGGATCCGTTCGCGGCCGCTTGTGAGAGCCTTCAAACGGAACTCACAAGCGGAGCCCCGAACGCTAGTGTGAAAGTAGCCTTACAGAGCACCATACTCCCCTATATTAAGCTGTCACAGCGTCTCTTAAAGTGCCAACACCTACAAAGTAGCAGTTGCCCATAGCAACGCAACACAAAAAGTGTGTAAAACTGTATTTAACTTGCATTATATTGAAAGACTGTCACTGCCATGTCTGAACAAGGAGATAGTGAGCAGGTTCCCTGCAGCAGCTAGGTCCGGCGCAGCACCAGCCACTGCAGCACCAAGCATCATGCCCTTAACAATGCCTCCTTATTTTCTAGGAGCACCCTGGTTCCCACGATATGCTGGGGAAGCTCATATTTTAAGAGATTTTAAAGAAAAAATGTTGTCTGTATTCAGATTGAACCCTGTGTCAGCAGAACAGCAAACCCTTGCTTTGTTACAGGAAAAAAATTGATCAAAATGGAAAATCTGCCCGAAAAGTGAAATTCCATCTACATTTTCCTTTAATTCTTATGGAATACCTAAAGCGTTTACAAAGTTTGTAAAATCAGTTTTGAATATCTTGAGGGGTGTAGTTTCTAAATTGGGGCCATTTATGGGTGGTTTCTATCATTTAAGCCCAACAGTGACTTTATAACTGAACTGGTCCTTAAAAAAGTGGGTTTTGGAAATTTTCATAAAAATTTTAAGATTTGCTTCTAAAATTCTAAGCCTTCTAACGTACCCAAAAAATTAGATGACATTTACAAAATGATCCAAACATAAAGTAGACATATGGGAAATGTAAAGTAATGACTATTTTATGAGGTATCACTATATGTTTTAAAAGTAAAGGTTGTGAATTTTTGGTAAATTTGGAAATTTTTTAATAAATAAAATGGAAATATATTGACTGAAATGTACTACTATCATGAAGTACAACGTGTTGCGAGAAAACAATCTCAGAATGGCTTGGATAAGTAAAAGCGCTCCAAAGATATTACCACATAAAGTGACACAAGTCAAATTTCCCCCAAAAAATGGCCTAGTCCTTAAGGTGAAATATGGTAGGGTCCTGAAAGGGTTCATTTTGAACTTGAGCTATGTTTGTAACTATGCTTTCTAACTGCCTCTCTAGCAACATTCACTGCCTTTGTAATCATTTTGTATCCTTTTCCTTTTTTGTACAAGCCAATGATGTCTTCTATTAATTTACTGGTCCACTCCCTTAACTTAGCCATATCTCTATTAAGCAATCAAATGTTGTAGTCAACCCCTACCCAGTCCAAGCATTGATATGTTTTATCTCAAGCACACCTGATGCAGCTAATGAAGTAGTTGACTAGTTGTATCAGGTGTGCTTCAGCCAACGCTTGAATTGCAAATGTGTGCTCTCATGAAGAATTCTACTCAGTCAAACAAAGCTGTTTACCATGCTAAAAGTCCGAGCAAAGAAGGAAGTTAAAGAGCCAGGACAGGAAGTTGAATACCTGAAATGGCTTTAAAAAATGATATCCAGAAATCAATCCACCGAATCATGTAAAATAATAATAATAAAATGTTCCCATATGTGCTGTTTATTATATGTTAAATAAAATTATGATGGTAGTGTCCCTTTAACCCTTTCTACCAGGAGTTGTTTTTTTTTGCGATTTTTGTTTTGATTAAATTTTTTGTTCACATAGCCGTATGAGGGCTTGATTTTTGTGGGAAAAGTTGTACTTCCCAACGCCACCATTTATTATTGCTTATGATGTGGTGGGAAGCAAAAATAAAAACCCAAATGAGGTGGAATTGGTTAAAAAAGTAATTCTGCCACAGTTTTACAGATTTTTTTAACTGCCCATTCTACAGATCAGCATGAATCCAGCGATGCCTTTATATTGTATAGGTTTTCTTGTGTTTTGATACTGATAAAATAATAAAAACCTTGGAAAAAAATCTGTTTTATTTTTTCATCGCCATATTCTGACCCCTTTAACTTGTTTTGTAGCTATGTGAACAGAGCTGTGTGAGCATAATTTTTTATGGGGTGATCTGTACTTTTTATTGACATCATTCTGGGGTGTATATAACTTTTTTCCATCTTTTGCCATATGGGGAGAATATTTTAATATGTTCATAGTATGGATGTTTTCGCACATGGCAATAACCATGATGTGTATTTTTTTGTTTTTGTATTTTTTTTGGGGGAAAGGGGGGTGATTAGAATTTTTAATTTTTATATTTTTTTGCTTTAAAAACTTATGATTGCTTGTTATAGTTCCCTATGTGATCTCTAAAAAAGTGTACAAAATAACTTTTTTACACTTTTTTTAGAGTTCACTTAGGGAACTATAATAAGCAATCATTAGATTGCTATTCTCAAAGACTCCAATGAATTAGCATTGGAGTCTATGAGAAATTTACTAGTTTTCTATAGAACCCTGCTGCAGACAGGGGCTCCATAGGAAACACTAACAGGAGGCTGTCATTCTCTATGACAAGGACTGCATTCAAGCTGCATACAAGCATGCTGCATACAAGCTCTGGCTCCTTTGATCACCCTGAGAGAAAGCCAGAGTATACCTGGAAATGCGCGCTTCCAGGTCTGCACTTACTTAAATGCCGTAGTCAGGATTGAAGAAGGTAAAGAACAAAAGGTTTTTAAGATTTATGATTCGAGATGAGCGAATTTCAAAAAAATTCGATTTGGCTGTTTCGCTGAATTTTTTTTAAAAGATTTAGTACGATCCAAATTTATTCATGTTGAATCATGTTAAAAAATGGCTATTTCCTGGCTACAGAGAGCCTTTATAGTGGTGTAGAACACTGTGCCTTGCAGTAATATGCATAGAGGTCTGCTGTGGTAGTGAAACAATACTGTGAGTCAGTATGACACGCACATGACAGGCATCACTCTTAGAATCACTTCACACTTCACTTATTTAGGCAGTTATGGGGCCAAAACTGACCAAATAACTCAAGTGTGAACTCGGCCTTACAGGTGAATGCTAGCATCCACATAGATGTCTACAGAACCTGTTCTATTAAATGCTTATACAAGCAGAGCCCCCCCCCCCCTCCCCCCGACAGAGTGGAGAGGGTGTCAGCAGTAAGTTTGTGTTGACGTCACTGATTATTTTGCCCTTCCTCTGATCCGTCAGATCAATAACCCCCAAAAAACGGATGCTGTCTGTGGAGCATCCGTCTTCACTCAGTCAGCATTTGGTCAGTAATCCATCAGTATTGCTAAAGCCCAAAAAAACTGGAGTAGATCCAAAACAGAGATGACACGTGAATGGAATATTTGTGTGTCTTGCACCCACTACTGCTTTTGTATACCAAATCATAAGCCAATTCCAATAAAAAATAGGGACCATGTCATGCAGGCCTTACAGCTGTTACATAGACAGGATCCGTTGTGCGTCTCATTTTTTCTTCCTTCTGACAGATCAGAAGAACAATCAAATAAATGATGATGTTAGCCAGGCTGAAAGGCAAAATAGTGGCCCAGTCATGAAGTTGGGAGGGTGGGAACAGCATGAGAAGTCCACTGAGTGGCCCTATTACTTAGTGGTGAGGTGGAAGCAGCATGAGGAGATCACAGAGTGGCCCAATGACAGAGTCTGGAGGTGGCAGCAGCATCAGAAGGAGGCCAAGGAGTGGCACAATGACAGTGTGGAGGTTGCAGCAGCAGAATCCGTAATCCACAGAATGGCACAATGACAGAGTCTGGAGGTGGCAGCAGCATCAGAAGGAGGCCAAGGAGTGGCACAATGACAGTGTGGAGGTTGCAGCAGCAGCATCCGTAAGCCACAGAATGGCACAATGACAGAGGGTGGAGATGGCGGCAGCATCAGGAGGTGGACACAGGGTGGCACAATGACAGTGTGGAGGTGGCGGCATCATCAGGAGGTCACAGGGTGGCACAATGACAGACTGTGGAGGTGGCAGCAGCAGCATCAGGCAGAGGCCAGTGGCATCAGGAGACCACAAAATGACCCGGTGACAGAGTGGGGAGATGGGTGGCAATACCAGTACCCGCTGAAGATGGTGGGTGAAAGAAAGAGCACTTGGCATTGGATGTGTGGCATCAGGCCAGGCAAGTGGCAGCATCTGAATAGTAGCTGAGGCAGGTAGCCAGAAGAAACCGGTCTCTTTTGTTAAAATGTTTGTGTGGCACCATGGATGATCTAGTCTGATGCATAAGGCATTGGTGGGGGGAAATCCTGGCTAATCCACTCCTGAATTATCTTGACAAAGGTCAGTCTCTCCACAATTTGGGTGGACAGGCAAGTTCTCCTTGGGGTAACTATGGCCCCCACCGCATGAAACACCCGCTCTGATGCCACACTACTGGATGGGCAGGGAAGCTTTTCCAGGGCAAACTCTGATAGTTGCGGCCACAAATCCAGTTTGGCTGCCCAGTAGTCCAGTGAATCTTCAATGTGGGGTGGCAGGGTACTGTCCAAGTATGCCACCACCTGCTGGTTCAGGTCCTGCTCCAGGTCTAGCTGCTGCTGGTAGAAAGTTTCTTCACTTGGCGGGTGAACAAAGCTGCTCATCAGCAACTCTAGACTTAAGTTGCTGCTGATGGAGCTGGAGCTGCTTTTACCCCCCCCCCCCCTGCCACAACAACCAGACTTGAGTGCAAAGGGCCCCCCTGGTCAGACCTACGAGAGGATGGACAATGGTGCAGATAGGCAGACGCCAACTGACTACATAGGATGTCTCTATAGTAGTTCAGTATGTCCTCCCTCTCAGCGGGTGTAACAAAAATGCCCCCATTTTGGACCGGTAGCGAGGGTCCAAAAAGGTGGAGAACCAAAAGTCATCCCTCTGCCTAATGGTGACAATTCGGCTGTCACTATGCAAGCAAGTGAGCATACATCGGGCAATTAGTGCAAGTGACTCGGAGGGACTCCCTGCCTCCATCTTCGCTGCATACTGCCATGGTGTGCCCGGGTCCTCTGCCTCGTCTTCCTCATCGCCCTGTAGCTCCTCTGGCTGCTCCTGATCCTCCTCTCCTGATCACCTGTGTAGAAAAAACACCCATTTCGCTACACATTGCTTGTGCTCCAATGTCCTCCTCCTCCTCCAGTTCAGCCCCCACAGGGCTCATGCGGCCGTAAGATCTAGGTGCCACACCTCCAGTCCCCTGACAAGCCAGATTTACCAGCATCTGTTCCAGGACATGAAGCAGTGGAATGACGTTGTTCACGCCGTAGTCCTGGTGACTGACAAATACCGTAGCCTGAGCAAACGGCAGGTGTCACGCATGAGCTGCCACTGGCTGACATCGAAGTTACTCCTGTCCGCTTGGATCATCAAGCAATCGTTTATGGCCTTTCTCGGTTCGTATAGTCGGTCCTACATATGGAGGGTGGAATTCCAATGGGTGGAAACGTCGCATATCAGCCTATGTTGGGGGATGTCATTCTGCCACTGCAGCTCAAGGAGGGTGTGCTTTGCGGTGTACGAGTGGCTGAAGTGCATGCAAAGTTTCCTGGCCATTTTTAGGATGTCTTGCAGATGGGTGGAAGACTTCAGGAACCGCTTGACAACCAGATTGAACATGTGTGCCATGCAGGGCACATGGCTCAGCCCTCCTTGACGCAGCGCCGACACCATGTTCTTTTCGTTGTCGGTCACCATGGTTCCGATTTTGAGTTATCGCGGATAAAGCCAGGATTCGATTTCTTGATGAAGGACACGGAGCAGTACCTCCCCTGTGTGACTCCATTTGCACAGGCAAACGAGGTGCAGAACAGCATGACACCGCTGTGCACTGCACATGTGGCATTCTGGAGGGGTACTGTGAATTAACCCTGCAGTGGAGGCTGAGGATACGTTGGAGGAGGCAGAGGCAGACACTGTCACAGAACCAAGGGCATGAGAGCGTGTAGACGGAAGCGGCGTCTCCTGGCTAAGTTGCTGGTGTGGCTGTGCAGTCACCACATTTACCAAGTGGGCCGTTAAGGACATGTATTGTCCCTGACCGTTGACGCTGCCATGCACTTTGGCAGAAACTGACAGGCTCATGGACTGGCCCATGTTCTATTCTACATACGTGTGCAGGGATGATGCTGCCTTTTTGGCAAAGAAATGAAGGCTTGGCACAAGCCATCATTTCTATGAAAGGTGCAGAGTCCACCACTTGGAAATGGAGGGACTGCAGCACCAGCAACTTGGTTAGAAGCATATTCAGCTTCTGTGCCGTTGGATGAATGCACGCATACTGTTGTCTCTTGACAATCGCTTCGGTGATTGGTTGCTGATTAAATGAATTATGAGGAGTTGGAGGAGGAGCAGGAGCATCAGGAGCAGCAGATAATGGGAAGGACAGACTGCTTCCTTCGGATGAGGTGGTAGAGCCTTGACTGCCTGAAATTGGGTGCGTGCCACTGGGTGATGCAGCGGTTGCTTTGACAGGCTGGACCACCACATCGGAGCCATGGTTATCCCAGGCCACTTTATGGTGGTGCTGCATATGTTGATGCAAGGCCGTGGTGCCAACTTTGGCACCCTGGCCACGCTTCACCTTCTGCCAACAGATTATAGAAATGGCCATGTTCACCTCCTCCTGTGGCTTAACAAAAAACTGCCACATCCCAGAGTAGGTGATTTTACCCCAACTTTCCACACTGATTGACTGCTACCGCCACTGCTTCCGTAGTCCCCTGCACCACTACTGGGCACGTTTGGCACCTGCAAAGCAGGTGGTCTACCCTGGGCACGTTTGGCTCCCGACCTCCCACTGCTGCCACCCTGCTGACTCCCGGCCACGCTAGCGACTTGCTGGCTCCTCTGCTACCTCACGGGCAAGCTGCCACCCTCTTCTCCCGATGATGATGATGATGAAGCCCCTAATTCACCCGGTTCCCAAGTGCAATCAGCTACATCATCATCATCGAGTACTGTCTGCACGTCATTGATGTCCTCCTCAACGGTCTCTGGGTCAGGAGCCTGAGCGCTCGCAACACCAGCTCCCTGTCACGGTCCCTCCAGTGACAGAGGTTATGAGATCTGAGAGGCTGCACATTAGGTTATCTGACAGCCTGTTTACACTTATTGCAGTGTTGTTGTTAGTAATGAGCACACCTCTTGCTTGGTGTAGCTTGTGGTCATTACTGCTCTTCTATTTAGTCTGGACTCACACTTCATACCATGCAGTTGATATTATCTGCCTGGAGTTCCTGCTCATCCATTTTCTATTGAAAATAAGTGTACTTCTCTTGGTATTTTGTTGCTCCCATTTGCTTGTTGTTTACTAGGCCTCAGGGAGACGCTGATTCGTTCATCTGGGGAAGGAACCAGTAGTCTCAGACCCTGTTACTAATCCTAGACTTTTTCAGGGTTGCTAAGGCCTAGGTCTCCGGTGTATGAATATTCCCACCTTCAGGAGTCAGGGCTAGGTTTAGGGTTTTGTTAGGTGGTCACAATTTCCCTTTCCCTTGCCTTGAGGCCTAGTTCCTGGTCATTTTCCTTCTGTTGTCATTCTGGTGTTCCTCCCCTCTCCCTACACTGTGACATTATCAACTGCCTAAAAACTGCCATTTTGTTTGTGTCAGTGCAGCGATGCAGACGATTTCTGCACTGGTCTAACAGCTGCATGGGCTGTCTTTGGAGGTGGCTGACCTCTGCACGACCATCTCACAGATCCAGAGACCACAGGCGGCTGGTTCCGGCAGCGGGAACCAGGCCTGCCTTGAACCTAAGGTCGCTCACCCGGACAGATTTTCCAGGGGAAGTGACAACTTTATCTGGTTCATGGAGTTGTGCAAATTATATTTTAGACTACGTCTTAACTCTTCTGGGGATCAGAGTCAAAGAGTGGGTATAACCATTTCATTACTTAAAGGTGATGCTCAATCTTGGGCTTTTTCTTTGCCGACCGGATCACTGTCCCTCCTTTTTAGAGCTCTAGGTCTTATCTATGATGACCCAGATTTGATCTCCCTGGCCGAAACTAAGTTGGCTTACGGCAGGGAGAGCGTTCTGTGGAGACCTATTGCTCCGAATTTTGGAGATGGGCTACGGATACGGAGTGGAATGATCCAGCTCTCCATAGTCAATTCTGTCAAGAGTTATCTGAGATCCTGAAGGATGTGTTGGCGTTTCACGAATATCCTGACCTGAGTCATTGGTAGCGGCCATGTCCCTTACTGTACGTATTGATAGACGCCTGAGGGAGAAATCTAAGGTTCCTCACTCTCAGGACGTACTATCATATATAGGGTGGTGGCCTCTTTCGACACTTTGGGTAGAGAGACACTTTGGCCTCCCCCCGGGAGATATGTCGAACCTGCTGAACTGTCCTCCTTGCCTCCTGCTCCTGTCATGGTGGATGGTTATCTTGATTTTCAGATTGCATGGCTAGTGGACTCATGAATTCTCTGTAGATCACTTCAGTACCTCGCTCACTGGAAGGGTTACAGTCCAGAGGAGAGAATGTGGGTTCCAGCGGCCGACATTAATGCTAGTCGCCTTGTGAAAACCTTTCACAGGGCCCATCTGGATATGGTCGGTCCTGGGTGTCCGGAAGTCACCCGTAGAAGGGGGGGGGGGGTACTGTCACCGTCTCTCCAGTGACAGAGGTTAAAAGATCTGAAAGACTGGCTGCACGTTAGGTTATATAACAGCCTGTTTTCACTTGTTCCAGTGTTCCAGTGTTGTTGTTGGTAATGAGCATACCTCTGCTTGCTAGGGCCTAGGTCTACGGTGTATGAATATTCCCACCTTTAGGGTCTATTCATACTGACAGGAGTCAGGGCTAGGTTTAGGGTTTTGTTCGGTGGTCACCATTTCCCTTTCCCTTGCCTTGAGGCCTAGTTCCTGGCCATTTTCCTTCTGTTGTCATTCTGGTGCTCCTCCCCTCCCCCTACACTGTGACACTCCCACGCCACTCTCCTCATCACTACTTGTCCGCCTAATGGAGGAAGCGGCACATGTCTTCTTCAAATCTTGGCTGGCCAGTATATGCTGACTGTCCTCTAGTAGCTCGTCCTCGCTGTATAGTGGAGCTGAGCCCACAGCATATAATACTTCTCTGGCTGAGGGAACAAAAAAGTATAGAGGCAGGTTGAGGACAGGTAAGGGCACAGGGCCTGCTCCCGGGCCATGCCAACTAAGGGTTGTGTCTGACGAACCCACCGACTCTTGGCTGTGGGTGTCTGATATCACTTGGGATGAAGTGGATGACCGAATCAACCATTCAAGAACCACTGGGTTGCTGGTCAACACATGACCGCTAGATGACACTGGGAGGTCAGGCCTCTCGCTACAACTCCTGCTGCCACGCCCCCTTACTCTGCTGCGACCTGTGCCTGTGCCAGAAACATTTAGGCCTCTGCCACTCCACTGTGCAGGGCCTGGCACTTCTCTGTCTGACATACTGTTAGATCAAATAAATAAAAAGGAAATTAAAACACCCCAAAAAAGTCTGTACATTTTCTCACTTCACCACACAACAGCTAATAAGCCTTTTTTTCCCTCTAATACACGGCGAAAATGGCTTTAGAACATATAACTGGACAGCAGAAAATTTTTCTTTTCCAGAATCCAAGATGGTTGAGGCTATTTATAGGGCTGTGACATCACAGGGCTGGCTGGTTGCTGATTGCCTGCATGCATGGCATTGTGGGTGATCCCTCATTCCCAGAGTTCCTTGCACCATGTGCTAACACGTGCAGCAGCCATTTTAGCGGAATAAAATTGATTTGTTACAACGAAGCCTGAGGAGATTTGGGGCAAATCGAATTTTTCTGGAAATTCGGATCGAATTCCACTTTGTCAACTTCGATTCACTCATCTCTATTTATAATCAAAGTATTCCAGATATCCCAAGCTGAGCTGGGACATAAAATACAGTAAAGGCCCTAATACCTGGCCCAGGTCTAGGCCACTAACGAGTCCTGATCAAAAATGTACAAGATGACCAGTAAGGTGCCTTTCACATGGATAAAAACATCATTACCGGGGAATAAACGAGTGTTATTATAATCTTTTAGCTCCTATTCAAGTTTTCATATTGTTGACATGACATCTCCTGTTTACACAGGGCAACAGGCTGCATGAAAAATGCGATAATCCGACAAACAATCATTTGCTTATTTTATTGGATTAGTGGTGGCACATATACATGGGCCAATTATCAAACATTGTTCCCATTCTCAGCCCATGTAAAAAGGCAGTGAGTTTAAAATAAAATACAAATATTTTTAATTTACCGTATTTTTCGCCGTATAAGACGCACCTTTTCTTCCCCCAAAATGGGGGAGAAATGCCCCTGCGTCTTATACGGCGAATGCAGTCAGTTTTACATCGCTGGCAGCGATGTAAAGAGAGCGAGGACTCGGCGAGGGACTGGGAGGAGGAGCTGGGGCCGGCAATAGCGGCGGGGCGGTGCAGTTACTGTACTAAAGGCCCGCCCCGCCGCTCCGGTGTACTAATAAAATATGTCATATTCAATGAATGGTTATTAAATATGCCCCTTTATGCCTAATAGTACCTTAAATCCTAAGCTCATCCGTACAATGCAGGCCGGGCGGGCGGCAGCGTAACTCCCTGATGTCACGTGCCTGCGCCGCCTACTTTATGAATGAAGCAGGCGGCGCAGGCAAGTGACGTCAGTGAGTGACGCGCCGGCTGCCCGGCCTGCCGGCATTGTACTGAAGCGCTTAGGATTTAAGGTACTTTTAGGAATAAAGAGGCATATTTAATAACTATTAATTGAATAAGACATATTATATTAGTATACAGGAGCGGCGGGGGATCTGTGGATGGCACAGTTATGGGCTGGGAGGGTCTGTGGATGACACATGTATAACAGTGCCATCCACAGATCCCCCCCCTGTAACAGTGCCAGCCACAGATCCCCCTGTAACAGTGAAAGCCACAGATCCCCCCATAACAGTGTCTGTCATCCACAGTTCCCCCCTAACAGTGTCCGTCATCCACAGTTCCCCCCATAACAGTGTCCGTCATCCACAGATCCCCCCATAACAGTGTCAGTCATCCACAGATCCCCCCATAACAGTGTCCGTCATCCACAGATCCCCCCATAACAGTGTCAGTCATCCACAGATCCCCCCATAACAGTGTCCGTCATCCACAGATCCCCCCATAACAGTGTCCGTCATCCACAGATCCCCCCATAACAGTGTCCGTCATCCACAGATCCCCAGTAATAGTGCCATCCACAGACCACCTAGTTCCAAACCCACCAAACCCACAGCACACCTTTTGGTTAAAAATATTTTTTTTCTTATTTTCCTCCCCAAAAACCTAGGTGCGTCTTATACGCCGGTGCGTCTTATACGGCGAAAAATACGGTAATTTTTTGGACTAACAAATGGACCACCATGCACTTATTAAAGGTTGTAGATTCAAACTTTTGTGTTACATGTCTGTAGAGCTCTATTTGTCTCATTTAAAGGGGTTATCTAACCCCATAAAATATTTTACAGACACCTGATAATCATGTTTAAAAAAGGAATAAGAGTAATAACACACAATATGGCATGGTTATCAATGGCTGCATAGTTTTGCAGGTAAAACTTTGTTATTATAACAAAATTGTATGGCCAACTAAGCAACTAGCCTGAACACAGATTTGTGAACAACTAGGGAAGCTGAATTAATTAAATTTGACTGTATGCAACTAACACTAGGGGGAGCTCACTTTCTGGCTAGTCTGAGAGTTATAGTCCATATATCTGTTATTGACATAGATATACACTATAAAGAAATATATATTATGTTGTGCAGTGTTAGCTTGAACCAAGACTGAACTTTATCATATTCCTCTGCCTTGTACGTGCTAGCCTGAGGATATACCCCGAAGGGCATCTGCAATTTTGCTTTCCTAGGATAAAGCAAAGGATAGGGGAGAATTATCTGCTGATTAGTTACACAATAGTAACAACTAAAATGTGCAGTTTCAGGCAGATATAAATCAATTGCTCCAGAAGTTTTCAACATGTTTTTTTCAAAGATAATCATCCCAGGTGTCTGGTCTGTGTGTCCAACATAGGCATAAAGCTTGGGAATGTGAACTTTGTGACTTGATTACTTTCCAATCTACATATACCCTTGTTACATAATGATAAAATGTATGCAAATGTATCATGTGTAATTGTATATTCTTAGTCATATAATCATAAATGTTATAACCACCCAGAAACACCCAGTTACTCCAATACCCCTCCAGGCATATCAATAAACCTTTTGAGGCGGTCGGGAGATCTCCTCAGCTATAATCCTTGATTGTGTCTGTGCTATCGGCTGATTGATTATTCTAATTGGTTATATTGATTACCTTGTACCTGAACATTGAATAACTCTAACATTTATTGGAGGCCCCAGCGAGATATCCAACCTGCTTGTCGAGGACTGAACCGCACGGTAGCGACACCCACGGATTGGGGAACGCAAATCCTAGGTAAGTTACTTGCTTTCACTGACAATTGCAAAATAATATGTCATGTCTTTGCACTTTTGTGACAAATATGAACAATAAAAATCGTTTGAATATAAAAACGCTATGGAGACCAAACACAGCCAAATTGATGCATTCTGAACGGATCCTTATCCATTCAGAATGTATTGGGGGCTGAACTGATCTGTTTTGGGACGATTGTGAGATCCCTGAACCGTTCTCACAAGTAGCCTAACTATATTATATGTAATTTTTCTACTAACTTGCTCAAACTGTAGAAGGCGTGTGTTTGATGATATGAATTTTGTTTTGTCCTCTGGTGTCCTGTGAAGAGTTAACTGCACATAGTAACTCTAAACGGGGGGAGTGAGTGAAGTGGCTGCTTTTAGAAACAGAAGCTGTCAAAGTGATTCTGGAAAAGGACCCTTGCAGTTCTTAGGCCCCTTAGGCCCCTTTCACAGGGGCGTTGCGGGAAAATGTGCGGGTGCGTTACGGGAACACACGCGATTTTTCTGCGCGAGTGCAAAACATTGTATTGCGTTTTGCACTCGCGTGAAAAAAATCGCGCATGTTTGGTACCGAAACCCGAACTTCTTCACAGAAGTTCGGGCTTGGGATCGGTGTTCTGTAGATTGTATTATTTTCCCATATAACATGGTTATAAGGGAAAATAATAGCATTCTGAATGCAGAATGTATAGTAAAATAGCGCTGGAGGGGTTAATTTAAAAAAAAAAAAATTTAACTCACCTTAGTCTACTTGATCGCGAAGCCGGCATCTCCTTCTGACTCCTTTGCTGAACAGGACCTGTGGTGAGCATTAAATACAGGTAAAGGACCTTTGGTGACGTCACTCTGGTCATCAGATGATCCATCACCATGGTAAAAGATCATGTGATGGATCATGTGATGACCGGAGTGACGTCACCAAAGGTCCTTTACCTGTAATTAATGCTCACCACAGGTCCTGTTCAGCAAAGGAGACAGAAGGAGATGCCGGGCTATGCGAACAAGTGGACTAAGGTGAGTTAAATAATTTTTTATTTTATTTTTAACCCCTCCAGCCCTATTGTACTATGCATTCTGTATTCAGAATGCTATTATTTTCCCTTATAACCATGTTATAAGGGGAAATAATAATGATCGGGTCTCCATCCCGATTGTCTTCTAGCAACCGTGCGTGAAAATCGCACCGCATCCGCACTTGCTTGCGGATGCATGCGATTTTCACACAACCCCATTCATTTCTATGGGGCCTGTGTTACGTGAAAAACTCACAAAATAGAGCATGCTTCGATTTTCACGCAACGCATAAGTGATGCGTGAAAATCACCGCTCATGTGAACAGCCCCATAGAAATGAATGGGTCAGTATTCAGTGCGGGTGCAATGCGTTCAACTCACGCATCGCACCCGTGCGGAATACTCGACTGCGTGAAAGGGGCCTTAGTGTTCAACCCGGGCACAGGGTCACTGAGTCAGGAGTTAGTTTGTGTTGTTTGTCTCACTTCTGCTACTTAAATACTACGCTTGTGTCAGGAATAAGGACCGCCTTATTCCTAGTTATAATGTTTGATGTGATATTACATGTTTTATGAGTATATGCCGTAGTGTAACATAGTCCAGTGTGATTCACATTCATATACAGTATGTATTTGTATTGCCAGGCCAGCAGCCATTGATGAATTGGTTGAAGGCTGCATATAGGCCCAGATGTCTGCCTCATACCTGTGAAAACAGCAAACTGCTCCCCGGCGGGTTAGTTAGCAAAGAGATGCTAACCAGGATAAGTCTCAGAAACCCCTATCTCTTTGCATAATTCCTTCCTGGAGATGCCACCGGAGCTAAATGGAATCTCTCAGGTGGGTCTCGCCTGTGAACCTGCATCTTCAGAGGAAAATTGCAGTGTTTCAGAAGAAACCGGCGAGTTGCAAGTGGGAAACTTTATTAAAGATTCCATTGTTTCAGGGCCGGGAAATGGATACATGGACACTGTCGGAGAGGATCCCCTTGACAGAAGTGATGCAGTGGGGGACAGTGACCTTACTAAAGTGTCCCGTGAGGCAGGGGCCAAAGATTCGGCTGGTGTTGCAGAACTGGATGCATATCCCGTGGAGAACACTAGTGTCCAAGACCCTGGACATGGAGGTGTGGACATTGCTGATAAAAGTATGGACATTGTTGATAAAGGCATGGACTTTGTTAATATAGCTGAGGACAACATGGAATACAGTGAAGCCACGAAAGGATGTTCAGAAGCAGAGACTGTAAATTGTGTTAATGTTGGGGAGAAGGACAATCTCCCTGTCAAGAAGTCAAACATTGAGCAGAGCATGGAGGAGCTAACCAGTACAGCCCCTTCACTTTTTCCAGCCATCGTCGTGGAGACCATACTGACTGCAGGTCCACAGCACCTATACTATGGACTGGCAAATGGGACTGATAACTGTGACCTAGTGGCTGATACCTCACTGGATGTAGCAGCGGAGAATCAACATCGAGATGCACTGAGGCAGATCTTGTCACCAGTTTTGAGGGGGTCAGAGATGATAGGCCCTTCAACATCAAAACTGACCCACCAGACATCCACAGTTCCGGGATAACCGGGGTGAGCCCTCTTCCTGAGGTGAGGGAAGAGGACTTGCTTAAGATCATGGGACATCTACTGCACCATTGTTATGTGACCTTAGCTATGATGGCTCCCAGTGATCTTGATAGGATTGACCTATGTGTGAGAGGGCGGCTGACCTCCACTCACAATCCTGTTCTGGAGAAGGCATTGAGATGGGGTCAGGAGATGATCTGTGAATCGATCTCCCTTGCCATCTCTTAAAAGGGGGAGGTGTCAGTAATAAGGACCAATTTATTCCTAGTTATAATGTTTGCTGTGATATTATATGTTTTATGGGTATACGTCGTAGTTTAATATAGTCCAGTGTGATTTACATTCATATGCAGTATGTATTTATGTATATGTATTGCCAGGCCAGCAGCCATTAATGAATTGGTTGAAGGCTGCATATAGGCCTCATACCTGTAAAAACAGCAAACTGCTCTCCGGGGGATTAGTTAGCAAAGAGATGCTAACCAGGATGGGCACGTTTGCTGGTCACACTTAGGACAGGGGACAGCAGACTCTCCGGCACCGTGTGTTAGCCTGGGGGCTTCATACCAGAGAATAAAAGTTGTAATCCTTCATAACTTGTTCAGGATGGGGCTGACATCTCCAAAACCCAGCTCATCATATCTGCTATGATGGGGGCATCACATGGATACCAGACATGGCGCATCAACTCACCTTCATCTTCTTAAAATAAGGATCTCATCTTCTGAGCACCCTGGACGTGTCTCGTTTGATATGCTAGGACTCAGAATGATGAAATATGAATGATGCCCTGTATCTTCACCAGGGCAACTGGGAAACTATATTTTTGATATTTTCCTACCTGTTCCCTAGATGGCCAGTGGGCCGGCTGCATGGGTAATGAAGCTCAGCCCAGAAGGGTTGAGTCAGAGGTGGGAGGGAAAATCCCCCTCAGGCCTGCCCCTGGAGGAAAGATATTAAAATGTGATTCCTGGGATATTTGGGTGTCACAAAGTGGGAGATCCAATCAAATTGGTTTGTGCACCATTACTCTGCCTAAATCTCCTGGGAGGAAAGGACTTTTACCACACAAATGTTAAGTATTAGAACTTTCTTTGTTTTCTCCTTTTTATTTTACAATTGTTTGCCATTTATGTATGTCTCTTGTTAATAATTTTTTTTGTAATCAAGTACTGTCTATTTTTTATACATTAAACCTACAAGTTTGATGGTTTGTTTTGTAACCTTAATAACCTGTTAGCTCCATGAAGAGTGTGTGTGCAGTCTGAGGCTGCATGTTGTTTTTCCGTGAGGCTTACTACCGTGTGTGTGTGTCTGCTTGCGAGTGGAACACTCAGGGGTGGTGTCCTGTCGACCTTATAACTGGCGGGTGGTGGCAGTGAAAGTTTCGTGTTAGTGCGTGGGTGTGCTTGCAGGCATCAGGTGACGATTTATGCTCAAGTTACGGCCCGGAGTAGGGTGTAACAGCATGTGAGGACATGAGGTGAATCAGCCTGAAGGGCTTGGGCAACCCTTGTCACATGACGCGGTGGGCTGGTCTGGTCCCTGGTACGTGACACTTGTATTAGCATATCGGTTAGTGTGGAGACAGGACACTCCCTACACGCTGCGGCTGCTTTTGAAGCACTCAGAAGATGTGTGTCTTTGTAAAGTACTAACATGCTATCCAGTAACTTTTAGCTGCAGTAACGGTAAATAGTACATAGTTTTACCGAGTTGTCAAGCGTACTGGCTTGAGTACAATATAGAAAGGTCTGATATATGAGGAATATATTGGAATTATTATTGGATTGTCTTTATATTTTTTTGTGTGCATCTATTCGTGGTACAAAGTTTGTCTAAAGGCAAAGTGAGTGCAAGCCTCATACCCAGATATACGGCATGTTTCCTACATACAGTTTACAGAAATATAGCCTGACCCAGCTAGGAAAATCTGTAAAATAAGATAAGACACATAGCAGAAATAACCAAAGGTCAGGGATCGCTACCCTACCAGGTTGCTATGGGAACTACTTCCAGCAAGCAAGAAAGGGAAGAAAAGGGTTGTCCCAGGATTACTATGAAGTGCTTGGTAGAACTAGAACACGGGAAATGGGCAGTTAAGAATGCTACTGCTATTCTTAAGAAAGCTGGTATGCCATCTATCGGATGTTTGGATGCTTCCAGATGGAGAAAAGTTAAAAAAGAGGAAAAGCAATGGATAGAAAAACATGGATATAAAACACAGGTGGATGCGTGGCTGAGTACCTCCACAAATAAACTCTGCAGTAAGCCACCCCTACTGGCAACTTCAAGCCACTATGACATTTATATTGCAAACACTGACATCAAAGTCTGAAAATTTAGGACAGTGCTATATAATAAATTTGGTACATCTCGCTAGACATTTTTTTCTAGCTTTACACCACCTATTGGTTGGCTTACTTTGTACCAAAATGTTGGCACAATTTTGCAGCACATTTTAAACCAAGTAATGCCCACTGTCTAGGAAAAAGCAAAAGGTGTTGAAAATACATAATGTCTACATACCCTTGTTAAAAGGTCAGGTTTCTATGCTGTAAAAATGTGACCTATAAATTGTACCACTCAATTAAAAAACAAACTGAAATCTTTTAGGTAGAGGGAAGAAAAAAATATAAAAATAATACTGTTGCATCAGTGTGCACACCCTTAACTAATACTTTGTTGAAGCACCTTTTGATTTTATTACAGCACTCAGTCTTTTTGGGTATGAGTCTATCAGCATGGCACATTTTGACTTGGCAAGATTTGCCCACTCTTCTTTGCAAAAACACTCAAAATCTGTCAGATTGCAAAGTCATCTCCTGTGCACAGCCCTCTTCAGATCACCCCACATATTTTAAATTGGATTCAGGTCTGGGCTCTGGCTGGGCCATTCCAAAACTTTAATCTTCTTCTGGTGAAGCCATTCCTTTGTTGATTTGGATGTATGCTTTGGGTCGTTGTCATGCTGAAAGATGAAGTTCCTCTTTCTGTTCAGCTTTCTAGCAGAAGCCTGAAGGTTTTGTGCCAATATTGACTGGTATTAGGAACTGTTCATAATTCCCTCCCACTTAACTAAGGCCCCAGTTCCAGGTGAAGAAAAACAGCCCCTTGGCATGATGCTGCCACCACCATGCTTCACAGTGGGTATGGTGTTCTTTTGGCAATGTGCAGTGTTGTTTTTGCGCCAAACATATCTTTTGGAATTATAGCCAAAAAGTTCAACCTTGGTTTCATCAGATGTGTATTTGTAAAATGTAGCCTGGGTTGGATGTTTTTCTTTGTAAGAAAAGGCTTTTGTCTTGCCACTCTACCCCATAGCTCAGACATATAAAGAATAAGGGGGATTGTTGTCAAATGTACCACACAGCCAGTACTTGGCAGATATTCCTGCAGCTCCTTTAATGTTTCTGTAGGCCTCTTGGTAGCCTCCCAGACCAGTTCTTCTCATCTTTTAATCAATTTTGGAGAGACATCCAGTTCTTGGTAATGTCACTGTTGTGCCATATTATTTCCACTTGATGACTGTCTTCACTGTGTTCCATTGTATATCTAATGCCTTGGAGATTCTTTTGTACCCTTCTCCTGACTGATGCCTTTTAACAATGAGATCCCTCTGATGCTTTCTCTGTGGACCATGACTTTTGCTGTGGGATGTGACTAAGAAAATTTCAGGAAAGACCAACTAGAGCAGCTGAACTTTATTTGGGGTTAATCAGAGGCACTTTAAATGATGGCAGGTGTATGCTGACTCCTATTTAACATGATTTTGAATGTGATTGCTTAATTCTAAACACAGCTACATCCCAAGTTATAAGAGGGTGTGCACAGTTATGCAACCACATTATTATTATTATTATTTTTTTGTTTTTCAATTGAGTGGTACAGTTTATAGGTCACATTAAAGGTGGAAAAAGTTCTGAAATGATTTATGTTTGTCTCAATTTTTTACAGCACAGAAAGCTGATATTTTAACAGGGGTGTGTAGACTTTTTATATCCACTATATGTGAGACACGGCAAGTACATCAATTTTGTGGCCACTCCCACTATGGTTCAAGTAAAACCAAGAATCCTAGATGCTAAATTAAATTCCCTAGGAAGACATAGGTAATTTTATATAACCAGATTTTAAAACTCAATTCTCCATGTATTTTACATACATTTTAATATTTGATTGTCATACAGAAAACATAAATTACACAGAAACTACAAATATGTGCATAAATTTAATTCACATAGCAAATTCCCTTTCTCAATATACTGTTGAGTTTCAAACAGTGGTAAACAATTTATGTGTCCTCATGATGCCTTTCCAACCTCCAGCTTCACTGCCTATGAGACTCCCATTGGATAATTACTGCATGGGCAATTATCTTTCAGCTGGCAACAAGTTATTTAACCCCAACTGGTGAAATTAGTTGCTTCTAATTTCTTAAACAACTATGTCGAAAGACACATCTTGTGGTCATGGAAAAGATTTTAGTCTGTTTGAGAAGTCAAATCATTGGCATGCATCAAGCAGAGAAAACATCTAAGGAGATTGCAGAAACTACTAAAATTGGGTTAAGAACGCATTACTAAAAACTGGAAGGATAGTGGGGACCCATCGTTTTCGAGGAAGAAATGTGGCGGAAAAAAATCCTGAATGATCGTGATCGGTTATCTCTTAAATGTTTGGTGAAATCAAATCGAAGAAAAACAGTAGAACTAAGGGCTATGTTTAATAATAAAAGTAAGAGCATTTCCACACGCACAATGTGAAGGGAAATCAAGAGATTGGGACTGAACAGCTGTGTAGCTAGCTGTAAGAAAACCACTAATCAGTGAGGCAAACCAGAAGAAAGGCTTCAATTTGCTAGGGAGCATAAAGATTGGACTCTGGAGCAATAGAAGAAGGTCATGTGGTCTGATGAGTCAAGATTTACCCTGTTCCATAGTTCCGGATTTGCAAGAAGCAATCTCTACCATGGACATTTCTCCATTAGACATTGCTAATTGGGATGCGGTGTCTGACATCACCTTACTACCAGATCTCCAGAAGATGACCCCCTGGGAGAAATCATCAACACCCAAGCGACAACGCATGAAGCATCGCAACGGCAACCTAACCCCCAGGAGGATACCTGGATCTACCTCTTAATCCTCTCTCGCTAGTATTGTCAGGATCTTTCATGCAATGCTAATTTCTCTACATTCATCTTAATCACCCTCTCTCCGTCTTTCTTATTATATGCTTTCATCCTTCTTTCTCCTTCCACCCCCCCTCCCCATCCTCTTTTCTGAAATCTATGTCTCCCAACTTACTTAGTCCCAAAAACAGCAAGATCTCTAATTTGGGTTAACCCCATTTTCCGCCCTCTCTCTGAAGAAGCCATCAAGCTTCACACTGTTAATAATGCTGCCATTTTCTACATTACTGCTGCATTACTGTTTTGTTTATGGTTTAAGTTATACTTTATATTTTCTTTTATGTGGATCACATGGGTACTACTGCTACACCTATAGGTCAATAGCAGAAAGTATATTTGCTTCTCTGGAGGCTGCCAAGAAACCCCACTTTTCTAGCCATGACTGACCTTAAATTAGTGTCCTTCAATGTAAAGGGACTCAGATCCCCATCTAAAATTTTCTCCCTCCTATGGAAAGAAAAATGTTATGTTATATTACTTCAGGAAACCCATTATAAACATGGTAATTTCCCAGACCTTTCCTTCTCTAAATTCCCGAATTGGTATCATTGTGGGGCAGATGGTGCAGCATCTAGGGGGGTAAGTATAGGATTCAGAAAGGATGTTCCATTCACATACTCTACGCACACACAAGACCCCAATGGCAGATATATTATTCTAAAAGGCCTTATTGGCCATAAGATGTATACCTTTGTCAACATTTATGCTCCTAATATTGATCAGATCTCATGGCTACTGTCTATTTTGACCTTGATGGAGAACATGCGGGAGAGAACCCTTGTCGTGGCAGGTGACTTCAATGTGGCATTACAACCCCTTGTTGACACATCCTCCAAGAGATCTTCCTTCCCAGCCAGAACTCTGAAAAAAATTGAACTCCAGATTATATGATATGGATCTCATAGATATATGGAGGTGTTTTAACCCGACATGTACTGATTACTCCTTTTATTCTGCTTCAGGATATTCCTACAGCAGGATTGACTACATTTTTGTTCCGAAGGACCAAATCTCCCTTTTTTCGGACGCGAAGATTGGTAATATCACCATCTCGGATCACTCCCCTGTCTTCTGTACTGTACTTCCGTCATCTGAATCAGGTAGGACTCCTATCTGGAGACTCAACGAGTCGGTGCTGAGCAATGATGGCCATAAAAAATATTTAAAATCCCTTATAGATGAATACTTTTCTATTAATAACAACCCTGACATTTCCCCCCAAATCCTACTGGGATGCCCACAAGGTATTTATGAGGGGTCACTTTATTAGCAATTGTTCCTTAAGTAAACTATGTGTACTGATAAAGGAGGTCAAACCGATGTGAGTCAAGCACTCCAGATTACCAAGGGTAAATACATTATTCAGAAAGTGGGTAATCTAAAATATAACATTTATTAATAATGCAGATAAAATATTTTCCTAAATAAAGTGTGCATAAGACAAACCTTGGGATAGAAAATGTATATGGACCCTAGGGATCACCTAGGTGTCTATCCCAATTGAAATAACAAAAAATACACTAGAATAGTGCACGGCGGCACCAGTAACCAATAGTCCTACCGGTACCGCGGAACAGGATACGGATCGTTCACCGCCGACAAGCCTCCGATTAAGGTTTCTCCAATTAAATGAAAAAGATGAAAAAATTTAAAGTCAGGCAGTGATGCACATGTGTGCAGGGTCCCTGTAAAGGCCCTATGGCTGACTGACGAATGTATCCCTAATGCTAGATATAGGTAGCAGCCTCATCACAGGGCACTCGTCCTAACAAGGACGACCCCGTCCGGATCCTGTCCCTTACAAGGAATATACTATATGTCCCTAAAGGATCTAAAAAGAACTCCCTACACGCATGTTTCACTGCCTAAAAAAAACTAATTAAAGGCAATTCATCAGGGGAGATGAGGGAAAATATACTAGGGATAGGTATAAGATAGACCCTTAATCCCTAGAGACCAGCCTGACTAGATACGCCAGCCAGTTATGGGGGTATAACCAGATAATGGATACCTCCTGGGGCGGTCTCTATAGATAAAGAGACTATGGTACATGCAGTAATATAATGCAAAAAGAACTGCACATGGGACGCCAACCTTTCTGGCATTCCCACCATATTTAAATAGTAACCTCACTGCCGCCTCCGCCGCCCACATTGTAGCAAGGCCAATGGGCGCACTCGTGCGCTCGCACGTCAGCGCCACGCATGCGCCCATTGCAGAGACAGGAGCAAGGTCTGGAGCGCACGGAAGTGCCCTGAATGCCGGCTCCTTCCTGCGCATGCGCGGCATCGTTTGTTCACGCGATGCCGCGACTACCAGCTGAATTGATGGCAGTACTATAGACAAAGGCTAATATCGATTGTCTATTGATGCTGCAAAGTGGTAGGGCGATCGGAACTCACCCCCGCCATCACAGCATATTGGCCCAGAATCGGACCGTCAGTAAAGTGCAGTATTTGGGCTACTAGTATGATAAGGACTAGGATAAAATCTCTGGACTTTGCCAAAAACCGATACAATGATGTTATGACTAGTAGATATATTGTTGACACAGAAAAATAGAAAGAGTCATATTACTAAATATTAAAGAAAAGTCTAAATATAATTGAATAGTGGAAAACACCATAGACAAGGTCTGTACCTATACGTAGGTAGGGGCATAGCTGGATCCATCACAGAAAACAGCTGTAATTTAACTGTTCGTTTAAGCCCGTTGGTGTGACTGTTCGTAGAAGAAAGATCCAGCGGGCTTCACGCTGTAGAAGGATCTTGTCCCAATCTCCTCCACGTTTAGGGGGGGCGACTGCTTCAATACCATTAACTTTAATGGCACACGGATCACCTTGGTGGAAGTCACACACATGACGGGCAACAGCCATATCTCGTCGTTTATCTATGTCGAGGAGATGTTCTCCTATCCGCCTACGTAACTCTAGTTTGGTTTTGCCAATGTACTCTTTATCACAGATGCACGTGATTTTGTATATTATGCCTACCGTTCTGCAAGAAATAAAATCCCTAATGTCAAATGTACGAGATTGTTACTGAAAAAAGTCTTTCCTGTAGCGATGCTGTTACAGGCCACACAGCCGCTGCACCTGAAACTGCCTACAGGCCGTCGGCTGAGCCAGGTATCAGGGGCAGCGGGTGGTAGAAGGTGGCTATGTACCAGCAAATGCTTGAGGCTCTTGCCTCGCCTATATGTCACCTGTGGGTAATCACATAGGACATCACTCACGTCAGGGTCCATCAGGAGAATGGGCCAATGGCGATCAAGGATCTCTCTTGATTTATTTGCTGAGCCATCAAATGTGGTTATAAACCTTATCTTTTTGTCCATCTCCTGCTTCTTTTTGGGGACTAGAAGTGTGTCTCTGTGGATGTGGGCTGCTCTCTGAAAATCCTTTTTCAAAACGCAGTCGGGATAGCCCCTGGCCAAGAATCTCTGTCTGAGGTCAGCCGCCTTTAGTTTGAATTCTTGTTCCTCTGAACAGTTCCTCCGCAAGCGCAGGTACTGCCCATAGGGGATACCTCGCTTTAAAGGCATCGGGTGGCTGCTCTCCCAGTGGAGGACTGAGTTGGTCGCTGTAGTTTTGCGATAACTGCTTGTTGAAAGCTCCCCCCCACATTTCTTGGATATGCATACATCTAGAAAGGGTAGTGTTTCATTACTAATCTCATACATAAAACGGAGACCAATGGAATTGTTGTTAAGGAATTCCACAAAAAGCTTGAACGCTGTCTGGCTAGCATTCCAAATTATGAGGATATCGTCGATGTACTGGGCCCACAGGGTAATGGACCCGGTCATCGACTCCCCCTCTCCAAAGACGGTTGTAGCCTCCAACCAGCCCAGGAGCAGGTTTGCATAGGACGGCGCACAGGAACAACCCATCGCCGTGCCCCTGAGCTGGTGGTAGAGGCGACCGTCAAACATGAAGAAGTTATGTGTTAGTAGAAACCTGAGCAGCTGTAGGACCAGCTCATTGTGAGCTGCAAACTGCTGTCCTCGCATACTCAAGTAATAACCAACTGCCCTCAAACCCGCCTCGTGTGGTATTGAGGAGTATAAAGCCTCAACATCCACACTGGCAAGGCAAAAGTGGTCATCAATACATACTCCGTCCACCCGCTTCAGTAGGTCCATAGTATCGCGGGTGAAGGACGGAAGGGCAGTAACAAAAGGCATCAATATCTGATCTATATAGACCCCTATGTTTTGTCCTATACTCCCAATGCCGGCCACGATCGGTCTCCCTTTAAGTGGTTTTAGTCGTTTATGGACTTTAGGGAGGCTGTAGAACGTGGCCGCCACCGGGTGCCGAGGATACATAAACTCGAATTCTTCCTGAGAAATAAGCCTATTAGTTTTAGCTGCAGACAGGATATCCCTTAGCTCTACCAAGTACGGGGCAGTGGGATTGGAAGTCAATGTTTGATAGCTAGTCTTGTCTTTCAGAATCTGTTCACACATGGACTGGTAACTATGTCTATTCATGATTACAGTATTTCCGCCTTTGTCAGACGGTTTTATAACTATAGTAACGTCCTCTCTCAGGGATTTGATAGCACTCTGTTCCTCTAAAGAGCAATTGTTAGATCTGTGTGTTTTCTGAAGTTCCATAATATCTGCAGTGACTAGTTGTAAAATACTATCTTCCTCGCACATATCATCCAGATGTGTTCGCATACAGGAAAACGGATATAAAATCCTAACCAGATGGTACAAAACGCCAGACATAACGTCATTATATGCAGTAACAGCTTCAGACAGATGCTGGAGGTGCCTCGATAGTAGAGGAACCTTTTTCCACATTTGGTGGGACTGTCCTATCATAAAGGCCCGGTGGAAAGAAATCTTCCAGATTAGTAACCATGTCATACTAAGGTGCAGATGTCCGCTTGTAAAGCCCTACTCAATCTTGATGATGATGCTGCATCACACCCCCTTTCCTTCCTTTTTCGACAACTGCTGATAACAGCTCGCTTATTAATACCCAAATATTGGTTATCCACTACCCATCCCCCCATAGAACAATGGAAACTGAAAGTGGACCAGGTTTTCCGTTTTAAGGAACTTTCCTCTTGGGAAACTCGTAACCATCAAAAGTTCCAGCGTCAGTGGCACTTATGGCAAAAGTTTAGGCACCCGAGTTACTCATAGGGTTCATATACCCTCCTTTCAGATGTAGAAGATACCTATGCACGTTTGATATGCCCAGCCAACTATCAGATACCTTGCCAACCCTCTACAAAGCCTTTCTCCTGCAATTTTTCAACATATTATAAACCATTTACTCCTGTATTCTGCCAATTTGACTCTCCAACAAAATGTATTGTGAGTGGAAATATTGTCACCAGTTTTTTCCTGCTTTTATATGCGCTGTAAAACGTATCTATACACATTGCGCCTTGCTAGGCGTTTCAGAGTCTATACATGTACCTTGTTACGTTAAATAAAAAAATTTAATAAAAAAATAAAACAAATGTTGGCCACTAAATTACAACCCTTCCTTCCTAATCTGATCCATCCTGATCAGGTGGGATTTGTAAAAGGTCGTGAAGGAAAAGATAACACCACTAAAGTCCTTGATGCCCTCTTCTACTCCTCACATAAGAAATTACCTCTGGTGTTACTCGGCACTGATGCCAAAAAAGTATTTGATCGAATAGACTGGTCCTATATTAAACACACCCTGCACAAATTCCACTTTCCCACTCCCTACATTAATGCTGTGTTTGCGATGTATGCACAATTCTCTGCTTCTGTCTTAGTTAATAACCTTGTGTCTGCCCGTTTTTCTATTAAAAATGGAACGCAACAAGGAAGTCCCCTTTCTCCCCTCATATTTCTTTTGGTAATGGAAACCCTATTACAAGCCTTGAGACAGGAGGAGGGCATCAAGGGTCTAAATATAGGTCCACAAGAATTCAAATTAGCTGCTTTCGCTGATGACTTCCTTCTCCTTACAACAAGTCCCATTAGGTCTATGCCCTTAATAATTTCCCTTTTAAAAAGATTCGGCCTTTTCTCAAATTTTAAGATAAATCCCCCAAAATCCCAAATTCTACATATAGGCCTCTCTCCTACCCTAGCTTTGGCTCTCCAACTAAACTCGCCATTCAACTGGACTTCCAGGCACCTAACTTATTTGGGTATTAAACTAACCTCCGATCTCCCAGACTTATTCCACCTCAATTATACCTGGTTCGGTAGAAAAAATTTGGTGATGTCCTTGGTGATTCCAAGACTCACTTACCTCCTGTAGGTTCTCCCAATTGCTATTCCAAGGTCTTTCTTTAGGTCCTTGAATGCCCATATTCGACAATTTATTTGGCAGGGCAAGTGGTCTAGAATATCCTTTTCTACCCTAACAAAACCTAGACACCTTGGCGGAATAGGTCTTCCTGATCCTGAATTATACGCGAGAGCTATACACTTATGTAGAGTAATTGATTGGCTCAGACCCTCACATCATAAACATTGGCAGGCCACTCCCCACCATTTCTTCATCCCGAATCCCATAATTCGCACCACTATTAAGGTGTGGGAGTGGTTCTCCTCCAGTCATCGTGCCCTGTCTCTACCTTCACCTCTCCTTCAGGTCAGAGATATAATTTCACTAGGCCCAAGAGAACTGAGAGATTCCTTCCCTCTTGAGATCAGATAATCTCCCAAGCTAATAATTGATCTTCTGGACAAAGATGGTTGTGTTCCCTCAGAAACTTCTCTTAAATAGAGTCTTGACATTACAGCCTCACACACTCTATTTCTCAATTTCCTTTAAAAAAAAATGGCCTTCAGATAAGTCTCTGAACACACAGAAATCTCCAGAGTGGTTTGAAAACTTGCTGACCACCACCAAATACCCTCCTAAACTGATATCCACTCTGTGCAAAAAACGTATCCTCTTCCCCTTGGATGCCAAACCTGCAGTAATTGGCCTATGGGAGAGAGACTTGGGTAGACAATTTTCACATACAGAGATTATCGAACTCTTCAACATCCCACATAAACTCTCACTCTGTGTCCGTCTGAGTGCAAGAAAATGGGTATAAAGTATTATCTAGATGGTACAGAACTCCGGACAAGATTTCTTTATACTATCCCAACATTTCAGATCAATGTTGGATATGTGAAAAGAGTAGAGGTTCGTACTTTCATATATGGTGGGAGAGCCCTTCGATACTCTCATGGTGGAAAACCATTTTCAGTATAAGCAATAATATTTGTAGAACTAGCTTCCCTTGTTCTCCTGAAATTGCTCTCTTATGTTTTGGCATCCAGGGGGTAGATACTCACAAAAAGTCCCTCTTCTCCTTCCTGATCTCAGCAGCCCAACTCATTAGCCCTACATTCTGGCACTCACCAGAAACACCTCCTGTCGATCAATGGATTAACAAAGTTGATCAATTTTGTCGATTGGAGGAACTCTCCCATTGGGAACTTAAATCCAGAAACACTTTCCTCCTTACCTGGTCATTATGGAAACCTTATAGACACTTTAAGTAGTACTTTATACTCTCTACCCTTGTGTTCCTGAGTTTGTTATTCAAACTTTTGAACTACCTAAAAGTAATATCTGTATAATGTGTATGCCCAATGCTTATCATTTGCTCTAATAACTGCAACTGTACATGTAAACAGTCTTCTTATTAGGATGTAATATGATTGCATTTATTAATTGTACGGATATTTTAAAACAATAAAAATTTGTTTACAAAAAAAAAAAGGAGAGGCACATTAAGTGATGCACCCATATGCCTAGTGCCTACTGTACAAGCCTGTGGGGGCAGTGCTATAATCTGAGGTTGCTGCAGTTGGTCAGGTCTAGGTTCAGCAACAGAATGTGCTCCAAGAATAAGGTCAGCTGACTACCTGAACATACTGAATGACAAGGTTATTCCATCAATAGATTTTTTTCTTCCCTGATGGCACAGGCATATTCTAAGATGACAATGCCAGGATTTATCGGGCTCAAATTGTGAAAGAGTGGTTTAGGGAGCATGAGACATCATGAGTCCAGACCTTAACCCCATTGAGAATCTTTGGGATGTGCTGGAGAAGCTTTGCACAGCAGTCAGACTCTACCATCATCAATGCAAGATCTTGGTGAAAAATTAATGCAACACTGGATGGAAATAATTTTTGTGACATTGCAGAATCTTATTGAAACAATGCCACAGCGAATGCGTGCCGTAATCAAAGCTAAAGGTGGTCCAACAAAATATTAGAGTGTGTGACCTATTTTTTTGGTGGCGACTTTTTTTTGTACAGGCAGTGTATATTACAGTAGCTCCCTCAGCGACTCTCTTCCCAGTTCTTATCTCAATAAATGGGGCTCAGGAACCCTGTTTTCGTGATCACATGTGTTTTAGCAGTCTGGCAGGTACAGATCACATATTTATGATATCGTCCATATAGTTTTAAGACACAGTATATTGTACTGATATTTATGGTAACTAGGAATGAATGAACCCGGACGATACTGTTCAGGTTTGTACCGAACATTATGGTGTCTGCGTACCCGAACGTGGACATTGGCGCGAAAGTCCGTGTTGGTGTTGGTTGTTTGGAGTTTGAATAAAGCTTGTTGAAAAGCTGCAGCACAGTTAATCAACAAGCGTTTAAACTGTGGGCACTTGGAAGCCATCACAGTCATGCCTAGTATTGGCGTGGCTGTGATTGGCTGGAACACCATGTGACACTGCATGCATAAATGCTGGATCACATGGAGCTCTACCATTCTGCTCTGACTAGTGTAGGGACAGGACGCTGCTGCAGTGAGGCACAGTGTTAGGCTTTTATTTTTATTTTTTTAGTCAGTGGGTGACCTGGAGGCATTTATGTGGGTGCAATACAACACCGTGGCACCAGTAACACAGAAATACAATACTTAATCGGGCTGTTCAGTCTGTAGGTGACCTGTAATCATTTTTGGTCGGTGCAATACTACTCCTTTGCACCAGTGACATAGAAATACAATATTTATCGGGCTGTTAATTCTGTTGTTGACATAAAGTCATTATTGGGGTTCAAAAGGCAACATTTTCATCTGTCTTAGGCCTCGTCCACATTTCTATTTTTTCACTGACGTGTGCTGTCCACATTGTCCATGCCACCCATTGATTTAGTGTCTGTTCACATTTCAGTATTTTTTTATTGACTGTGGGTCAGTAAAAAAATCACGAGGACATGCACTACTTTCATCTATGACGCGGACCAAGCACACCCATTGAAGTCTATAGGTCTGTGAAAATCACTGACACACACATCCGTGTTTTCTTCGTTTTTCACTGAAGACAAATAAGAGATTCTTTGGAAATAAATTTTCAGCTATGCAAGGTCAGTGAATTACAGATAACACACGGATGGTAAAAACAGACACATGGACCAACCACGGATCCTTCACAGACAACTTCATGGATGAAACACATAGGCTTTTCTTCGCGGACGTGTCACTTACACGGAAATGTGGACGAGACCTTACTATTCTAGGAGGTTTAATCAGTCTGTTAATTGTGTCAGTGACATAAAGCAATTTTTGGGGTTTCATAACACCGCATTTTCATCTGTCTAACTGTTATTGAAGATTTAATCAGTATATTACCTGTGTCGGTGACACAAAGCAATTTTTGGGTTTAATTACAAACGCTGTTTCAAACGGCTAACTGTAATTGGAGATTTAATCAGTCTGTTAACTGTGTCGGTGAAACAAAAGCAATTTTTGGGTTTCTGCATCTTCATCCGTCTAACTGTTATAGGAGATTTAATCTGTCTGATAATTGTGTCGGTGACATAAAGGCATTTTGTGGGTCACAACATGGCATTTTTATCTCCCTTACTGTTATAAGACAGTTAATCTATTAATTATGTCAGTGACATAAAGCAATTTTTGGGAGGGAGATACACATCATCTGCATCCGTGACACGGAAATACAAAAGCTAATCTGACTGTTAATTCTGTTGGTGACCTATGGTCATTTTTTGGGGTGCAAAACACTTAATTTGCACCCGTGGCACAGAAATACAATTGTTCATCTGTCAGTCAATTTGGTGGGAGCCTTAAAAAAAATGAGAGTAGCATCAAATAGGGGACGTGGTCGTGGTGGTGAGTGGTGCTGCTGGTGTTGGTGGAGGTGGAGCTCCTGCTGTAGCGAGAGGACATTGTCGATCTGTGCCACCTACATTCCCAAATGAAACACCTTCCTCTGGTGCACCCAGGCAACAGGACATTCTGCGTCATTTTGTAGGCCCAAATACCGCTCTATGAATGGCGAGGCCAAAACAAGTAGAGGCAGTAGCATATTGGATGGCTGACCATGCCTCCAGTTCATTCACATTGTGTCCCACCCATTCCACTGCTGAAAATGCAGAGTTGGCACCGGTGGCCACGGGTATCCATCTTCTACCTCAACCCCTTGCACATCAGCCAAGCAATCTGAGCCCCAAGTCATGCAGCAGTCACTTATGCTTTTTGATGACTCTGTTGGTGGGGTTTTCCGTGGGCTATCCATCTAGCCCTGCGCTAGAAGTGGAAGAGATTGAGTGAACTGATGCCCAAACACGTTTAAGGAGGAGGACGTGGGAGGACCACTGCAGCACGTCTCTGATGATGATGACAAAACACAGGTGAACTGTTCAGCTCAGCAAGGAGGGCAGGGGTGAGGAGTGGGTGGAACATGATGTGGAAAATGATGAGGTCCAAGACTCACTTGGCATCCAGGTCGTGCAAGTGACGTGTGCAGATCAGAGGAAGTGGTTGGGGTCACCCAGCGCTAGCCACACAGCAAAAGAGGGAGCAGGGTGCAAAAGCAGAGTGGCTGTCAGCTAGTATATCTGCTACCGCCCAACATGCCGAGGGACAGAGCACAGCAAAGCCAGCTCAAAGGAGTTCCCTGGCACGGCAATTCTTCAGGCAATGTGCTGATGACAAAAAACAGGTGGTTTGCAAGCTGTTCAGTCAGAGCCTGAAGCGAGGCATAAAGGTTCTAAACCTGAGCACCACGTGCATAACCAGGCATCTAACTGCAAAGCACAAGCTGCAGTGGAGTAGACACCTGAAAAACAATGAAAGATCAAAGGCTCCTCCTGCTCCCTCTACTGCTGCAGTCTCAGCCTCCTGCTCCCCCTCTGAAGTGACAGGGACACCTAGCACCCCTCAAAGTGAGGATGTGATAGCAACACCATCAGTGTCACTCAGCATCTCTGCACTGTCCCATGGAAGCGTTCAGCTTTCCATCCTCCAAACACTGGAGAGAAAGAGGAAGTTACCCCTACCCATCTGTGAGCCCTGGCCCTGAATGCCAGAATTTCAAAATTCCTGGTCTTTGAAATGCTGCCACTTAATCTGGTGGAGACGGACAGTTTAAAAAATGTAATGACATGGAGGTCCCATGGTACGTGGTTCCCAGCCACTACTTTTCCAGGTGGGCTGTCCTTGCCCTGCATTGACAAGTGGAAAAAAATCCGGTGTGCGCTGTGCAATACCATCAGTGGCAAGTTCTACATGACCAGCTATACTGTATGTGGACCAATAAGCAGGGGCAGGGATGTTATATCTCCCTATCTGCCCACTGGGCCTGAGGCAGAAAGCAGTTTGGCGCATGTCCTACCACCATTGAGGATTGCTGGACCTTTCTTAAGGCCTCCTGTTGCCTCCTCCTCCTACTCCACTTCTTTTTCCTGTTCCTCCTCTACCATCTCCTCATCAAGTAAGCGCAACACCTGCACCACCAACTTCGGCACACCCAGGGAGAAACGACAGCAGGGTGTTCTTAAACTCATATGTTTGGGGAGAAAAAAAACCACACTGTGCAGGAACTGTGGGAGGACATGGAAGAACAGACCGATGAGTGGTTTGTGACACTGAGCCTCAAGCCCGGCCTGAAGGTGTGCGACAACAGTCGAAATCTCGTAGCAGTTCTGGGCCTAGCTGGTTTTAATCACATCCCTTGCCTGGCACATGTGCTAAATTTGGTGATGCAGAGGTTCCTGAAAAATTACCCGTATATGTCAGAGCTGATGCAGAAATTGGGGGCGAATGTGCGCGCTTTTGGCTTTCTTACCTTGCTGCTGCCCGCCTATCTGCTCTGCAGCATAATTTGGCCTTTCCACTCACCGCCTCATATGCGACATACCCACGAGGTGTAACGCCACCTTGCTCATGCGGGAGAGACATTTCAGCTGCAGCACACACAGATTAATCGCTCTGCGGAACAGCACCACTTCACCACCAGCAAGTGGGCCTCCAGGCAGGACGTGTGCTCTTGTTGTTTCGAGTACTCCCAAAAAAAAAAAAATTTTGGCTACCTCCCCCGCCTCTTCCACCTACACTGCCACATCCACCTCCTCTACTCTGACCTCCACCTCCTGGCTAAGGAAGTGTTAGCTTCCTCCACCGTATCCACAGTCTCCTCAACTTCCTACTCCACAATGGTCGTAACAGCAGAAAAATTGCCCTGCAGACAAATGTGGATAGGGGAATGACTTAAAATAACATAAAATACATAAAAATAAAAAATAATAATCTTGAACCAGGTTCAAGATTTTTATTTTATTTTTTTAATGTATTTTATGTTATTTTAAGTCATTTCCCTATCCACATTTGTTTGCAGGGCAATTTTTCTGCTCTTACCACCATGGTGGTTCCTACTCTATGACTTTTTTACAGCTTTTTTTCAGCCCCAAAGTTCGTCCAAACCTGAACATCCACCAGTCCGATCATCAATAATTATCATAACTCACAATCTAAGTTCCCTATTAGTATGTCTTTGGAGTGTGGGGGAAAACCCACGCAAACATGGGGAGAAAATACAAACTACATGTAGATGTTTTCCTTGGTTGGATTCGAACCTAGGAACCCAGCTCTGCAAGGCACCAGTGCTAAACACAGTGCATGCCCAAAATAACCCTAATACCTTTAGATCAATACTTTAGGAGGGTATTTTTCAAACTGGGGTAATTTCTTGGTGTGAATCTTTGTTTTGCCAACTGAAATCCTTTGTAGGCATAAAATAGGGAATATAAGTAATTCAAGTTAAAATTACTGTATATCCTAAAAGCCACATGGTGTTTCTTTGCTAAGTAAAGGTATTTTGAACACCTTAGAAACAAGGCAATACATTTTAGGGTACATTTTCTTATTTCCATGTACTGTATCCGAATAATGTGTCATTTAAATGATGTGTTGGTGGAAAATAAATTTACACCAGTTTTATATTACTTCCTGCAGTAAAATATGGTCTCAAAGTACTCACTACATCCCTATATGAATACGTTTGGAGTGTAAATTTCCAAATGGGGTAACTTCTAAGGGTGTTGCTTTGGCAGCTTAAATCTTTCGATCGCATGAAGTGGGGCCTATAACTCCTTAAAGCTAAAATTATCTCCTGGAAGCCACTGGGTGCTTCTATGCCTTTGGGCACCACCATTTTTCCAGACTGCAGATTACTAGTGTTGAGCACGAATATTCAAATATAGTGCTATATATTCGTTATAGCGAATATTCGTAAATTTTTCCCATCTGAACAGTGAACATTTGATTCTGCCCTGCTTCTTGCTTGTGGGCCAATGAGTCATTGGCCCACAAGCAACTTAAGCAGGGAGGAATCATGATGACTTTAGATGGAAAAAATGAGGAATATTCTAAAAACTAATATATAGCACTATAGCGAATATATTTGTTTTTTAGAATATTCGTCTTTTTTTGATCATGTACAGTTGTTCCAGCATACTCCTCCCGACAAGTGTCCCCGTCACCATGGGAACGCATGGTGGTTCAGAATATACCATCGGATCTGAGTTTTCACGATCTGAATGAGATCGTGAAAACTCAGATCCTATGGTATATTCTAACCCCCCCAGGTGTTCCCATGGTGACAGGGACGCTTTTCGGGGAGGAGTATGTGAATATAATGAGGCAGTAAAGTCCCCAGAGGGGCGTTATTTTCATTCAAAGGGTGCCCAGGAATGCCCTTGAGTGCCCAGGACCGCCCCCCCCTACAGAGCCTAAGCACGCCTTTCTCTCATACACTACGCCCCCAGCTTTGCCATTGCTGTCACGTCCCCCCTCCCCCATCCAGGTTACGTTGCTAGTAGCTGATAACCCCGTCTACCCTTTGCCTTCAGCTTCACTAACAGGCACAGGACCTGCGCTATTCGAGTTTAACTGAGGGTATCAGCCTCAACTGTTTCACTGGGCATGCGCCAAAAACGTCACTGGGCTCAGCGAGAAAGTAATACAGGGTTACTGTTAAGGGCCACTAGCAGCAAACTCTAAATCTGCTATATCTAAATCTTCCTTCACCATTCCAGTTAGTAAATCTAAGGGTACCCCTGGGTATTTACAAGAGTCCTCTGTGAGACTGGTTGGACTTGGTTGCTAAGGACTCAGGTTATGTCTGCGGGGTAAGGAGGCAGAAAACAGTTGCGAGCTCAAACAAACCAGAGTCTATCAGAAGAATCAATAGAAGTTAAAACAGAAGACAATGGATTAATCCAGAAGAAGGCTGAGAATTGAAGAATCAATAAGCCTAATCAGACAAGGGGTTAATTCTGAAACAAACTAAAGTTAATACACAGGAGGGTCCAACAGAAATGTAGCACTGTTCTGAGCCACAGAACAAACATGAGTCGGGAATACAAAAATTACAGTAAGTGTCTGACTTAAATTCCTCACCTAGCCCTGGAATTGGACGTAGAGCCAGGAGCAGGAAAATAACGGTAAGCATCTGACTTAAATTCCCCTTACCCACTGTTGCTCTGGAATTGAACGCAAAGCCAGGGACCTAATTGGCTCAGCATCCAGACTCACCAAAAAGGTCGACCAGTCAAGGTTTGGATGGTTGGCATGGCATTGACAATCTTCCTGGAACAGATGTCATAGAAATGTGGCTGGGTGTGTTCCCCACAATTGTTTGTCCAGCTCAAATCCTTGGCAGGCATAAGTGGGACCTATAACTCATTGAATCTAAAATTATGACCTGAAAGTGACTGAGTGTTACTTTGATTTTGGGCCCTACCATGGTGCCAGGATGCAGATTATGAACCTAAGTGGGGAACTGCATAAACAATGCAATACATTTTGGGATGCATTTTCTCATTTTCCTCAATGTCCAAAAATATGTCATGTAACTGATGTGTTTGTGAAAAATATAAATGTATTTTTTTAAACTGGGTTTGCATTACATCCTTCAGCAAAATATGAGCTCAAAGTAGTCACTCATCTTTGAAATCTCTGCTGTGATATATGGCTTAATCTGAGCCTTCAATGATGGCATATAGATCTGTCATTTGACACTGACAACTTTTCATCTGCAGGACCCAATATGTTTCATTTCACTGTATCACACATGTACTTCTATTTTTATGTCGCAAAATTTTGTAAAAATGTAAAGTAATAGAAAAAGATCAATTGTTTGCTCACCTATCTAAGCTCATTGCCGTCATAATGGCGGTGCAGGCAAATTGGTTGCAGGTATCCAAAGATGTAATTATAGTACAAAGAGGACTTCCGAACACCCATTCTCCTCCTCGAGCCCACTGATGAATTAGAAATGGCATTCCAATGATGTGAACAAGATCTGCCACAGCCAGATTACAGATGTAGATGTCAGGTATTGTTTTTCTTCTAGATCTGAGATGAAAGAAGACACCGGTATATTAAAAAGTAGCTTTTCAGGACTTGTATCATACAGTATTGATTGCCTGCTCATGATACATTTATGGTAGCGGACAGGCTACAAAAATAAGATTTCAGTATGAAACAATACCTTTTTTATGTTCAATGCACTTCTTCAGCACTGAAGAATTGAAGAATAAAATGTGTCTAGAAGAACCACAAAGAAGGAACAGCCTAACATGTTCCAAAAGTAAATAGATGAGCACATTAAAAATACTATACTTATATGTAAAGTAGAATAATAGTATGTAACATCAGAAAAAAATTACAGTAGACGTGCAGTAACTGGCAGCAACTTGGTTATTGAGTACTATTAATTGTCTACATAATATAGGTCACCTGGTAAAATATGACATGAAAATGGCATAATCGTATGTGAGAAACAAAATATAATTCCACTAAGATTCTTTGAATATTAACCCCTTCCACCTGTAAGCCTTTTGACCAATTCATTTTTATTTTTTTCCGTTACATACCAAAAGTTGTAACTTTTTTATTTAGCCATCAATGTAGCTGTGTTAGAACTTTTTTTTTTTTTTAATAGGACACCTTGTACACGTACTTTGTAGTTTATTATGTCATAATTTTCGGATACCTAGAGCTTACTCATTAACTTAATTTACTCTTTTTTGGGGGGGATGGGAAAAAACAGCAATAAGGCCTCTTTCACACAGCCGTAGTGCTCCGGTGGGAGTTTTTTGGGCTGCATACAGCGGTTCTGCAATACACGGGTCACCAGCCGCATCACGGATGTGGACCCATTATTCAATGCCAGCAGATGTACAGTAAGATGTGCTAATATTCATATATTTTTCCAGAAAACCCAGAGGAACATTGACTGGCTCCTTATGTATACTCAAAGCCCTCCATAAGAAGAAAAGGTACCCCAACCAAGGCCTCTCAGGCAGCTTAACAAAGTTTCTTTGTTTAGCAATTTTAAATGGTGGCTACCTAGAAAAAACCTTTTGGAAAGGAGACTAGCTTGCATGTCTCTTTTCCAGAGAAGCATTATGTGGAAATGCAAGCATAGCAATAGATATAAATCTTATTAGGAAAAAGCATGGATTGAACAGTTTGAGGCTACCACCAAAAATCTAGTGGATAAAAAATAGGGTGGAATTGATCTATAAAGCACAAGGATATTTGTATAATCATACATACTAGAGATGAGCAAATCAATTCTCTCAATATGGAATTAATCCTGAATTTTCCATAAACATTTAGTATCTAACAAACCCAAATATTTTGCAATTCAAGAGAGAGATCCACATGTGTAAAACATATGCAATTCAGCTTTCTGTCCAAAAAGCTACAGTGTTTCACACCTACAACATTGCCTACCAGTCATTGCTTTGCCTTTTAAACAGCAAACTGATCTCAAAATAATGGATTAATTTTTTGAAATGTATCTTTCTTTTTCTGATGTATCAGAAGAATGGAAAACGGTGACGTGAACTCTGCCTTATTTTTGAGGCCTTGGGTGGACCTCTGGCTGGGTTCTATTTCTGATATAGAAACCAGTTAAGGCTACTTTCACATCTGTCATGATAATACATAAATGGATCCGGTTGTATTATCTCTAAAATAGCCATGACAGATCCGTCTCAAACTATTGTAAGTCAATGGGGGACAGATCTGCTTTCTTTTGTGTCAGAGAAAACGGATACGTCACCATTGACTACATTGTGAGTCATGATGGATGTGTCTTGCTCCGCATCCTATGACGCACTCAAAAACGCAGCTTGGAGCACTTTTGTGCATTCTGGTGCACTCTGTTCCCTTCAGTTCAGTTTTGTCCCCATTGACAATGAATGGTGACAAAACTAAAGCATTTTCCCCTGCTAGTGATATTCTATATGTAATGACTATCGTGGGTTAGGCAATACTTATCTTCCTTTCTGGAAAAAATATGCATAATTAGCATATACAAACCGGATTCCAAAAAAGTTGGGACACTAAACAAATTGTGAATAAAAACTGTGGAGATGTCAAATGTCAATATTTTATTTGTAATAGAACGTAGATGACAGATCAAACAGTTTAATCCGAGTAAATGTATCATTTTAAAGGAAAAATAAGTCAACAAATCCCCAAAAAGTTGGAACAAGTAGCAATAAGAGGCTGGAAAAAGTAAATTTGAGCATAACGAAGAGCTAGAAGACCAATTAACACTAATCAGGTCAATTGGCAACATGATTGGGTATAAAAAGAGCTTCTCAGAGTGGCAGTGTCTCTCAGAAGCCAAGATGGGTAGAGGATCACCAATTCCCGCACTGTTGCGCAGAAAGATAGTGGAGCAATATCAGAAAGGTGTTACCCAGTAAAAAATTGCAAAGACTTTGCATCTTCTTAGTCGTAATGACACCTCAGCACACGTCTAATTTGAATACTTTTGTGGGTGCTCGTCTCTTGTTACCTCCTTCCACCCGCGGAGTGAGATTGTAGCTTTAAATAAGTTTTTCAGAAACAGCACACCGATGTAGTTTGTAATTCAACCTTTATTTACCAGTGGTATATTCTCAAGTTATTTTATGACATTTATTGCTGTCTGCAACGTTTCGGGCCCATTTGGTGCCCTTTGTCAAGCTGGATGGCCGGTCTGTGTTTCGCACGCCGTGGAAACACAGATCGGCCATCCAGCTTGACAAAGGGCACCAAATGGGCCCGAAACGTTGCAGACAGCAATAAATGTCATAAAATAACTTGAGAATATACCACTGGTAAATAAAGGTTGAATTACAAACTACATCGGTGTGCTGTTTCTGAAAAACTTATTTAAAGACTTTGCATCTATCATCATCAACTGTGCATAACATCATCCGAAGATTCAGAGAATCTGGAACAATCTCTGTGCGTAAGGGTCAAGGCCGTAAAACCATACTGGATGCCCGTTTTCTCCGGGCCCTTAAACGACACTGCACCACAAACAGGTATGCTACTGTAAAGGAAATCACAGAATGGGCTCAGGAATACTTCCAGAAACCATTGTCAGTGAACACAATTCACCGTGCCATCCGTCGTTGCCAGCTGAAACTCTACAGTGCAAAGAAGGAGCCATTTCTAAGCAAGATCCACAAGCTCAGACGTTTTCACTGGGCCAGGGATCATTTAAAATGGAGTGTGGAAAAATGGAAGACTGTTCTGTGGTCAGACGAATCACGCTTCGAAGTTCTTTTTGGAAATCTGGGACGCCATGTCATCCGGACCAAAGAGGACAAGGACAACCCAAGTAGTTATCAGCGCTCAGTTCAGAAGCCTGCATCTCTGATGGTATGGGGTTGCATGAGTGCGTGTGGCATGGGCAGCTTGCATGTCTGGAAAGGCACCATCAATGCAGAAAAATATATTCAGGTTCTAGAACAACATATGCTCCCATCCAGACGTCATCTCTTTCAGGGAAGACCCTGCATTTTTCAACAAGATAATGCCAGACCACATTCTGCATCAATCACAACATCATGGCTGTGTAGGAGAAGGTTCCGGGTACTGAAATGGCCAGTCTGCAGTCCAGATCTTTCACCTATAGAGAACATTTGGCGCATCATAAAGAGGAAGGTGCAACAAAGAAGGCCCAAGACAATTGAACAGTTAGAGGCCTGTATTAGACAAGAATGGGAGAGCATTCCTATTTCTAAACTTGAGAAACTGGTCTCCCCGGTCCCCAGACGTCTGAGTGTTGTAAGAAGAAGGGGAGATGCCACACAGTGGTGAAAATGGCCTTGTCCCAACTTTTTGGGGATTTGTTGACACCATGAAATTCTGATTCAACATATTTTTCCCTTTAAAAGGGTACATTTTCTTAGTTTAAACTTTTGTTCCGTGATTTATGTTCTATTCTGAATAAAATATTAGAAGTTGGCACCTCCACATCATTGCATTCAGTTTTTATTCACGATTTGTATAGTGTCCCAACTTTTTGGGAATCCGGTTTGTATAACATCAGTTGGCATCAGAATTAGCAATACTAAATTGCAGGTGTATTCAGAGTTATCACTGTGTTATTTGTTTACTGGTAAAAGCAGAATTGCGTTATGGGTTCCGTTACCACGGACCATAACGCAATTCTATGACGGAATGCATAATAGAATGCCTTTAGAGGCATTCCATTATTCATTCCGTCATAATAGAAGTATATGGGCTGCATAACAGATCCGTCCCGTTTCCGTTATGCGGGATGGATCCATTATGCAGCCCATAGATTTCTATTTTGACTGAATAAATAACGAAATGCCTCTAAAGGCACTCCATTATGCATTCCATCATAGAATTGCGTTATTATCCATGGTAACGGAATCCATAATGTAATTCTGCATTTATCAGTAAACTAATCGCATACAAATTTCATAAGCGGAAATTCGCTCATCTCTAATTGTGATCTTTTTTACTGACAATATTTAAACAGTACTTTAGAAACACACTTTCAATTTTGCCCAGGACTATACTTTGTCTAAAACAAGCCCTATGCATGGAATTTGTATGTTCCCCGTGTGTTTTTGTGGGTTTCCTCCAGCTACTTTGATTTCCTCCCACACTCTAAAGACATACTGATAGGGAACTGAAATTGTGAGCTCTAATGGGTGCAGCAAGTGATATTGTCTATAAAGCACTGGGGAATATGTCAGTCCGTTAATAAAATAAATAAACATTTTAAAAATTATGTAATTAAATCCTTCAGTGAGCAGGCAGTCCGTCTTGGTTTCACATGACAGATTTCTTATAAACTAGTGAAAAGGTTAGTTTAGAAAGAGAGAGGAGATAGCTGAACAATGCATTTTTCTCTAATAAGATATATTACAAGTTTCTTATATTTGCCTGTATCATTGACATATGCAAAGTTGTCTGAAGGTACAAAGCCCATTTAGCCTCTGCCTGAATCTTCAGAAGACATTCTTACTAAAGGACGGACAGCAATTGCTCCACTTTTGCTTAGCAGTAGTCCATAAAGTATCAGAAAGGGATGTGAGGATGCATTGTCCTGTAATAGCAGACCTCAATGAGGTTCTGGTTACATTAGGAGAGACAGAAATGTTGTAAATCAGAGATAACAACTTGCCAACTTGAAAATTATATTTTTAATGTAGTTCCATGTATCCATTTATATAATTCCAGACAAGGGATTTATATGCAGTAAAATCAAAGGCTAGCTAGAGGATAATCAGGACTGGCCTTAAGGGTGTGTACCCTGTCCAGTCACAAACTGAAGGTTGCACCACTGGATTCTGTTCTGCCCATCTAGAGTTTGCATTTTGATCTCACATTTGGTACCCAAACCTATGTGAACGTAGTTGTCTATTATGGTGGGATTTAGGGGTCTATACTTTGATAACTTTTTTCACATAAAACATTTTTCCACATTCTTAATATTACAAGACAATTACAGTATTTACTAATCTGATGCAGTTTTTAGGAGGTGCAGAAAAGTGAGCATGGTACATATGGCCTGACTGGCATATGATTAGGTTCCATTGACAAAATGGAGAGCTGGGTGCCAATGTGTTATGCAGTTGCACAGAAGTCCCAATTTGCAGTTAGTAAAGAAAACCTAATGGTGTGTCAATCTGATCATACAGAAACTATGGACGAGGACTCACCTACCCCCACTCATGGAGCTACAACTACCAGACCTATCTCCAACATACATCACTGTTGCCTAGCGATGACTATAACTATAGCTGTGCACTGAGCAGCAATGATTTGCATAATCGTTGCTACAAGCAAAATTTACTGATGCAAAACTATGCAGATAATGATTTCCTCAGAATCACATTTATTATTGTTTATAGACGATCAACTCCTTATTCATACTGGTCAATTATTATTATTATTATAATCACTTGGGAATGGATGAACACTGGCAATTCTGGGTAAACAGGGTTTAATACCTTTTAGATAAATCTAGAATAAGGATTGTTAGCCAAAGCTTTTCACATGGTATCAGTGCTTAGCCTAACTTTTGCTCCTGTGGCTAAATGGCCAAGACTTCTTGAAGCCATGTTTCAAAGTCTAAAAGAAAAGTATTTTCCAAAGGGTGGAGGCTTCTATACCACAAATGCAGATCACCCACCTACAGTACAGACCAAAAGTTTGGACACACCTTCTCATTCAAAGAGTTTTCTTTATTTTCATGACTATAAAAAGTGTAGATTCACACTGAAGGCATCAAAACTATGAATTAACACATGTGGAATTATATACATAACAAAAAAGTGTGAAACAACTGAAAATTTGTCATATTCTAGGTTCTTCAAAGTAGCCACCTTTTACTTTGATTACTGCTTTGCACACTCTTGGCATTCTCTTGATGAGCTTCAAGAGGTAGTCACCAAAAATGGTCCTCCAACAGTCTTGAATGAGTTCCCAGAGATGCTTAGCACTTGTTGGCTCTTTTGCCTTCACTCTGCGGTCCAGCTCACCCCAAACCATCTCGATTGGGTTCAGGTCCGGTGACTGTGGAGGCCAGGTTATCTGGTGCAGCACCCCATCACTCTCCTGCATGGTCAAATAGCCTTTACACAGCATGGAGGTGTGTTTGGGGTCATTGTCCTGTTGAAAAATAAATGATGGTCCAACTAAACGCAAACCGGATGGAATAGCATGCCGCTGTAAGATGCTGTGGTAGCCATGCTGGTTCAGTATGCCTTCAATTTTGAATAAATACCCAACAGTGTCACCAGTAAAGCACCCCCACACCATCACACCTCCTCCTCCATGCTTCACGGTGGGAACCAGGCATGTAGAGTTCATCCGTTCACTTTTTCTGCGTCGCACAAAGACACGGTGGTTGGAACCAAAGATCTCAAATTTGGACTCATCAGACCAAAACACAGATTTCCACTGGTCTAATGTCCATTCCTTGTGTTCTTTAGCCCAAACAAGTCTCTTCTGCTTGTTGCCTGTCCTTAGCAGTGGTTTCCTAGCAGATATTCTACCATGAAGGCCTGATTCACAGTCTCCTCTTAACAGTTGTTCTAGAGATGTGTCTGCTGCTAGAACTCTGTGTGGCATTGACCTGGTCTCTAATCTGAGCTTCTAACCTGCGATTTCTGAGGCTGGTGACTTGGATGAACTTATCCTCCGCAGCAGAGGTGGGACTCTTGGTCTTCTTTTCCTGGGGCGGTCTGCATGTGAGCCAGTTTCTTTGTAGCGCTTGATGGTTTTTGTGACTGCACTTGGGGACACTTTCAAAGTTTTCCCAATTTTTCGGACTGACTGACCTTCATTTCTTAAAGTAACGATGGCCACTCATTTTTCTTTACTTGCTTTTTTCTTGCCATAATACAAATTCTAACAGTCTATTCAGTAGGACTATCAGCTGTGTATCCACCTGACTTCTCCACAAGGCAACTGATGGTCCCAACCCCATTTATAAGGCAAGAAATCCCACTTATTAAACCTGACAGGGCACACCTGTGAAGTGAAAACCATTTCAGGTGACTACCTCTTGAAGCTCATCAAGAGAATGCCAAGAGTGTGCAAAGCAGTAATCAAAGCAAAAGGTGGCTACTTTGAAGAACCTAGAATATGACATATTTTCCGTTTTTTCACCCTTTTTTGTTATGTATATAATTCCACATGTGTTAATTCATAGTTTTGATGCCTTCAGTGTGAATCTACAATTTTCATAGTCATGAAAATAAAGAAAACTCTTTGAATGAGAAGGTGTGTCCAAACTTTTGGTCTGTACTGTATGTCCAACAAGCATAAAGTATGTAGGTGATTTGGTTATCTTGGGAACATATTATTATACACAGGAAACCTTAAGTTTATCTTAGGCTATATTATCAGAACAATAAAATATAGACAATAAAAATGGCAAAACAATCCATTTTTAACTGACGTATTTTTTTCACAGATGCGTTTCTGAGAAATGGATGCTAAAAACACTCACCTTCAATTGTGTCATGAACAAAATAGAACAGTTCTATTTTTTGACAACCATTATTAATTGGCCGAAAAAACAAACAAACTGCTGTCTGGATGACCCCAGAGACTACGATTGTTCTTAAAGGAAATGTGTCACTGTTGAGGAAGGGTTGAGACGTATGCATATATATAACCATACATGCATGCAAATACGTGCGTGCATGTGTGATATATATGCATGCACTGACTGCCACATCATAGGATGATGTGCGCAGGTGTGCCCAGCATCTGCGCAAGTCTGCCCCTAGTGGTCCACAGGGACTCATTGTGGCCCCTGTGGAAAATATGTGCCCCCAAATAAGTATTTATATATATATATATATATATATATATATATATATATAATACTTATATATATATATATATATGTATATATGTATATATGTAGAGGGAAGTGTATTCAATTCAACTCTTATCAACAGTTCATCCCCCATGTTTAGAGTAAAACTTGTGCTGATAGCCTGTAGGATAACAGCTGATTAGTATCTAGTCCTCTTTTGTTCAGGCCCCAAACAATCAGACTCTCTGGCACTGTTTGTCAGGGGGCTTTCTAACCAAAGACATCATAAACCTGTTTTCCACACCTCTGCCCCATGGCTCCATGCCCCTACTCCCAGGATTTTGGGACTAGGGGGGAGGACTCTGGGGATTTGAGGAAGGCAAACTATGATGTCATATGCCTGATGAGGGGGGAGGTGGGCTGTTTCTGGGGCTGATATAGGAGCCCCAAGCAAGGAACAAGGTCTCTTGCAACCAGACTAGAATCAGAGACACATGGGAGAGAGCAGCTCCATGATGACCACCTGGAAAAGGCCTACTAACTACCTGTGTAGCCCCTACCTACCCCTCACATACCCGCTATATCCAACCCCTTCCCTGCCACCAACACATCCCATTGCACTCCCTATCCCTGCAGACCCTGCCCCACTAACTATACCCATACCCCCTACAACCCCTTGCCCATAACTCACCACCCTATGATCCCTCTCCCTGTCATCCACTCCTACCATTGCCCTGTACCTCAGCAATCACTTGTAAGGTATTAACCCTGGCATTGCTGAATCCCTAACCACCTAACAGGAGCATCCCTGTTCCCTATACTCCTAACAGGAGCATCCCTGTTATCACTTGCAAGGTATTAACCCTTGCATTGCTGTATCCAACCCTTGCATTGCTGGATCCCTACCCTTTAGTTCCCCTTACCCTAATCCTACTATACTTGCAAGGTATGAACCCTTGCATTGCTGGACCCCTACCCAATGTCTGTGGCCTGCATTCACCCCTGCAGGGCCACCAATCTTAGGGATAGAATTAGACAGGTGGGGTGGGCTGCTAATACGTGTGTGTGTTGTATAGTTAGTTTGTGGGTGGAATTTGTGAACCGTGTAGTGTAGTTTAGTTCTGTATTTAGTACTGTATTGTTAGTGCATTGCATGCGTAGTGTATTGTTGGTAATAATAAATACTGTGTTTTATATATAACTATCTGTGTAATGTGTGGTTATTAACGATAGTTAGTTTAGTAAGGCGTATGAAGTTAGCTTAGTGATTAGCGTAAGGCAAAGTATAGGCAAAGTATTGTATTGTTGTTATATAAAGGTATAAATAGGCGGAGTCATCAATAGATGTCTCCTCCTATTTATGAATATTAATTATCGATATTTGCATAAATATTGGTGATTAATATTCCCCCTTTACAGTCACCAAGCAATGTTATCTGCCAGTTGAAATAAGATAGGAACACATCTCTTTTTTTTTTTTGCAATCTGCTTTTATTTTCTGATCACAGACTTATTTATTCTGTTTCCTGAACATGATTATGGGGTGGCCATCTTGCCTGAGCTGTTCTTAACAGCATTTAGGGATTCACAGTTCAGACAAACACCCATCTGTGGGTATAATATTACAAAGGTGGTATAGGAAAAATCTGTAGTCACAGACTGCAGTCTTTAAAACGTACACAGCAAACGCTGGGAGACAATTCTCGATCCACATTGGTGACGCAGCAAACATACAGCGCCTCATCTATACACAGATGGCTGTTTCACAGGTTACTAATCGGTTTCCTCGGATTGAAATACCGAGCATTAGAACCTCATCTGTTTTCTGGCTGACATGCAAATAGACGTCTAGTTGTAATCCCTTATCACAAGATATAGCGCCTCCTCTATATATAGGGACCGTGACATATGTCTACTGTTCTTCATCCTTAAAGTGGTATATCGGGGTATCTGGCTTCTACATAAAATCATCTCGGCTTTTACCCCATAGACACGCAAATAGACAAATGATTTGTATTCAGCAGTTCTCCCCTATATAGGGAGACTGCATAATACAAATGAGCTGATGTTTAATATTCCTTACTGTTGGTGTTTAATTTGGAAACTCTATGTGGATCAAGTTATTATACCCTCAGATCTATGTATTGATCTGATCCTGGCAAGGTACTAGGCTTAAAGTGTCCCCTGATGAGCACAATTATAGCAGGGGTGAAACGCGTTTGACCGAAACGCTGTGAATCAACAAGGCACTTTCTTTTCCATGTTCTCTAGTTTATTCTGAACATCAGGATCAATGAATAGAAGTGGTTCATTTACTTGAATACTCATTTACTTTATCATTGTGATGTACCCTTTTTTTCTTTTCTTTTTTTCTTTTTGTCTTGTAGCTATCATCTTTATTTTTTGTACTCATAGTGTGGCCCATTCATGTCCCAGAACGTTGAGTATCTATTCACTTAATTTACAATTTACGTTCATCTTTTTTATTTATCATTATTTGGGTTTTTAATGGTATATAACAAAGGCTACGTTTTAAGGGTGGCAGTCTGTGACTACTTAACAGTATTTTGAATTAAAAATTTACATTACAGCATCCACATGGGCCATAGACACAATGGTCAGGACATGAGCCTATTGATTTACATGGGAAAGTTTTCTAGGCATGTTCTGTGACCTGTGCAGAGGTCCTTGTGTGCAAGGAAAGAACAGATAAGGTCTGACAATCAACTGTTGAGAATGGTGGATCCTGCCTTATCTATACACAGAGGTGATATCATTACAGGCAGGATTAGAATGAGCTAACTTTATATAAACCAATGAGTAGCACCAATTATTAGACATAGCGGCCTGTGCGAAAACTGCAGGATTTTGACTTTTTTGTTTAAATATAAATAGTGACATGGAAAATTAAAAATAACAAAAAAAATATTTAAAAATATGTCGAACATAAAAAGTGATTTAAACTCCAGGCCATTTTATGATGACACATTCACTTTAAACTGGACATGTGATGTCCATTTTTCACTGTCAGCCTTAGATTGAAGCATTTTAGCACATCTACCTATCTCAGATATACTGGAAGGTTTTCCTGCAGAAATTGCTATTTTTATGATAACTGGAAAACACCAGATCACAATAGAAAGAAATAGGAGGATGTAAAAGCCTGAATGAATTACTTTTATGAAATGATTCTGTTTCCTTTTCATGGTCTGGGTCAATAAAACTATTCATCTCTGGGCACCCAGGTTGATGTTTAAGATTTAGCATTGGTAGAAAACCTCTTTTTATCACTTCATTCAAACAATGTTGCATCGTCAGAAGGAAGCTACAGGATATTTGATTTGAAATAGAAAAGCACCAATTGTATTTTTCACTTGAGAATTTAGTTGGTAAGAAAATGGCTCTGAGCAATAATTCTGTGCTCTACACGGGTCTTGTAAATCAACATTGTTTTATACTAGTGCTCAGTTCCTTGGGTTACTAAACATAATACACTGACACACAAATATACAGGGTTTAAAAAAAAATATTTGCCTTCTTCACAATTTCTTAAGTTTTTGTATACTTATCACACTTGAATGTTTCAGATTATTTAATTACTTTTATTACAAGGTAAAGATAACACAAGTAAACACAAAATGCTGTTTTAAAATAATTATTTCATTATTATTTTTTTTTTATTAGTCTTTATTATTTTTACAAGATTTCATACAGTCTTCAACAGTCATTTTAGTTTGTTTTACATTATAAAACAGCACGTATATAGTTTTACATGTTGCCCACCCACTCTACCCCTCTGCCTGTTCCTCCCCTGTAGTGGGAGGTGAAAAAAAAACATATATAGAGTCCCCCCTTTCTATCCCTCCGCCTCACCAACCCCCAATTCCCATCCCCTGCACTGGCAGTCCCCTGCATCCTTGATCATTTTAACCATTTCTGCTACAATCTAGCAAATCTGAATTTTTTCTTGATAGACACCAAGTGAAATTCCTCTCTGACAAGCGAGACTCTAGCGAGGTTCTCCCATTCCTTGACCGTAGGTGCCACACTATCTCCCCAATGTCCAATGATGCACTTCCTAGCCTGAAATAGGAGTTTAGATGCAATCTCCTGATGTTTAGAAGTATCTATCTTATCCATCACCCCCAAAATACATATTTCAAACTCCCTAGGAACTCTAAACCCATGATGTGCTTCTATTCTTTCATTTACCTTCCGCCAGTTATACATTAGGCAATTAACTGCTCTTTTTTTTTGCATTTCATTTATTGAAGGAAATGTTCAGCCCTACTTGCTACTATGTGAAATAGAAATTGCCCTTGAGTTACTTAATCTACTAGGCTCAATTTCACTAGCTACACCCAGTCATGATTACTGACGAACCTGGTAAATCTAAACATCACTTAAATAGAATCTGCCTGGGAATCTAAAATAGACTAGGGCAGTGATGTCTAACCCCTGGCACTCCAGCTGTGGTGAAACTACAACTCCCAGCATGCTCCATTGATTTCTGTGGAGTTCTGAGAACAGCTAAGCAAGTGTGCATCTTGGGCATTGTAGTTTTACCACAGCTGGAGTGTTGGAGGTTAGCCATCAAGGAATAGAGGATCTCAAATACCATCACATGATGCCATGTTCTAAAAAGATAGCTATACAGATGCAAAACAAAGTCATTGAAATTTACCAGCAGGGAAAGGGTTACAAAGCTCTGGGTCTCCCAGCAAACCTCAATGACAGCTGTTATCCATAAGGAGAGAAAACCTGGAACAATAGTGAACGTTCCCAGGAATACCAAAATTTCAAGTGCACTAAAACTGCACTTAAAGAATCAAAAAATCTAATGAATTGCATGTTTCACTTTAATCAGTTAAAGTCAATATGCAGGATTTCACAATAAAAAAAAAGGCACTGATGGCATCCATGGGAGTGTTGCAAGACTCAAACCACTGCTTACCCAAAATAAAAGTAAAAGTTACAAAAAGGTATGCCTTGCATTTCCATAAAAACATCTAGAGGACTCCCCAAGAGTTTTGGTAAATATTCTGTTTCAAAACAGCAATATGCATATAAAAAAGCAATAGTTCCATTGTTTTATTAATTTTTATATGTTATGGTATTTATCCTTCCTTCTTTATCCTTGTATGGGTCATTATGAGTATGAGGCCTCCACTCATACCGTTACAGGGTGTCATTCACTCAAATACCTTGCAAATAAAAAAAAATATATTTAATATTTTTCTGTGATATAATCACAGTTGCAAGCCAGTGTGTGTCAGGCCCACACAGACTGTATTGTGGCCACTGGCTAGTGGCTAGGCCTCCACTCATACCGTTACAGAGTGTGACTCACTCAAATAACTAGCAGATAAAAAAAAATCAATTTAAAAATTTTCTGTGATATAATCACATTTGCAAGCCCGTGTGTGTCAGGCCCACACAGACTTTATTGTGGCACTGGCTAGTGGCTAGGCCTCCACTCATACCGTTACAGGGTGTCATTCACTCAAATACCTTGCAAATAAAAAAATATATATTTAATATTTTTCAGTGATATAATTACAGTTGCAAGCCAGTGTGTGTTAGGCCCACACAGATTGTATTGTGGCCACTGGCCAGTGGCTAGGATCCACTCATACCGTTACAGGGTGTCACTCACTCAAATACCTTGCAAATAAAAAAAATCTATTTAATATTTTTCTGTGATATAATCACAGTTGCAAGCCAGTGTGTGTCAGGCCCACACAGACTGTATTGTGGCCACTGGCTAGTGGCTAGGCCCCACTCATACCGTTACAGGGTGTCATTCACTCAAATACCTTGCAAATAAAACAATGATATTTAATATTTTTCTGTGATATAATCACATTTGCAAACCCGTGTGTGTCAGGCCACATGGACTATATTGTGGCCACTGGCTAGTGGCTAGGCATCCACTCATACCGTTACAGGGTGCCACTCACTCAAATACCTTGCAAAAAAAAAAATATATATTTAATATTTTTCTGTGATATAATCACAGTTGCAAGCCCGTGTGTGTCAGGCCCACACAGACTGTATTATGGCCACTGGCTAGTGGCTAGGCTCCACTCATACGGTTACAGGGTGTCACTCACTCAAATACCTTGCAAATAAAAAAAATTATATTTAATATTTTTCTATGATATAATCACATTTGCAAACCCATGTGTGTCAGGCCCACACAGACTGTATTGTGGCCACTGGCTAGTGGCTAGGCCTCCACTCATACTGGTACAGGGTGTCATTCACTCAAATACCTTGCAGATAAAAAAAATTATATTTAATATTTTTCAAACCTGTGTGTCAGGCCCACACAGACTGTACTGTGTCCACTGCCCACCACTTATATAGGGTGGCACAGTACCTTGCACACATAGTACCACTTATCTAAAAAAAATGACAGGCAGAGGCAGGCCACCCCGCAGGGGCCGTCGTGGTCGTGGTGCTGTGATTTCCACTGGCCCTGGAATAATGCCCAGTGTTCAGAGGCCACGTAACCTGAACCCAAAAAATTCTGAGAAAATTGTTGACTGGCTTACACAGGACACCCAATCTTCAACAGCTTCCGCTAAGAACGTTGACGCACCATCCTCCTCCAGCTCAGCTCCAGCTTTGGTCACCTGCTCTCAAGTTACCACTCTCCCACCCGCCGCCACCACCAAAACTACCACCACAGCCACCACAGCCGCTTCACTTGATCCCTCAGAGGAGTTATTTACACATCAGTTGGATGAAATTAGTGATGCGCAACCATTATTGCCAGAGGATGTAGATAACAGGGATATGTCTCAGTCAGGCAGCATTACACACATGCACGTACAGTGTGATGATGATGATGTTGTACCCGCTGCTGCTTCCTTTGCTGAGGTGTCAGATACAAGTGAAGTGGTTGATGATGACGATGTGTCCGTGGATGCCACGTGGGTGCCTGCTCGAAGAGAAGAAGAAGAGGGGGAAAGTTCAGATGGGGATACAGAGAGAAGGAGGAGACAAGTTGGAAGCAGGGGGAGGTTGTCGCAAGGAGCTAGTGGCACAGTCAGACAGCATGTATCGGCACCCGGAGTCAGCCAGACAGCACACCAATCAACACATGCTGTTGCCACCACCAGAATGCCATCATTGCAAAGCTCAGCAGTGTGGCATTTTTTTTGTGTGTCTGCCTCTGACAACAGCGATGCCATTTGCAACCTGGGCCAAAAGAAACTGAGTCATAGGAAATCCAACACCCACCTAGGTACAACTGCTTTGCGAAGGCACATGATCGCACATCACAAACGCCTATGGGATCAACACATAATGATGAGTAGAAGCAGCACACAAGCTCAAAGCCACCATCCTCCTCCTGGCCCAGCATCTTCAGCCACGTCAACCACTGCTATCCTCCTTGCCCCCTCTCAACCACCCGCCACTCCGCCTCTCACCTTCAGCAGTTCCATCTCAGCTGCCCACAGTCAGGTGTCTGTAAAGGAAATGTTTGAGCGTAAGAAGCTAATGTCACAGAGTCACCCCCTTGCCCGGCGTCTGACAGCTAGCTTTACGGAACTGTTAGCCCGCCAGCTTTTACCATACCAGCTGGTGGAGTCTGAGGCCTTCAAAAAATTTGTCGCTATTGGGACACCTGTCACGGCCTATGGTGTGCTTTGTGACACTTTCCTTCACTTGGTTGCCTGTGGCAACGTGTGGTGTTGTGTGCATGTGGTGGCAGTGTCTCAGCCCTATGGCTGATGCCCAGGACATGGTTGCCACACATGGCGTTGCCCACGGCAACAGGTGAAGTGTGTGTTTATGTGTGCACTTCCCCTTTAAGTGGCCGTATTCCCTTGCCTTGTGTTGGAAGGGTTAACTCCCTTCTGTGTGTGTGATCACTGGGTGTGTCTGTGTGGGTGTGGCTACATGGGCTATTTAGCCTCTGCTGAGAGCAGTAGTCTGTAGGGTACTTCAGCTATGTAAGCTGGAGTCATCCGCCTGTGTGTTACCATCTGCCAGTGGGGGCCACCCTTGTGGTCATAAGTTCACGTATGGAGTTTTGAAGATGTTTGTTTGGTCTTTATTTATTGCAGCATATGGTTTCCTGGGTTCCCGTGTGATGTCTGTTGTGTGCTGTGTCCTTTGTCTTGTTGTGGACAGCAGCACTTGTACATGGGTTCCAGGTTGTGTGTCTGTGGCAGGTAGGTGCGGTACTAGTCTCACTTACCTGTCATTGCCATATGTCTGTTCATGTTCCCCTTTCTATGTAGCTTGGCCAGTGAGACTCCTGTTCCTCCATGTCTAGGATGAACAGGTCGTCTTACCCTGCTCCTAGTCCAGGGCCACCCTGAGGGCTAGTAGGAATATCAGGTTCCGGAGTATGAGCCCTCCTACCATCAGGGTCGTCTCATACAGGCTAGGAGACAGGGTCAGTATTAGGGATAGTTTAGGAGGTGACCTGATCCCTGTCCTGGCCATGCTCTGACCGTCCATCTTCTGATACCGCACGGCTGAGGGTTTTCCACAGTGGAAGATACCCGGACGAAATATTTTTTTTAAAAAGGCAATCCCAAACCTCTACTCAGTGATTGAAAATAAAGTCATAGCATCTCTGGCATACAGTGTTGGGGCAACGGTCCATCTGACCACTGATGCCTGGTCTGCAAAGCACGGTCAGGGCAAGTATATCACCTACACTACGCATTGGGTCAACCTGCTAACAGCTGCCAAGCATGGAATGCGTGGCTTTGCAGCGGATTTGGTGACACAACGCCACGACTTGCAGGCAGGCCTACTGCCAATGCCTCTACTCCTCCTACTCCATCCTCTTCCATAGGCTGAGTCCTCTTCTGCTGCGGTGTCTGGCTGCACATCAACTGAATTCCCCCAGCTCCCCAGGGGCTATTCCACATCCCGGATATGACAGTGTGACACTGTCTTGGGGTTGACTTGCCTGAAAGCAGAGAGCCACACCGGACCAGCACTCCTGTCCGCCCTGAACGCACAGGTGGATCAGTGGCTGACCCCGCACCAACTGGAGATCGGCAAAGTGGTGTGTGACAATGGAAGCAATTTGTTGGCGGCATTGAATTTGTGCAAGTTGTCGGGCACGTGCATGACAGAATGTGTTGAATCTCATCGTGCAACGCTTTGTGTCTAAGTACCCAGGCTTACAGGACGTCCTCAAGCAGGCCAGGAAGGTGTGTGGCCATTTCAGGCGTTCCTACACAGCCATGGCGCACTTTTCAGACATTCAGCCCTGAAACAACATGCCAGTGAGGCGCTTGATTTGCGACAGCCCAACACGTTGGAATTCAACACTCCTGATGTTCGACCGCCTGTTTCAACAAGAAAAAGCCGCCAACGAGTATTTGTATGACCGGGGTGCTAGGACAGCCTCTGTGGAGCTGAGAATTTTTTTGCCACGTTACTGGACGCTCATGCGCAATGCCTGTAGGCTTATGCGTCCTTTTGAGGAGGTGACAAACCTAGTCAGTCGCACCGAAGGCACCATCAGCGACCTGATCCCATTTGTTATGTTCCTGGAGCATGCGAAAAAGTGCTGGATCAGGCTGTAGATGAGCGTGAAGAGGAAGAGTTGTGGTCACCATCACCACCAGAAACAGCCTTGTCATCCTCGCTTGCCGGACCTGTGGCAACGCTGCAAGAGGAGTATGAGGAAGAGGAGTCAGAGGAGGAATGTGGCTTTGAGGAGGACAAAGACTAACCACAGCAGGCATCCTACCAGGGTGCTCGTTGTTGTCACCGACCCGTGGTGTTGTACGTGGCTGGGGGGAAGAACAGACCGTCAATGACATCAGTGAGGACGAGGAACGGGAAATGAGTAGCTCGGCATCCAACCTTGTGCAAATGGGGTCTGTCATGCTGTCATGTCTGGTGAGGGACCCTCGTATAAAAAGGATGAAGGAGAACGACCTGTACTGGGTGGCCATGCTACTAGACCCCCGGTATAAGCAGAAAGTCACTGAAATGTTACTTAATTACCGACAGTCAGAAAGGATGCAGCAGTTCAAAACCAAACTAAAAAATATGCTTTACAGATGTGTTGTTGATGGAGGATTGCATCTGCATCTGGTCAGTATTAGTCTCAAAGCATATTTTATATCCTCAGAGAATTTTCTGAGATACATTTGTATAAAACACTTTAAAGAAAAAGGACAGATGAGAAGACACAAGTACATAGGCTATAGCACTGAGAGGAGGAAAGTGGAGAGATTATGCTTTATAGGGAATATTCCATGTTCTCTGCACTTTCATCTTCAAAAAACATGTCAGAGAAAAGAGATTTTGAAAATAAAAGACGCCAAACAGAATTCAACCAGTAAAGCCAGTTCTCTCTGCTTTGTAAAAATTGTACTGATGGGGGGCAATTACTGGTTAAGCTACTCTCCTCAGCAGGAAAAGTCATGGAATTATAGAAATCGCAGGATCGATAGACAAGTTAATGATATGCAAATGATCCAAAAAATGGAAACAGACTTCTGGTTCTGGCGCTGGGATGTAAGGAAGCAAGTTAGTGAGCTCCATTGGATAGGGGGAATACATCCCACATCAAACTCCTACATAAACCAGGACCTATCTCATTGATCAATGTGGACACTAAAATATTGTCAAAGATTATGACAGAGAGATTGACTTGACGGCCATCCTTCCACACCTGATAGTCCCTGCCCAAATGGGTTTTGTCCAAGGGAGTTTGATGGTAAGTAACATCCAAGCACTCTTAACGGTATTGGATAGGATTCACCTACAGCCAGGGAGAGATAAGAAGCCAGCCCTCCTCACACTACAGTAGATGCTGAAAAAGCATTTGACAATATTAGGTGGGATGGTTGGAGACTGTCCTGGATAGATTTGGCGTCTGTGGGGCATTGAGGACTTATCTTGTGGGACTCTATAAGAACCCCAAGGTGAGGATTTACACTACCAGGCATTTCTCCCTCCTGTTTGGACTAAAAAAATGGACTAGACAGGGGTGCCCGCTATCTCCCCTGCTGTTCAATCTGGCAATCGAGCCATTGGCATGTTTTTTGTGCTGCTCCAATATGTTTGAAAGAATGCAGTTAGGGACTAGGCAAATTAAAGCTGCTCTATTTGCGAATTGCATCATTCTATTCTTGAAGAATCTGTGAAAGGCTGTTGACCCGATCATTAGAGAACTAGCTCAATTTGGCTCATACTCTGGGTACAAAATAAATGTCTCTAAGAAATGCTACTTTTGGTGTCCCAACGGGATTGGCTGCATTATACCTCTTGGAAATGCCCTTTCGTGATTGCACAAGCTCATCTTACAGACTTGAGGGTTAAAATAGGGAGACTGTTTATATACTCTTAACTACACACCATTATTCGAGAAAGTCCAGGGGGAACTAGACAGGTGGCACACACTACCATTATCTCTACTGGGCCAATGTCATCTCATCAAGATAATGAGCACGTCCAAACTGCTATACCCCCTACAGACCATACCAGTGCTTGTTAAACACATAAATGTCAATGGGCTAGATTCTGTTGTCTCTAGGTTCATTTAGAGAGGGGGTAAACTGCGCATATTGCTGGCCAAGCTGAAGTAGAGGCGGGAACAGGGGTAATAGGCTTCCCAGACATAAGATGCTATAATGTGGTATTCGTTAATGGGCACCTCCTGGACTGGATGAATAAGACTTCATACTACTCTAACCTTAGCATAGAAGAAGAGATGGCTGCCCCTTGGGACCTTAGAGGGTTGGTACATAATAAACTACCCAATATCCCCAGGACACATCAAAACTTGTTTATATTTTTGACACAGTTGTGGTGTGGAAGATACTCCGCAAGCAATATGGTCTTTCTTATCAAATCTCTAAACATCTACCTTTGCAGGGAAACCTGAGTTTCTTACCGGGTCAGGCTATTGCATTATATTAACACTGGCCTGAGAAGAGAGTCAAGATGTTTGGGGACCTGTTTCATATGGGGGCAACACTGGGTTACTCCGGAAGAGCTCAACTCCTGATCTGGCCTGAGTGGGACACACTTTATATAGTTTCTTCAGAACAAATGATACTGTAAACATACACTGCTTGACTTACAAGGAATTGACTCCTAATACTCTTGATTCACTTATTAGCACATTCCAGAAACCCAGTGTATGATTATTGTATCACGAGCTGCGGGATAAGTTTCTCTCTATTCATCCAGAAAAGGTCATCCGGAAGTGGGACAATGTATTGGATTCGGCAGAGACCTCTTTTACTACATAGCAGGGAATACAGGCTGTTCAAGAAAACTTGATTAACACAATGTGGTGGGAGACTCACTGTTAAATAATTTATCAGGTGATTTACGCTTTCAGTCTGCCATATAATCCAACCAAACCTGACTGGCGACGTGTCCTAGGTGTGACCTGAAGGCTACTGACCTCCAACATGGCTTGTGTGGTGCCTTAAACTACAGGCATTTTAGGAAAAGGTGGGTCAGATAATCAGAAACATAGACCAATTTAGGGGTCTTACAGGAGAGCATGGTCCTCTTTCATTCTGCCTTTTGTTTAAGGGCTAATCAGGAACAGATTCCCCTATCCCGGCGATAGGCAATGTACTGCTTATGGTAGCGAAAAAGAGTCTCCTGAGGAGTTGGCTTATACTGACTTATGGTTCCCAGCATAGATCAGTTGATCGCCCAGTTGTCTAAAGTACTTTATTTGGAGAGTTTAGAGACCCTCAAGCATTGAGGACAAATGTCCAAGGGGTTCTTCCGTAAATGGTGGAGATTCATTGAGACCTACCTCTCCCGTTTGGAACTGAGGGAATTTATGATTCCTTTTTGCCCCTCAGAGTGGTGCCTGGAAGAGGAAGTGAAGGGTTCTTTGAGACCACTGGCTGTGAATTAAAGAGCATACTTAGTGGATTCGGGTTATCTTTGGAGGGAGAATGTGGGTAACCAGGGCGGTGGTAATTTGATTTGGGGTTTGGAGGGAGAAAGGGAAAGGATTGGGGTTTGTTAATGTACATAATGGAGATTATTGGACATTGGACTCTCACATTGCCTGGTGGAGGGGGGAGCTTTTCCGAATGAACTCCATGGCTTAATCACGTTGCATTGCTTCTATTAGGCATTGCCATGTAATACTGTATTGTGGGTATTTCTTGTTATCTATACTTAAAAATCTTCAATATAGAAGTAGTAAAAAAAAATTTAAACTAAATATTCAAAACATCTTGATTTAGTCAGTGTAGCATATGAGCGCCACACACAGAAATACATACACTTACATGCCTTGGCATGCTTTTAATTAGGTTATGAATGGTTGTCTGAGGAATGCTCTGTCCCACTGAATGCAAATGGGCATGCAAATCATCAAGATCCACTGCTAGTAGCTCCATTTTGAATTGCTGATTAATGATGTCCCATACGTGCTAAATAAATAAGTCTAGATATACTATAGGTCATGGTAGCATGTTCAGGCCACGCAGACTGCTTACAGTAGCACAAGCAACATGCAGCCTAGTATTGTCCTGTTGAAAAATGTCCATACCACTGATTTCATGACCAAATCAATGTAATGCTAAGCTGTTATTGTAATTGAAATGAAAACTAGAGGGGTCTCAATACTGTATATTTTACCACCCCACACCATAATGTTGAGAGTAGGACCACTGTAACATTCCTTTCACATTCCATCACTGCATCTGAGACAAAAGCAGGACTCAGTTCTGAAGAGGATGAACCTCCATTCCAGCCTCCATTGCCATCTTGCTGGGTACCATGATAGCCTTTGAGAGAATAGCCTAATGTTGTGCAAACACATTCTGATGCTTTGTGTGGACACTGTTTGCATCAGTAGGCTTGTAGTACATAATAGATTCTTCTAATTAGACAACATGTCTATATAGAGGTGCGCCTGTGTGCACCACTTGCTGCCTTTCCAGTTCATTGTTGTTCTCCTAACCACCAGAACACACAACATTGAACAGTGCTGACATTTTGGCGTATTTGCGTAGTGATCTGCCAGAATGATAAAGCAATGTCTTTCAGTTCAAGGATTGTGTCCCTCTCAGTTTGCAAGAAGTGGTACTAACTGGAACATCGACAAACAGGAGGCGTAGCACATTCCTATCACATGACTTGATTCAATTTTTGAGGTTTCATGTGGTTAAAAAAAATCTCAATCTATTTTTGTTCCCCTCCCACATTCAACAGATGGAGCTAGAGGTTTGAAATTTGATCATCTGAAGAACTTAGTGAAGCCTGTGACGTCCTCAATTTGCATAACCTCACGGCTTGTCCATCTTGGTTTTGCAGTTTCAAAGTGCATTAGTGTATAATACTAAGTTATTTCTCAAGACCCCTTGAGACCTCATTGATTTATAGGATAGATACCCTACATCTGGTGGCATTAGATGATCAGCTTTCTTTACTTTTTGGAAAGAGAACTAATCTGCATACCTTCTTCTCAGAGGAGCATTACTTGTCATACAAGACTCCTTATACCTACTAGGTACTCTTTATAATGAAAAATTGTAACCACTGGATCCTAACTAATGTCTCTCACCCAGTTGAGCCAGTTCTCTCTGCTCTGCACTGATGAGGAGAAATCACCCTGAAACAGCTGCCTGCAGATGAGACACTGGCTTAGCTGAAATCCTAAATTATTTCTCAAGGCCTGTTTAAAAGGCCTGTTTGACTTGATTTGGCTCAGCTTTCTTTTCTTTTTGGTTATGAGGTATTTCTTTCTTGAATCACTGCTGTGTATAGCTTTGATGGAATGTTAGATATCTACTGTAAATAACATTACTGTTTTTCAAATAAGGCACTCAATGAAATATCATTAGGACTCTTTTAAAACTGTCAACCCCAGCTATTTCAGCCCCAGAGGTGTTGGAGGTGAGATGACAAATTGAGCCTCTCGGCTCAGCATTCATAAATATTTTAATGGCTGAAGTAAGGGTATGACCGTACAATAAGGTTTCTTGATGCAGTTTTAGAACTTAAAACCAGGAGTGAGTACAAAAAAAGAAGAGAAGTCGTATCAGTCCTTTACCGTGAACCGAGGAGGGACCCCCAGGATATAGCGAAGTCACAGATGAGGAAAGCGACAAAACACAGCTTTGTGTTAAAACAGAAACTTTACTAAAACAGTAATATAAACACAACAACATGAAGGTGCACCGAATATCTTATACCCCAGGCCCACAGCCTGCAAGTCAATACTGTGCCGCAATACAACTCTGTAAAGCCTGCCAACATGCAAATCCTATCTAACTAAATAACTAATTGCAGGTGTAGACTTATTCTCTGATGCTTCAGGCGCCACTAATGCAATAAGTAAACGGATTTACTGACCTGCGTCCATTCTGTGTCAGAGGATGTCTTTTAACCGAGATGATCACCAGGCCCTTAGTACTCATGCGGCCTTGCTTTGTAGTTAAACTTCTGTTCAAAAGTTTTAAACAGTCCTCCTGGAACAATCCCTGTTCCTAAGAGAATGGCTAGTCGCAACGCGAGATTACGTCATCATGCCGGCCAACGTCATACGTCACCATGCACAGGATTTCAGCTGAAATCTTCAATCAAGATGGCGGCTGGTGGCCCATAGCAAGCAAATAGAGGAGATAAGAATGAATTTATTTTGTTTTTTTATACTATTTCAGGTTAAATCTATTTGCTTACATGAAGCACGAGGAAATTCGGCTTCGAGGCGAATTGAATTTATCCTGAAATTCAGATTGAATTCCACTTTGATTCGCTCATCTCTAGTGTTGATGCAGGAAGGGGTTAATAATAATGCTAGAGTTAAATAAGACAATTTGTATCTCAATGAACCTCTTTTCACCTGCTCACTGGAAATCATTGATTCTATTAAGATTTCATGCAGTTCTTACACATTAAGCATTTAATATATTCACTATTAAGGCCATATATTCTATTTACTAGTATAAACTAATGATGGAAACTGCTGCGATTATTATGGAATAATTGGGACGCAGGTAACTTAGAAGGTCACGCAGAACACTTGCATAGCATATTTTATTGAAACTCTTATTAATCTCCTTTGGAGATATACACATCAGTGATCACAGCCATTGGCAACTATAACATAATATGAAATAAACAGCAATCATAAACAATGTATAACAAAATGTATCCTAATAAATTGTAAAACAATGTATAAATCAACATAATCCAAAGCAAAATATAGAAGGGGTTGAAAAATCCCTGTCACCATGCAAATGCAACAAACATTCAGTAATCCCTAAACTCTGGCTAGCTTCTTTCTGCTTTTGAGAGGAAATTCTTTCTGCTTTTGAGAGGAAAGCTTTCTTTCTGCTTTTGAGAGGAAATTTTCAGTTAGGCTAGGTTGACATAAAAAGTGATTAGAAAAGGTTTGATGTACCCCAAAATGACAACAGTGAAAACTACAGTGTGTCCTTCAAACAACAAGCTCTTACACAGCTCTATTGATGGAAAACTAAAACATACTTATTATTAAAAAATATGGCAACACAAACATAAAAAATAAAGAAAGGGCAATTTTATTGTGCAAAGTAGTAAAACATAATTAAACAATACAAATATGTTATCACCATAATCATATTGACCTGCAATATAAAGATGGCATGTGAATTATACATCACATTCTGTGAAAAAAAAGCAAATAAGGAAAAATTCCAGAATTGCTGTTTTTGGTTTTACGTGGCTCTCAAAACATTGAATACAAAGTAATAAAACAATCATACATACCAAAATGACACCTTTAACAACTACAGCTTATCACACACACAAAAAAAAATGTTAAAAATAACCCAGCAAACCTCCATTTACAGAAAAAGGTTCCTTGCAAATGGCAAAAGTAAGGGCTCTTTCACACCTGCGTTATTGTCTTCCGGCATAGAGTTCCGGCATGATGGTCCAACTAAACGCAAACCGGATGGAATAGCATGCCGCTGCAAGATGCTGTGGTAGCCATGCTGGTTCAGTATGCCTTCAATTTTGAATAAATCCCCAACAGTGTCACCAGCAAAGCACCCCCACACTATCACACCTCCTCCTCCATGCTTCACGGTGGGAACCAGGCATGTAAAGTCCATCCGTTCACCTTTTCTGCGTCGCACAAAGACAGGGTGGTTGGAACCAAAGATCTCAAATTTGGACTCATCAGACCATAGCACAGATTTCCACTGGTCTAATGTCCATTCCTTGTGTTCTTTAGCCCAAACAAGTCTCTTCTGCTTGTTGCCTGTCCTTAGCAGTGGTTTCCTAGCAGATATTCTACCATAAAGGCCTTATTCACACAGTCTCCTCTTAACAGTTGTTCTAGAGATGTGTCTGCTGCTAGAACTCTGTGTGGCATTCACCTGGTCTCTAATCTAAGCTGCTATTAACCTGCGATTTCTGAGGCTGGTGACTCGGATGAACTTATCCTCCGCAGCAGAGGTGACTCTTGGTCTTCCTTTCCTGGGGCGGTCCGTATGTGAGCCAGTTTCTTTGTAGCGCTTGATAGTTTTTGTGACTGCACTTGGGGACACTTTCAAAGTTTTCCCAATTTTTTGGACTGACTGACCTTCATTTCTTAAAGTAATGACGGACACTTGTTTTTCTTTACTTAGCTGCTTTTTTCTTGCCATAATACAGATTCTAACAGTCTATTCAGTAGGACTATCAGCTGTGTATCCACCTGACTTCTCCACAACGCGACTGATGGTCCCAACCCAATTAATAAGGCATGAAATCCCACTTATTAAACCTGACAGGGCACACGTGTGAAGTGAAAACGATTTCAGGTGACTACCTCTTGAAGCTCATCAAGAGAATGCCAAGAGTGTGCAAAGCAGTAATCAAAGCAAACGGTGGCTACTTTGAAGAACCTAGAATGAGACATGACATATTGTTGTTTCACACTTTTTTGTTATGTATATAATTCCACATGTGTTAATTCATAGTTTTGATGCCTTCAGTGTGAATCTACAATTTTCATAGTCATGAAAATAAAGAAAACTCTTTAAATAAGAAGGTGTGTCCAAACTTTTGGTCTGTACTGTATATATATACATGTGTGTGTGTGTGTGTGTGTATATATATATATATATATATATATATATATACACACACACACGGTGGATATAAAAAGTCTACACACCCCTGTTAAAATGTCAGGTTTAGGTGATGTAAAGAAACCAAGACAAAGCTAAATCATTTCAGAGCTTTTTCCACCTTAAGGGCTCTTTCACACCTGCGTTCTTTTCTTCCGGCATAATAGAAGAATCCTGATCAGTTTTATCCTAATGCATTCTGAATGGAGAGAAATCCGTTCAGGATGCATCAGGATGTCTTCAGTTCAGGACCGGAACGTTTTTTGGCCGGAGAAAATACCGCAGCATGCTGCGCTTTTTGCTCCGGACAAAAATCCTGAACACTTGCCACAAGGCCGGATCCGGAATTAATGCCCATTGAAAGGCATTGATCCGGATCCGACGTTTAGCTTTTTCTGAATGGTTACCATGGCTGCCGGGACACTAAAGTCCTGTTTGCCATGGTAAAGTGTAGTGGGGAGCGGGGGAGCAGTATACTTACCGTCCGTGCGGCTCCCGGGGCGCTCCAGAGTAACATCAGGGTGCCCCACGCGCATGGATGACGTGATCGCATTGCACGTCATCCATGCGCATGGGGCGCTCTGACGTCATTTTGGAGCGCCCCGGGAGCCGCACGGACTGTAAGTATACTGCTCCCCTGCTCCCCACTACTACTATGGCAACCAGGACTTTAATAGCGTCCTGGCTGCCATAGTAACACTGAATGCATTTTGAAGACGGATCCGTCTTCAAATGCTTTCAGTTCACTTGCGGTTTTCCGGATCCGGCGTGTAATTCCGGCAAATGGAGTACACGCCGGATCCGGACAACGCAAGTGTGAAAGAGCCCTTACTGTGACCTATAAACTGTACAACTTAATTGAAAAACAAACTGAAATCTTTTAGGTAGAGGGAAGAAAAAATATAAAAATAAAATAATATGGTTGCATAAGTGTGCACACCCTTAAGCTAATACTTTGTTCAAGCACCTTTTGATTTTATTACAGCACTCAGTCATTCAGCATGGCACATTTTGACTTGGCAATATTTGCCCACTCTTCTTTGCAAAAACACTCCAAATCTGTCAGATTGTGAGGGCATCTCCTGTGCACAGCCCTCTTCAGATCACCCCACAGATTTTCATTCGGATTCAGGTCTCGGCTCTGGGTAGGCCTCTTCAAAACTTGAATCTTCTTCTGGTGAAGCCATACCTTTGTTGATTTTGATGTATGCTTTGGGTTGTTGTCCTCTTCATGTTTAGCTTTCTAGCAGAAGCCTGAAGGTTTTGTGCCAATATTGACTGGTATTTGGAACTGTTCATAATTCCCTCTAGCTTAATTAAGGCCGCATTTCCAGCTGAGGAAAAACCGCCCCAAAGCATGATGCTGCCACCACTATGCGTCACTGTGGGTATGGTGTTCTTTTGGTGATATGCAGTGTTGTTTTTGCACATATCTTTTGGAATTATGGCTAAAAAGTTCTACCTTGGTTTCATCAGACCATAACACCTTTTCCCACATGCTTTTGGGAGACTTCAGATGTGTTTTTGTAAAATTTAGCCTGGCTTGGATGTTTTTCTTCGTAAGAAAAGTCTTTCGTCTTACCACTCTACCCCATAGCCCAGACATATGAAAAATACGGAAGATTGTTATCACATGTACCACACAGCCAGTACTTGCCAGATATTCCTGCAGCTCCTTTAATGTTTAGGAAGGCCTCTTGGTAGCCTCACAGACCAGTTTTCTTTTCGTTTTTTCATCAATTTTGGAGGGACGTCCAGTTCTTGGTAATGTCACTGTGTTCCATGGTATATCTAATGCCTTGGAAATTCTTTTGTACCCTTCTCCTGACTGATACCTTTTAACAATGAGATCCCTCTGATGCTTTGGAAGCTCTCTGTGGACCATGGCTTTTGCTGTGGGATGCAACTAAGAAAATTTCAGGAAGACCAACTAGAGCAGCTGAACTTTATTTGGGGTTAAACAGAGACACTTTAAATGATGGCAGGTGTATACTGACTCTATTTAACATGATTTTGAATGTGATTGATTAATTCTGAGCACAGCTACTTCCCCAGTTATAAGAGGGTGTGCACACTTATACAGCCACATTATTTTAGTTTTTTTTGTTTTCTTCCCTCCACCTAAAAGATTTCAGTTTGTTTTTCAATTGAGTGGTACAGTTTATAGGTCCCATTACAGGTGGAAAAAGTTCTGAAATGATTTATCTTTGTCTCATTTTTTTTTACAGCACAGAAACCTGACATTTTAACAGGGGTGTGTAGACTTTTTATATCCTCTGTATATATATATATATATAGATACGAAAAATGGCGGCACTGACTGCAATGAGGGAAAAATAGGTTGATTAAAACCACTTTTACCTTTTCAAGACCGGAGTGCCGTCCTTTTTCTGTATTTATATATATATATATATATAGTGGGGTTTCGCTCTCGTAGACAGGAGTAGCGGACGCAGTATAGAGGCAACAACAAGATATTTTTGGATCAAACAGTTCAGTGTTTTATTCACACTTTAGGCAAGTGACAAAACAAGCAGTCATAATAAAACAAAAATTACCTTTAGGTGTTGGTGTTAATTCACACCATGTGGTAATTCTGCCTCTAAGAGTCCTTGCTGATAGCAGCACCGCCCTGTTTTCACGCCAAACAGGTAGCAAGCCTTCATCCAGACATAAGGCTCCCTGATCCCAACACAGAGCTGCCTATTAAAGGATAGCCAGGGGCTGCCAAAACCCAGATCGGCACTTAAAATCTGGTCTGGTATTTGACTTTACCTGGCTGTAAATCAGCCCAGCAGCACATGCTGGGAGGACAATACCTGCCTTGCCAGACAAAACCTCTCACTTTGTCACAATATATCATCTTATTAATGATGAAACAACAAAGACAAAATGTTATTTATGGTGCATGGTGAATGGCACAAAATTTAAAAACATTAAAAAAATGGCTAAATCACAGTTTTTTTTTTAATGTCCTACAAAAAGAGTTAATGAAAGTTATTCAATAATTTATATGTACCCCATTATAGTGCCATTGATAAAATACAAAATATCCTTAGAAAACACAAGCCTTCATATCATCGATGATGATATTGTTAGGATAGGTCATTAATATCAGCAGCCAGGAAAATCCTTTTAAGTAATAAACTAGGATGTGCTTTTAATGGGATTATCCCATTACAAAGGCTTTCATTTAAATCCTGGAAGTCAGGCATCCAGTCTTGCACCTTATTCCCTAAACTGTGGATAGGGGATAAGTCTTTGTAATTTGACAACCCATTTTTGGAGTTAATGTTCAACTAAACTCATCACCCATTGTCAGTGCAAAGTCAATGCTACTAAGCGCTTAATGATCTTTTTTTACACTGGCCATTAAAGTACATTATTCTACAGTGCCTTAAAAACACATGGGTCATTTATCAAACTTGTGTAAAGTAGAACAAAAAACAAAGTACATGAAAAAATTACAAATATGTATAGGGTCATTTAGGCCCAAATTAGTGTGAGCTTATAGGGTTAATGAGGAGATATCACAATATACATAGTGCTTTTTATGAATGCTTGATCATACCTTGAAATTAGGTCACAGATAATACAATTTAAAAGGAAATGAGTGCTTGACTTTACTGCGGATTTTATTTAATGCACTGTTTTTAAAAATATATTCTGAATAATGTAGGCTGCTTTTTTTTTTTTTTTTTTAGAATATCAAATTTGCATCTCACTCGTATATCTACATGCCGTTATATAAAACTGTTCAATGTGAAATGCAGCATGGGGAATGCATTTGAAATAGGAAGGATCTTATTTTTAGGAAGCAGGTGGCAGAGAATGAACTTTTTCTTTTGAAGTCAGGTTAGAGCTGTAAAGTCCACATTTGTACACCATTAATTGTAAAATACAAAGACAATGTAAAATTATGATTAGCAGCAATGTAAAAGTTGACATTATATTGAACATTTGGATTTCTTTTTAATGTAACTCGTGGACTAGAGCTTTGAAGTGACTTAAAGAGGTTGTCTTGTCCCAAAATCAAACTTCTTTCTATGCTCCTAACACCCCTCACCTTCCCCCAATACCTGTTTTTCATGTCTGAGCTTTCCTTCCCCCCTGGAAAACATTAGATTATCCTGCCAGATCTCTACTTTCTCCCCATCTTGTTTTGTTGAATACATAACTTTATTGATACACAAGCCTGGCTGCACTGCACAGTGATGAGTCACAGGCTGGACTTGCCCCCCCCCCCCCCCCCCCCCCACTGGTCTGCCTGCGGCAGCTACTCCCTTTGTAACTCCTGTGTCCATCTTTCTAAACCCATACATGAATCTACTTCTTACTCAGTGTCTAAATCCCATCACTGACCATCCATAGGCTCTTCCCTCAACATCTCCGGAGTGTGATAAACACATCATATTCAAACACATCTGTATCTAATCTTATCATGTATGTGTGCCTGATACACAGCCAGTTGTGTATGATACTGCCTGCTGAAGTGTGTATCTAATCCCATCTTCTATGATACAGCCTGCTGAGTTGTGTATCTAATCCTATCTTGTATAATCCTGCCTGCTGAGCTATGTATCTAAACCTTTATACACACAACCGTATCCATTTTGCGATCCACATATTTTTCAGTCCAATTGAGTTCTATGAATTTGAGGACCTCATTTTGAGGACCAAAATAGGGAATGTTCTATCCTTTCTGGAACTAAAATATGGATATGTAAAGTACACTGAGGATGTCCATATGCTTTCCATATCCGTATGTCAGTTCTATGAAATATAGAACATGTCCTATTCTGGTCCTCAAAATGCAGATCGAAAAACCCCATAGAACTCAATGGGACTGAAAATAAATGTAAATCACACATGGACAGTATTCCTATTTAGTCGATTTGCGACTGCATACCGCAAAACAGATATGGTTGTGTGTCTGAACCCTATCACTCATACTGAGCGCCCATAAAAGTGACATCCACAGCACTTCCATAACCGTGACATCTATGCACTCACATAACATTGACATCAACAGTGCCCTCATAACAGTGACCTCCACAGTGCTCCCATTTCAGTAACTTTCACAGTGCCTCTATAACAGTGACCTCCACAACGCCCCATTACAGTGACATCCACAGTGCCTCTATAACACTGACATCCACAGTTACCCCATAACAATTACATCTAGAGTGTCCAATAACAGTGACATCTACAGTGCCCCATGTGCCATCCACAATGCCCCGAGTAACATCAAGTGCCATTCACAGTGCCCCATGTGACATCCAGTGTGCCATCCACAGTGCGCCCATATGCCATCCACAGTACCCCAATGTATCATCCACAGTGCCCCTATGTGACATTCACAGTTCCCCATGTGCCATCCAGTGCCCACATGTGCCACCCAGTGTGCCCCTTGTGTTATCCACCGTGTCCCATCCATAGTGCCCAATGTGCCATCCACAGTGCCCCAGTAACATCCAGTGCCCCCATGTGCCATCCACAGTGCCCCATGTGCCATCAATAGTGCTCCCATTGCCCCCATTGCCATCCATCATGCCCCCATGTGCCATCCATGATGCCCCAGTGGCATCCAGTGCCCCCATGTGCCATCAACAGTGCTCGCATTGCCCCCGGCAACCCCACGCATGTGCACTAGGATTCAGCTTAGTGCGCTTGCAGGGTGAGTGAAGACGGTCGGCCGGAGCTTTCTTTTGCAGGAGGAGCTGATGTCATTCATGACAATCTGTCTCCTGCTAAAGAAAGGAAGAGAAGACAGGAGACTCACCGGAAGACCAGAAAGCCCGACAGGAGCAGTCACGTTTAGTAATGGCCTTGCGGTTCGCCCAGCGATCGGTTCACGGCAAACTTTGCTCGTTCGCGATTCACCAAACATGCGAACATATGGCGATTTTCACACACGCCATATTCTTTTACATTGTGAATAACTTTGACCCATGACACATCCAGAAGGTGGTACAGGACAGCCAATTGAAAAGTTTCAGCCTATGGACATACCCCCTACCTTATAAATAAACCTGATCTGGCCATCATTTTACATTCAGTCTTTTGTCAGTGTAGGGAAAGATTGCTGTGTGGAGCAGGGACAGACTGCATATATACACAGTACAGACCAAAAGTTTGGACACACCTTCTCATTCAAAGAGTTTTCTTTATTTTCATGACTAAGAAAATTGTAGATTCACACTGAAGGCATCAAAACTATGAATTAACACATGTGGAATTATATACATAACAAAAAAAGTGTGAAACAACTGAAAATATGTCATATTCTAGGTCCTTCAAAGTAGCCAACTTTTGCTTTGATTACTGCTTTGCACACTCTTGGCATTCTCTTGATGAGCTTCAAGAGGTAGTCACCTGAAATGGTCTTCCAACAGTCTTGAAGGAGTTCCCATAGATGCTTAGCACTTGTTGGCCCTTTTGCCTTCACTCTGCGGTCCAGCTCACCCCAAACCATCTCGATTGGGTGTATGTCCGGTGACTGTGGAGGCCAGGTCATCTGGCGCAGCACCCCATCACTCTCCTTCATGGTCAAATAGCCCTTACACAGCCCAGAGGTGTGTTTGGGGTCATTGTCCTGTTGAAAAATAAATGATGGTCCAACTAAACGCAAACCGGATGGAATAGCATGCCGCTGCAAGATGCTGTGGTAGCCATGCTGGTTCAGTATGCCTTCAATTTTGAATAAATCCCCAACAGTGTCACCAGCAAAGCACCCCCACACCATCACACCTCCTCCTCCATGCTTCACGGTGGGAACCAGGCATGTAGTCCATCCGTTCACCTTTTCTGCATCGCACAAAGGCACGGTGGTTGGAACCAAAGATCTCAAATTTGGACTCATCAGACCAAAACACAGATTTCCACTGGTCTAATGTCCATTCCTTGTGTTCTTTAGCCCAAACAAGTCTCTTCTGCTTGTTGCCTGTCCTTAGCAGTGGTTTCCTAGCAGATATTCTACCATGAAGGCCTGATTCACACAGTCTCCTCTTAACAGTTGTTCTAGAGATGTGTCTGCTGCTAGAACTCTGTGTGGCATTGACCAGGTCTCTAATCTGAGCTGCTGTTAACCTGCAATGTCTGAGGCTGGTGACTCGGATTAACTTATCCTCCGCAGCAGAGGTGACTCTTGGTCTTCCTTTCCTGGGGCAGTCTGCATGTGAGCCAGTTTCTTTGTAGGACTTGATGGTTTTTGTGACTGCACTTGGGGACACTTTCAAAGTTTTCTCAATTTTTCAGACTGACTGACCTTCATTTCTTAAAGTAATGATGGCCACTCGTTTTTCTTTACTTAGCTGTTTTTTTCTTGTCATAATACAAATTCTGACAGTCTATTCAGTAGGAGTATCAGCTGTGTATCCACCTGACTTCTCCACAACGCAACTGATGGTCCCAATCCCATTTATAAGGCAAGAAATCCCACTTATTAAACCTGACAGGGCACACCTGTGAAGTGAAAACCATTTCAGGTGACTACCTCTTGAAGCTCATCAAGAGAATGCCAAGAGTGTGCAAAGCAGTAATCAAAGCAAAAGGTGGCTACTTTGAAGAACCTAGAAAATGACGTATTTTCAGTTGTTTCACACTTTTTTGTTATGTATATAATTCCACATGTGTTAATTCATAGTTTTGATGCCTTCAGTGTGACGCTACAATTTTCATAGTCATGAAAATAAAGAAAATTCTTTCAATGAGAAGGTGTGTCCAAACTTTTGGTCTGTACTGTATATATATATATATATATATATATATATAATTATTGTAGTAACAGATTAATTTGGAAAGTCCATCTAATTCAACCTATACCTAGTTTTGATCCAGACTGACTACCATGATTCGTCCAGGAAGACTTTTCCTCTTTTCCAGCAAATGGACAAATAAAAGTAATTTATGGGATTAATCTAAATCACCTAAAGGGAATGTGTCACCTATAATTTTTTGTGCCAGTTAAAACCAGATATTGATACATATCTCTTTTCTAATCTGTTTTTATTTACTGATTGTAGGTTTTCCTCAAGGCTTAAAGAAGGTTCTAGTGTTTGAGCCGAAACGTTGCGTCCACATGGGTGAATAAACTTTCTCCTTTTTTCATTATTTGAGAACGCTGTCATTTTGTATTTTTATCTATCTATCTGTCTGTCTATCTATATACAGTACTGTGCAAAGGTGTAAAAAAAATGCTGCAAAGTAAAAAGTCCTTTACTCCAAAGAAAATTGCTAACGAGCGTTCATAAGAATGCTCGTTAGCTATTATCTAGTAGTGGAAGTGTACCAGCGATTACCCAATGAATTAGCAAAACACTCATATATCCGGTAATTCGACACAAAACTTTTTTTACTGTAATATAATTGCAGTTGCCTGCAAGTGTGTGTGTCAGGCCTACAGCGTGCACTGTGCCCAATACTGCTAGTGCCCAGTGCCACCACTTATATCTGGTGTCACAGTAGATTACATTTAAAAAAAATATATACATTTTTTTACTTTAAAATAATTGCAGTTGCCTGCAAGCAAGTGTGTCAGGCCTACAGCGTGTACTGTGTCAACTACTGCCAGTAATGATAATTTTAAATGTTAATTAATAAAAATAAAAAAATAGACCACCAGGTATGTCATATATATTATAAGACAACGGGCACAAGGATCAAATAGTCACTTGCAGGGCTCATGCACACAACTGTATGTATTTTGCAGTCCACAAAATACAGATCTGCAAAAAATACGGATGGCGTCCCTGTGTATTCTGTATTTAGCAGCTGGAATCTAATAGAACAGTACTATCCTTGTTCATAATGTGGACAATAATAGGACATGTTCTATTATTTTGCGGAACGGACATAAGTAAATGGAATGCACAAGGAGTAACTTTTTTTTGCGGACCTATTGAAATGAATGGTTCCACATATGGTCCCCAAATAAAACTTAATGACCACGGAAAGAAAATATATTTGTCTGCATGAGGCCTTATGCTGGCAGTTTCAGGTCTCAGTTATGGAGAAAAATATTGCGGTCCGCAAAAAGGGGTTCCGTTGTTCCGTGATTCATGTCCGTTTTTGTTTCTGTGTGTCTTCCTTTATTTTTGGAGGATCTCCAGACATGAAGGAAAGTAAAAAAAAAAAATCTAAGTCAAGTTTGCCTTGCAAATGATAGGAAAAAATGGACTCGTGGATGCGGATGACAATCTTGTGTGCCTCCGCGTTTTTTCACGGACCCATTGACTTGAATGGGTCCACACACCATTTTTCGTGAAAAAAAATAGGACAGGTTATATTTTTTTGACGGACTGAAACCACGGATCACGGACGGAGATGACAAACTGTGCATTAACCGAGTTTTCAACGGACCCATTTAAAGTCAATGGGACCGCAGAAAATCACGAAAAACGGAACAACGGACATGGAATGAAACAACGGTTGTGTGCATGAGGCCTAAGGCCTATTACACACGACTATGGATTTTTCAGTGGTTTGTGGTCCGCAAAAAACGGATCCGCAAAAAATACGGATGACATCCATGTGCATTCTATTTTTTGTGGAACGGAACATCTGGCCCCTAATAGAACAGTAGTATCCTTGTCAGTTATGCGGACAGTAATAAGACATGTTCTATCTTTGAATGGAACAGAAAAACGGAAATACGGTAACAGATTACATTCTGTTTTTTTTCGGACCCATTGAAATGAATGGTTCCGTATATAGAAACATAGAAACATAGAATGTGTCGGCAGATAAGAACCATTTGGCCCATCTAGTCTGCCCAATATATCTGAATCCTATGAATAGCCCCGGCCCTATCTTATATGAAGGATGGCCTTATGCCTATCCCATGCATGCTTAAACTCCTTCACTGTATTTGCAGCTACCACTTCTGCAGGAAGGCTATTCCATGCATCCACTACCCTCTCAGTAAAGTAATACTTCCTTATATTACTTTTAAACCTTTGCCCCTCTAATTTAAAACTGTGTCCTCTTGTGGTAGTTTTTCTTCTTTTAAATATGCTCTCCTCCTTTACCGAGTTGATTCCCTTTATGTATTTAAAAGTTTCTATCATATCCCCTCGGTCTCTTCTTTCTTCCAAGCTATACATATTAAGGTCTTTTAACCTTTCCTGGTAAGTTTTATCCTGCAATCCATGTACTAGTTTAGTAGCTCTTCTCTGAACTCTCTCTAGAGTATCTATATCCTTCTGGAGATATGGCCTCCAGTACTGCGCACAATACTCCAAGTGAGGTCTCACTAGTGATCTGTACAGCGGCATAAGCACTTCACTCTTTCTACTGCTTATACCTCTCCCTATACATCCAAGCATTCTGCTTGCATTTCGTGCTGCTTTATTACATTGTCTTCCCACCTTTAAGTCTTCTGAAATAATTACTCCTAAATCCCTTTCCTCAGATACTGAGGTCAGGACTGTGTCGAATATTCTATATTCTGCCCTTGGGTTTTTACGCCCCAGGTGCATTATCTTGCACTTATCCACATTAAATTTCAGTTGCCAGAGTTCTGACCATTCTTCTAGTTTTCCTAAGTCCTTTTCCATTTGGCGTTTCCCTCCAGGAACATCAACCCTGTTACATATCTTTGTGTCATCAGCAAAAAGACAAACCTTACCATCGAGGCCTTTTGCAATGTCACTTATGAAGATATTAAACAAAATTGGTCCCAGTACAGATCCCTGTGGAATCCCACTGGTAACATGACCTTGTTTTGAATGTTCTCCATATCTTTGTAATATTTGCTGCTTACCTTATAATAGTGACCAATACTAAGATATTTCCCACTAATCCAGTAGAACAGATGATTCCAATAAAGGAAGGGAGAATAACAGTTTCAGCAGTATTAATGAGATGATATTCATTTCTCATATGCCATGATGTATTTGATACGTTGCTAGTGCTATTCCATGATGCGATTTGGATCCCATTCATTGCTACACAATTCTTTAACCTGCAATAATAAAATACATGTCTGGTCAATTTATACTCTGATATCTTTACATAAATAGCTCTAGTTAATGTATTCCCAGTTCCTACTGGTTTCTTTTTCCAAATCAATTTCACATGCAATGTCAAATAAAGAAAAAAAAATGTCTAAGGGCTCACGCACATGACCATATGCCCTCTGAGATATACGGTCTGTGAGCAGGCCATATGTCACATAGCGGCATACATTGTGCGCACAGGAGCACACAGCATCATAGGTTACTATTGTCCCGCACTCATGAGAGCGAAAAAATAGTCCGACGGGCGGCCCGATGCGCACAGCATCATAGTACCCTATGATGCTGTGCGCTCCCGTGCGTACAATTTATGCCGCCCCAGGACATATGGCCCTCTCACGGAACGTATGCCTCAGAGGGCATATGGTCGTGTGCATGAGCCCTTAGGCTACTTTCACACTTGCGTTTTTGCTGGGTTCAGCAGGGTTCAGCAAAAATGCTTCCGTTACTGATAATACAACCATCTGCATCCGTTATGAACGGATCCGGTTGTATTATCTTTAAAATAGCCAAGACGGATCCGTCATGAACTTCATTGAAAGTCAATGGGGGACAGATCCGTTTTCTATTGTGGCAGAGAACACTGATGCGTCCCTATGGACTTGCATTGCGGATCATGAAGGATCCGTTTTGCGCCGCATCCCAGGAGAACATTATGAGAACGCAACCAAACAGAACAGAATGCATTTTGGAGCATTCCCTTCTGTTCAGTTACATTTTGTCCCCATTAACAATGAATGGAGACAAAACTGAAGCTTTTTTTTTTTTTTTTGGTAATAAGACCCTATGACAAATCTCAATAACGGAATATAGAAACGCTAGTGTGAAATTAGCCTAAGATGTTAAAAAATAACTTTTAATTAGTGTTGCGTGAAACTGAACTGTAAAGTTCGGGTCCGCACTGAACTTTGTGAGTTCGGGTACCGGGATCCGAACCCGAACTTTGCCAGAAAAGTGTGGGATCAAGTTCGGTGTTTGGGCATGTAATAAAGCTTTTGAAAAGCTGCAGGGCAGCCAATCAATGAGCTTTTAAGCTGTGGGCACTTAGAAGCCATCACAGCCATGCCTAGTAATGGCATCGCTGTGATTGGCCGGTGCATCATGTGACCCAGCCTCTATACAAGCCGCATCACCTGTAGCACCGCCCATCAGCTCTGAGTAGTGCAGGGATAGGAAGCAGGCAGCTGAAGCGAGGGGGAGTGTTAGGAATCTGGCTATTTGTTTTGTGGGTGACCTATAATGATTTTTTTTGTACCCCTGATACAGAAATGTAATAATAATTCTGGCTGTTAATTCTGTGGGTGACCTATAGCGATATTTTGTGGGTGCATTAGACCATTTTTGTATCCCTGACACACAAATATAATAGTTAATCCGTCTGTTAGTTCAATGGGTGACATATACCCATTTTTGGTGTGAGATACATGTGCACTTTATACATGACATGGAAATTTATATAGTTAATCTGACTGTTAGTTCGGCCGGTGACATATACACATTTTTGGTGTGAGGAACACCTGCACTGCATATGGGAAATTAATATAGTTAAAGGGTTTCTACCACCAGAAATACTGTTATGTAGCTGACTGACATTAGCGATGCGCTAATGTCAGGACTACATAACAGTATGTTTTATACCTTTCTGCCTGCAGCCGTTCTGATAAAATAAGCACTTTTATAATATGCTAATGAGCCTCTAGGTGCTAAGTGGGCGTAAAATCAGCACCTAGAGGCTTCGTCTACTCAGCCTTTATCCCGCCCAGGTCCCCTGTTCTGCCCTCCCCGCATCTCTTGATTGATGTCACGGTTCGCAGCATCGCTTACGAAATCCCACACCGTTCACTTCTGTATTCGGAGCAGGCACAGTAAGTGAATGATGCATTTCTGGTGCCGGATTCCTCACCGTGCCTGCGCCGACCACATCACAGTGAGGAAGCTGGCATCAGGAGAGCGGCCTTCACTCACTGCACCTGCGCCGAATATAGAAGTGAAGGTGCGGGATTTCGTAAGCAATGCTGCGAATCGTGGCATCAATCAAGAGGAGCAGTGCGGGCAGAATAGGGGACCTGGGCGGGATAAAGGGTGAGTAGACGGGGCCTCAAGGTGCTGATTTTACGCCCACTTAGCACCTAGAGTCTGTATCAGCAGCAATATATATTTTTAGCGCACCCTGTGCTAAATACCGTGTAATAGGTCGCTGCGGACAGTTAAATTATCTGCGCCACATCTCCTGCTTAAAGTGTGTGCATCCCTAAAATATCAGTGACATCCAGAGCAGTTTTTCAGTAGACGGTGTCCGCTGCGGAGTGTTAAATTATCCGCACCACAACGCCTGTTTAAAGTGTGCTCATCCCTAAAATATCAGTAACATCTAGTGCTGTTTTTCCATAAACAGTGTCCACTGCGGACTGTTAAATTATCTACGCCACATCTCCTGTCTAAAGTGTGCGCATCCCTAAAATATCAGTGACACATAGTGCATTTTTTCTGTGGACTGTTAAATGTTCCGTACTACATCTCCTGCTTAAAGTGTGCGCATCCTTAAAATATCAGTGACATCCAGTGCAGTTTTTCAGTAGACGGTGTCTATTGCGGAATGTTAAAGGGAACCTGTTATGGTGTCCTGACTAAGGGCAACATAAATAAGTGACTGATTCGCTTAGCAAAATGCTGGGTCACTTTCTTTAATTGACCCAGTCAATCTGCCAACATCTTGTATTGAAAAGTTCCAGCTGATAATGATGAGTCATGAATATTCATGAGCTCCTGACTCTCCCCGCCCACCTGCTGCTGAATGACAGTTTGTTTCCATATGAATCAGCAGCAGGTGGGCAGGGGAGGGGCTATAGCTCTGAATTAAATATACGCTGGACTCGATGACATCACGCCGGACTCGAATCAGCTCATTAGCATGCGGCATGTGGCATCTTTTTTGTATATTATGAGATAACCATCTGTCACACCAGTAAGTGAATACATCTAAGGTACTTTTTAGTAGTTAATGATTGTATATAATTAGTTAGATTATAATCAAATATCCACATGACAGGTTCCCTTTAAATTATCCATGCCACATCTCCTGTTTAAAGTGTGCACATCACTAAAATGTCAGTGACACCCAGTGCATTTTTTCCATAGACGGTGTCCCCTGTGGATTGCTAAATTATCTGCGCCACATCTCCTGTCTAAAGTGTACGCATCCCTAAAATATCAGTGACATCCAGTGCAGTTTTTCTGTAGACTGTGTCCGCTGCATGCTGTTAAATTATCTGCGCCACATCCCCTGTATAAAGTGTGCGCATCTCCCTAAGATATCAGTGACTACCAGTGTAGTTTTTCAGTAGACGGTGTCCGCTGAGGATTGATAAATTATCCGTGCCACATCTCCTGTTTAAAGTGTGCACATCCCTAAAATATCAGTGACATCCAGTGCATTTTCTCCGTAGACGGTGTCCGCTCTGCGCCACATCTCCTGTCTAAAGTGTGCGCATCCCTAAAATATCAGTGACTTCCAGTGCAGTTTTTCTATAGACTGTGTCCGCTGAATACAGTTAAATTATCTGCGCCACATCCCCTGTCTAAAGTATACGCATCCCTAAAATATCAGTGACATCCAGTGCAGTTTTTCAGTAGACGGTGTCCGTTGCGGGCTGTTAAATTGTCCGCACCACATCTCCTGTCTAAAGTGTGCGCATCCCTAAAATATCAGTGACATCCAATGCAGTTTTTCTGTAGAGACTGCAAACTGTTATATTACCTGTAGTACCTGTCCTGTATAACGTTTCCTTATCACAAATACTATTGTAATTTTTTTTGCACATACACTTCTAAATCCTATGCTACTGTACGTGTGACATACTTTCAAGAATATATCACATTTAAAATGAAGAAGGTGAGCAGTAGGGGACGGGGAAGTAGCCATGATGCTGTTGGTGCACACAGAGGCCGTGGCCCTGGGCTTGGAGAAACTGTGCCTGCAGCCAAAGAACAACAAAAACAAACATCCAAGATACCTAGCTTCATATCCCAGTTTGCATGGCGGCGCAGGACACGATTCTTGAAGTCAGCCTAGTGCGAGCAGGTGGTCAGTTGGATTGCAGCAGATAATGTTTCCAGTCAGTTAAGCACCACCATGTCCAGTCTCAGTAGCCAGGAGTTTGGTCCACACAATCCTCACCCTGATCCTCCTTCCTCCCACCATTTACAGTGTGACCAACCAAGTGATTCTACACTCTGATATTCCAAGGAGCTCTTTTCAGCACCATTACTTGATTTGGCCCTCTCGCCAAGCACGCTTGAAGAGGGACATGAGATCCTGTGCCCTGATTCTAAAACCTCTTGAGCATCCACAGTCACAAGAATATGAAGGTGGTGAATGGATTTGCAGCACCGCAACAGGCTGGAAGAGGCAGTGGGGTGGCAAAAGGGAGAAGGCGGGCCACACCAAACAGGTCCGCAACTGTTCCACGGAGCACCCCCTTGCAGAAATGTTCCTTGCCAAGGGGTAGATGTTCAGCAGTATGCACTTTTTGAAGAAAGTGTGAACGACAAAAGAATAGTAGTTTGCAACCTGTGCCATACAAAAATGAGCTGGGGCGTCAACACTAGCAACCTCATCACTACCAGCATGAACTGCCACATGGCATCCAAGCACTGTAAAAAGTGAGACGAATCTTCCCGTATGTTACGTGCTGGCCAATTCCCTGTTTAAGGTGCAGACCCGGGTGACTCCCGCCCTGCACCTGGACCTTCGCAAGCACCATCTGCGGCCACATCCAGTTCCGTGTTGAAGCGCAGCAGCCAAATGTGCTTACCCCAGGCCTTTGAACGCAAGCAAAAATACCCATCCACCCATCCACAGGCCATAGCACTAAATGCGCAGCTTTCCAAATTACTGATCCCTGGAAATGTTGCCATTTAGGCTAGTGGACACTGAGGCCTTCCGCAGCCTAATGTGGCAGCCATCTTGCGTATCGCAGTCCCCAGCTGCCACTTTTTATCAAGGTGTGCCATGCCCGCCTTACACCAACATTTGGCTCATAACATCAAATGTGCCCTGACCAACGCAGTTACTGGTAAGGTTCACTTAACCATGGACACATGAAAAAGTGCATCTGGCCAGGGAAGCTACATTTCCCTGACGGCACACTGGGTGAATGTTGTGGAGGGTAGGAGTGAGTCATACCATGGGATGGCACAGGTGCTACCTGCGCCAAGTATTGCGGGCCCTACGTCGATCAGGGTTTCCGCCAGAACCTACCTTGGTGGCTCCAACCCGCACTTCTCCTCCTCTGCCTCCTCCTTCCACCTCCGAATTATCCACGTGCAGCACCAGTCGGTAGCTGGAAGCAGTGTAGCACTGCAGTGGGGAAGCAGCAATAAGCTGTGCTAAAGCTAATATGCTTAGGGGACAAACGACACACTGCCACAGAGCTGTGGCAGGGGATAAGAGACCAGACTGAGCTGTGGCTCTCGACACTCAACCTAGAACCAGGCATGGTTGTGTCTGATAATGGCCGTAACTTGATGGCGGCTTTGGAGCTCGGTAAGCTTAGACACATCTCATGCCTTGCCCACGTCTTCAACCTTGTGGTTCAGCGGTTTCTCAAAACCTACCCCCATTTGCCTGAGCTACTGGTGAAAGTGTGCCGCATGTGTGCATATGTCCGCAAGTCACCAACAGCTTCAGCCGGTCTGTCAACGCTGCAGCAGCGCTTGCAATTGCCAGCTCACCAGCTGTTGTGTGACGTGAGCACGCACTGGAACTCCACGTTCCACATGTTGGCCAGGCTTTGTGAGCAGCAGAAGGCAGTAGTGGAATACCAGCTGCGACATGGTCATTGCCTTTCCAGTCAGCTTCTGCTATTCACAAGCGAAGAGTGGGCATGGATGTCTGACCTCTGTGAGGTTTTAAGAAAACTTTGAGGAATCAACTTAGATGGTGAGCAGCGATAACGCTATTATTAGCATAACCATCCCCCTTCTGTGTCTACTCAAACGCTTGCTGCTCACAATTAAAGACAACGCTTTGGAGGTGGAAGAGGTGAAAATGGGGGAATACATTACACTGGGCGATAGTCAGACCACCCTCATTTCGTCTTCTCTGCGCAAATTGGACGATGAAGAGGAGGAGGAGCAGGAGACGGTTGCCTCCGCTACAGAGGGTAGTACCCATGGAAGTTTAATTTCATCTGTTCATCTTGGATGGGAAGAGTAGGAGGAAGAGGGTAAGGAGATTGAGAGTCATCCTCCTGATGACGACAGCAAAGTCTTGTCTGTTGGTACTCTGGCACACTTGGCTGACTTCATGTTAGGGTACCTTTCCCACGACCTGCGCGTTATACGCATTTTAGACAACATGGATTACTGGTTGTTCACCCTTCTCGATAGCCGCTACAAAGAGAACTTCTCATCTCTCATTTCTCTGGTGGAGAGGACAAGGACAATGTTGCAATACCAGAAGATCCTTGTTGAAAAATTGCTCCAAAAATTTCCATCTGACAACACTGGCGGCATAGTCCGTAGTTCCTGGCCAACCGAGGAGGGGAGACAAAGGGAACACACAGAAGTTCCAACAGAGGCAGGGCAACACTCTCCAAAGCCTGGGACAGTTTCATGACACCCCGCCAGAACCCTTACCCTGATGCACAGCCTAGTGTCACAAGGAGGGAAACATTTTGGACGATGGTGAAGGAGTATATAGCAGAACGTGTAAGCGTCCTGAATGATCCCTCAGTGCCTTAAAAATACTGGGTGTCCAAGCTGGACACGTGGCACGAACTGGCGCTCTACGCTTTGGAGGCGTTGGCCTGCCGCCAGCGTTTTGTCTGAGCGGGTATTTAGTGCTGCTGGTGGCATTATAACAGATAACAGTATCCGCCTGTCAACTAAAAATGCTGACAGGTTGACTGTTATAAAAATTAGCAAAGCCTGGATTGACCATGACTTCTCTACTCTACCAGAGGAAAGCTGTTGAACATAAAGGCACTTTAAATGTGTTGTTTATTTTGTACTGAATACACTGTATTCCTATGCACCCATTCCACCACAAACAAGGGTATGTGGTTGAATCTTCCCTTTCTCTCCCTTCTCCTCTGCTTCTATCATTTTAACATGCTTATTCATCACATATAATGCACTCGCATATATGCCCTTCAAATATAATGTTTTACATGGTCAGCTCACCTTCAGGCCCTCGCATATAATTTTTTAGAGGGTCGGCTCATCTGCAGGCCCTCGCATATAATTTTTTAGAGGGTCAGCTCAGCTGCAGGCCCTCGCATATAGTTTTCTAGAGGGTCAGCTCAGCTGCAGGCCCTTGCATATAATTTTTTAGAGGGTTAGCTCGCCAGCAGGCCTTCACCTACAATCTTTTACTGGGCCAGCTCACCAGCAGGCCCGCACCTCAAATATTTTACAGAGTCAGCTCACCTGAAGGCCCTCACATAAAAATTTTACCGAGTCAGCTCACCTGCAGGCCCGCACCTATAATCTTTTACTGGGTCAGCTCACATACAGCCCCTCCACTAATTATACCTAACAGGTAATTTGCATGTATGATGCCTTGCTTGGATGTGATAGCCGTAGCTGTTTCTCAGACTCCCTCTCCTGAATCAAACCCTGATTCCCTGGTACCCGTAGTTACCATAGTTTCCTCTGACAATAACATCAAAAGTTATTAGCCCAGACATCCGAATGGATCATCGCCATCACAGGGACGTGTGATTGGCCCCAGGTTAACTAGAGTCGCCAAAGCGGCAGCAGGCCCTCACCCATAATGTTTTAGATGGTCAGATCAGCAGACCCTTGATCAAAATGTTTTTGAGGGTCACCAGCAGGTCATTAATCATAATTTTTCAAGGATGTGTATGACGCCCTCCTTTATGTGTAATAAATGGTGTATTAGAGCGCCGGTTCCTTGTAATTTAGTGCATAGGCTTTATGAGTGTAGGAGTCCCACTACATGAACAATTGTACCACAATATCAATGTGTCCCTCCTTTATGTGATATACAGGTTGTATCGAAGTGCCTCTTTCTTGTAATTTTTGGCAGCACTTGCACTTTATATACAAGTAAATATACAGGGAAGAATTTTTCCTATCAATTTTCCTCTAAAATCGATTTTTGTTATTCGGTTTTCTGCGTATTATTGTCAGTCTGTAAAAGTGACATACTATTCGAACAACATCGTTCCCAGCAGCGACCTGGGAGTCCAAGATGCATCCAGACATCCTCCTAATGCTGTTACAGAACCATTTCAGTAGTGTTTCCATACATTTCTGACATTTTCCTTTGAACTAGGCACCCTCCCCTCTTCAGAGCAGGGGGTACCTGGTTTAATGCTCGGGTTCTCCCATTGTCTTCCATTATACTCGGGTGCTTGGTCGAGCACCCAAACATCCCGATGTGTTTGGCCCGAGTACTACGGTGCTCGATCAACACTAGTGGCAGGGAAATTAACATCATTAATCTGTCTGTTACTTTGGTGTGTGACATATTCCCATTTTGGGTGTGAGATACACGTGCACTTTATATGTGACAGGGAAATTAATATAGTTAATCTGATTGTTATTTTGGCCGGTAACATATAACCATTTTTGGTGTGAGATACATGTGCACTGCATATGTGACAGGGAAATTAATATGGTTAATCCGTCTGTTAGTTCGGTGGGAGACATATTCCCATCTATGGTGTGAGGTACACCTACACTGCATACGTAACAGTGAAATTAATATAGTTATCCTGACAGTTAGTTCGGTGGTGTATACCCATTTTTGGTGTGAGATACACGTGCACTGCATATGTGATAAGGAAATTAATATAGTTAATCCGTATGTTAGTTTGGTGGGTGACATATTCACATTTTTGGTGTGAGGTACACATGCACTGCATACGTGACAGGGAAATTAATATAGTTAATCTGTCTGTTAAGGGACGTGGTATTGGTCATGGTGCTGCTGGTGCTGGTGGAGCTCCTGTTGCAGGGAGAGGACGTGGTCGATCTTTGCCAGCTACACGCCCAAATGAACCACTTTCCTCGGGTGCAAAAAGGCGACAGGATGTTCAGCGTCATTTTGTGGGCCCGAATACTGTTCTACAAATGGGGAGGCCAGAACAAGTAGAGGCAGAAGTAGATTGGATGGCTGACAGTGCCCCCAGTCTCCCACCGGTCACCTGCTGAAACCACAGAGTTGGCAACTGCAGCCCATGGGCATCTGTCTTTCACCTCAACCCCTTGCAAATCAGCCAAGCAGTCTAAGCCCATAGTCATGATTTTTGATGACTCTGCTGGCGGGGTTTCCGTGGGACATCCACCCAGCCCTGCCTCAGAAGTGGAAGAGAGCACTGATCCACAACCACTTATGTTTCAGGATGTGGACATGGGAGGACCACCGCAGCACTTCTCTGATGATGATACAGAACACAGGTGCCAAGTTCCAACTGCTGCGGCTTTCTGCCATGTGCAGACCAGCAAGGAGGGCAGGGGTGAACGGTGAGTGGAAGATGATGTGGAGGATGATGAGGTCCTAGACCCTACATGGAATCAAGGTCATGCGAGTGACGTGTGCAGTTCGGAGGAAGAGGTGGTGGTCACACGGCGTCAGCTGCATAGCAAAAGAGGGAGCAGGGTGCAAAAGCAGAGTGGCCGTCCCCTAGAGCGTATGTCTGCTACTGCCCACCACACCCAAGGACTGAGCACACCAAAGCCAGCTCCAAGGAGTTCCCTGGTGTGGCAGTTCTTCAGAAAATGTGCTGACGACAAGACGCGAGTGGTTTGCACGCTGTGCAATCAGAGTCTGAAGCGAGGCATAAATGTTCTAAACCTGAGCACCACCTGCATGATCAGTCATCTAAATGCAAAGCATGAGTTGCAGTGGAGTACAAACCTGAAAAACCACAAAAAATCTCTTGCTCCTCTTGCTCCCTCTTCTGCTGCAGTCTCGGCCTCTTCCTCCCACTCTGGAGTGACAATGGCACCTGCTACCCCACAAACAGAGGATGTAGCAGCAACACCACCAGCTCCACCACCGTCACCCAGCATGTCCGCACTGTCCCATGGAAGCGTTCAGCTGTCTATCCCCCCAAACATTGTAAAGAAAGAGGAAGTACTCCAATACCCACCCACGATCCCTGGCTCTGAATTCCAGCATTTCAAAATTCCTGGCCTTTGAAATGCTGTCATTCTGTCTGGTGGAGACAGAGACTTTTGAAAACCTTATGTTAGTGGCTGTCCCACAGTATGTGGTTCCCAGCCACCACTACTTTTCCAGGCGAGTCATCCCTGCCCTGCACAACCAAGTGGCGGACAAAATCAGATGTGCATTGCACAATGCCATCTGTGGCAAGGTCCACATAACTACCGATACGTGGGCCAGTAAGCACGGGCAGGGATGTTATATTTCCCTAACTGCACACTGGGTAAATGCAGTGGCAGCTATGCCTGAGGCAGATATCAGTTTGGCGCATGTCCTACTGCCACAGAGGATTGCAGGACATTTCTCGTTGCCTCTTGTTGCCTCCTCCTCCTACTCTACTTCCTCCTCTACCACCTCCTCATCCAGTCAGTGCAATACCTTCACCACCAACTTCAGCACAGCCAGGGGGAAACAACAGCAGGCTGTTTTTAGATGCATCTGTTTGGTGGAAAAAAAACACACTGCCCAGGAGATATGGATGGGCATGGAACAACAGACCGATGAGTGGTTGGTGCTGCTGAGCCTCAAGCCTGGCTGTGTGGTGTGCGATAACAGTCAAAATCTCATAGCAGCTCTAGGGTTAGCCGGTTTGATGCACATCCCTTGCCTGGCATATGTACTGAATTTGGTGGTCATAATCTCAATATAATTCAGTTGTATATAGCTCTTAAGTTATATGTATGAGTGAGGAAAAATTGCTACTCAGTTTTTAAGAAGTGCTTGCACTTTCAGTCCTTTATTTGCAAAACATTAAAAGCAGTTTCTAGGCTCGCAGGCCAGTGTTTCTGGGACGCTGAGTTGTAACCTACTCAATGATGGGCGACTATTCCGTCGTTGTAGGCAGGGTCTACAGTCTTAGGGTCAGATATACCATACCCGAGATTTTCATCTTCACCTTACCTAGAAGACAGTGAACCAAACTATATTTGACCGTGTAACATTGTCCAATTGTTATATTGGGTTGTTATTTTGTTTGGGTGTTTTATTAATATTGATCCTAATAAAAGGTTATGTTTTATAAGGGGTAATCTGTGAATTCTGATAACTACCGTATATTACCTCAATGATAATACCCCTTGACGGGTAATTGTCCTTTCTTTGAATTTTGTCATTACGGGGCAAGCAATGTAATGACAGATGATAGCTCTACTGTATTGCTGAATGAGGTCTAGCTAAAACAGGATAGCAACATTATATACTGCTAGTAGTGCTATCCACACAGATAAGCCTTTGTATAAATTTTATCCGGTCACTCCCTGGAGGCGGAAGTAGTCTATGACATTAACTTACATTCACTACAGCTGCCATAAAGCACATAAACCCTGCTGCACATATGTACATACAATACAGATAGTAGTGTGTGTCTCCAATATATCCTCCCAAAGGAAAGTATTTTAAAAAGAAAAAGTCATGTAAGCCAGTTTTCTGGTGTATAAAGGTGACACATTTTTGTGCAAGCTATATTTTGGAGCTTTTTAGCACTTTTGTGAGGTTTTGTGAAAGAGGGCAGACCATTTTCTGTCTTGACAAATTTTCCATAATTTGTCATAAATCTAAATCTGCTTTCTGCATGTTTGTGTTTGCAGTGCAGAGAAAACCAAAAGGAATTAACAGGCATGTGCCTTGCAGTAAATGTCACATTTAAATCCAGCCTTCTTTAGGTTAAAAATTAAAATTAAATATTCAAATTATAATACATCTTTGATCTTTCCCTTTATTATGCTTCTACAGACTTACATTTAATTAATCAAACTAAAACACCCCATATGTTTCCTTTAATCTTCTAACTCTTCAGTTCTGCCATTAAATTATGTTTTTCCTCTTCATGCAAACAGATTGATAATTCCTATCAATACTTCTACTGTACCCTGTGGGAATATTTTAATTAATTAATAGAGCATAGTAAAAATGTTTGTTTTACGGAGGAACAGATGTTACTGTCAAATAATCAGAAATTATTACTGTATACTGCAGACATATCATCTACATCTATCGGTGTTCAATGCTGGGAACAGTGAGGTAGAATTATAATAATTTACTATGGATTACTTTTTTTTTATCACTATTAGAGATGAACAAAGTTTTGAAAAATTCGGCAACTTCGCCAAAGTAAGCAAATAAATTACATTTGTTAAGAATTAATTTGTCACAAATCACTATAAATCAGGTACGTATACCCAGACAACTCTGCCTTAGGGTATGGCCACATGAAGCGGCTGTGCTTCGGGAGGGTTGCGGCCAGGTTGCGGGGAAGAACTGCACGGCCAATTAGCCTGAAGCTAATGATATAATGGTATAATAGTACTGTATAGTTGGTCTTCATTGTTAATGGCCTCGCAGCACCTTTAATGCACCTTTAAACAGGGGATGTTGCTTGTATGGGGTTTTGCTGGTTAGGCTGGGGGGGGGGTATTATTAATTTTATTGCTGTTCTTGCGTGCAATTTCCTGCAGGTTATTTGACAGTAAACACTGAATATTAATCAGCTCTGGCATACCCAATTCTCCAACCCTAGCGCTCTCCTGCCCTACAGGTGGGATCAGGGACAGAAAAGAAAAAAGAGGGGGTTAATCACCTGACTTCTCTGAAAGAGGATCAGGAAACTTAACTCGCAGGGCGCCAATAGGTATGGATACGACAAACTTTTACTCGAACTATAATTTTTTTTTAAAACATAAGGTAGTAAAATACAATGACCACCAGAATCTAAGTGATTTGGAATCTATGCAGTTTAAAAAGAAGGCTGCCAACGGGATATAACTAGCTAGGAAAGTGTACCTAGACAAGAATAGGCAGTTTGAGGAAAAAGATTTTTATCCCATAGGGAGGCGCCACTCTTCCGTTAGTAGTCAGCAGAAATTGTATATTTATAAAAATTCTTTATAAAAGGTGATATTCATAGCATGATTTTATCAGACTATAGATAAAATATATTGTAAATATTTAGCCAGTAGTATGTAAACCAAATCTATAATATAAAACTTGGTTTATACTCACTTCACCCAGGAGGAGAGATGGGGGATAAACTCAAAACACCCCCAAACCCTTCCTCCTGCGCCTGGCTCGCTTCTAGAAAGTCAGGAAATAAACGGCAGTCCTTCAACTGGAACTTCTTGTTAATTCCTTTTATTGAGTAGTCAGGGTGGGGTGAGGAGAAGGCTCAACGCGTTTCGGGGATATATAAGTCCCCTTCATCAGGAGCATGTCTAATGGTGAACAAACTAGCTTATTTAAATCAAATGTGGCACCAAAAACGCATAGTACAGCGTCCACCTTATGCGTTCCAGCGTGGAACGCAAACCGGAAGTGAAGGCCAGTGCCCACCGAAAATGCAGACAAACATTGACAACTTCATCATAATACTTAGCCAGTATTCGGCTTTAACAAGTGTGTCAAGGTAAACAGGGATATCTTATATACAATCGGCACACATTGGTTGTTTCATCCTCCGCCGGCTGCAGGTCCGGGACCGGAAGTGACGTCACCCCCGGTCTTCCGGCTCCCGGAGGCTTATAACACATAAAAATTTACAGGAAACATGCATGATCAGACATTAGGGACATAGGGGATGAAAACTAAAGATAAAATTACTTAAAACGAGTGACTATGTAGTGCGTCGACATCGATGCTACATCCGAATCCCCGCCCACTTCCGGTTAGTGGAACGCAGATAATAGGACTAGGGCTACTTATTGTATATAATAGATAATGGGCGTGGGGAAAATACAAGAGTGGGGAGTTCTTACTGGTTGAACAATGGCTCAAAAAGGCAATTGTATATGTTCATGTAAAATGAATGGACATAAAATAGATATAAAGTATACTAGTGCAAATATTTGAAATAAAGATATATATAAATAAATATAAATATACATATATAAATATAAATATAAATATAGATATAAATATAAATATAAATATAGAAGAGTATTAAAAAATCAATAAGAGGGATATGATCTATATATATATAGACCATAGGGGGGGGGGGGGACAATATAATGGACAAGAACAGGAGTTGTGTATATAGATGAAAAACATGTGTATATATATATATATATATATAAAAAAAACATTAATATAAAAATATAAATAAATAAAAGCATATGAAATATAATTAATAGTACTATGTAGGGGTTGGTCTATCCATGTTCCTGATTACATATCTGGTTTGGTTTTTGGGGGGTATCAATAGTTGGTATATTCTAATGTTTCATTTAGGCCATGAGGAGATAAAGTGTTTAGACGGAAGATCCAGTGCATTTCCTTTCTGCACAATGTTTGATAGGACTGTGTTATATGTTCTAGCGGAGTTAATTTTAGTAAAGCAGAATTACAGTTGTGTTTCTCCAGAAAATGTCTGGATACACTATGTGTAATGACTCCTCGCTTTATGTTTGACCTGTGTTCCGTCATTCTGTCCCTCACTGTTTGGTTAGTTCTCCCTACATATTTAAAATTGCATGGGCAGGTTAACAGGTAATCTACATTCCTGGTGTTACAGCTGATTTCTTGTCTAAATCTCCATATGTCGTTTGTTGAAATTATGAGTTCAGTGATCCCCTGATTCATCATCGCACAGCATTTGCATACCAAACACAGTGAAATTAAAAGAATTTTGAACAAACACTGGGGGATTCTTTTAAAAGACCCAATCCTCAAAGACATACTACCAACTAATACGTCAATCATCTTCAGGAGGGCACAAACTTTGAAAAATATGCTAGCACCGTCATGTCCCAAACTAACAACCACCAGTAAAAACATTTCAACCCCAAAACAAAAGGATACCAAACAAGGGATATATAGATGTGGGATCGCTAGATGCAAATGCTGTGCGATGATGAATCAGGGGATCACTGAACTCATAATTTCAACAAACGACATATGGAGATTTAGACAGGAAATCAGCTGTAACACCAGGAATGTAGTTTACCTGTTAACCTGCCCATGCAATTTTAAATATGTAGGGAGAACTACCCAAACAGTGAGGGACAGAATGACGGAACACAGGTCAAACATAAAGCGAGGAGTCATTACACATAGTGTATCCAGACATTTTCTGGAGAAACACAACTGTAATTCTGCTTTACTAAAATTAACTCCGCTAGAACATATAACACAGTCCTATCAAACATTGTGCAGAAAGGAAATGCACTGGATCTTCCGTCTAAACACTTTATCTCCTCATGGCCTAAATGAAACAGAATATACCAACTATTGATACCCCCCAAAAACCAAACCGGATATGTAATCGGGAACATGGATAGACCAACCCCTACATAGTACTATTAATTATATTTCATATGTTTATATTTATTTATATTTTTATATTAATGTTTTTTTTGTTTTTTTTTATTATATATATATATATATACATGTTTTTCATCTATATACACAACTCCTGTTCTTGTCCATTATATTGTCCCCCCCCCCTATGGTCTATATATATATAGATCATATCGCTCTTATTGATTTTTTTAATACTCTTCTATATTTATATTTATATCTATATTTATATTTATATATGTATATTTATATTTATATTTATTTATGTATATCTTTATTTCAAATATTTGCACTAGTATACTTTATATCTATTTTAGGTCCATTCATTTTACATGAACATATACAATTGCCTTTTTGAGCCATTGTTCAACCAGTAAGAACTCCCCACTCTTGTATTTTCCCCACGCCCATTATCTATTATATACAATAAGTAGCCCTAGTCCTATTATCTGCGTTCCACTAACCGGAAGTGGGCGGGGATTCGGATGTAGCATCGATGTCGACGCACTACATAGTCACTCGTTTTAAGTAATTTTATCTTTAGTTTTCATCCCCTATGTCCCTAATGTCTGATCATGCATGTTTCCTGTAAATTTTTATGTGTTATAAGCCTCCGGGAGCCGGAAGACCGTGTGTGACGTCACTTCCGGTCCCGGACCTGCAGCCGGCGGAGGATGAAACAACCAATGTGTGCCGATTGTATATAAGATATCCCTGTTTACCTTGACACACTTGTTAAAGCCGAATACTGGCTAAGTATTATGATGAAGTTGTCAATGTTTGTCTGCATTTTCGGTGGGCACTGGCCTTCACTTCCGGTTTGCGTTCCACGCTGGAACGCATAAGGTGGACGCAAACCGGAAGTGACGCTGTACTATCCGTTTTTGGCGCCACATTTGATTTAAATAAGCTAGTTTGTTCACCATTAGACATGCTCCTGATGAAGGGGACTTATATATCCCCGAAACGCGTTGAGCCTTCTCCTCACCCCACCCTGACTACTCAATAAAAGGAATTAACAAGAAGTTCCAGTTGAAGGACTGTCGTTTATTTCCTGACTTTCTAGAAGCGAGCCAGGCGCAGGAGGAAGGGTTTGGGGGTGTTTTGAGTTTATCCCCCATCTCTCCTCCTGGGTGAAGTGAGTATAAACCAAGTTTTATATTATAGATTTGGTTTACATACTACTAGCTAAATATTTACAATATATTTTATCTATAGTCTGATAAAATCATGCTATGAATATCACCTTTTATAAAGAATTTTTATAAATATACAATTTCTGCTGACTACTAACGGAAGAGTGGCGCCTCCCTATGGGATAAAAATCTTTTTCCTCAAACTACAGGTGGGAGCCCTTCTTCTGGCATCTACTTTTCCTCATTTTCCACATCATCTAATGTCAATGAGAATATGTCATCAGGGACATCCAGCTCCTCCCCTCTCTGCATCTTGCTGACTTGCTAGGACATGTAGACTTTGAAGGATGATTTAGAAGAAGTATAGCCAGCAAAAGATGAGGATCGTCATCATTAAGACCTGGCCCCCCTAAGGGATGCAGACTGGATGGTATTGGTTGGCACGCTGGCAGTGGATTAATAAAGGCTTCAATCTTATTGGTATTGAGTTACATATCTTAGTTTACGGCTAATGTAGGAATAAGTAAATGTAGGAAAAAATAAAATGGACACAGAATAACTATCACGATCGGCGTAACTGTCACATACGTGACACGGAGGGAGGAAAAGAGGGAGGCCCTGCCCTAGTGAGAGGGAAGGTGGTGACCCCTGACTCACCTTGCGACTGGCGCCTGGCTGCCCTGTCGTCCCTAGACGGGTTCCTCACCCGTACGCCGATCACGTGCCTAAAACCCTGGCTTTCCCTAGGATGAGCCCTAGATAGTGAACAGGGCGGTGGGAACACTAGTCCGCACCACTAGCTCTAAAGGAAAACACCAAGGGGAGGACAGACAATACAAACTAAACATATAATCCCAGGTGGGCGACAACAGGAGACAACAAAAGCCCAACAGGGATCCGGAGGGTAGCACTCTGGAACAACAACCAGATTCTCAGCTCCAGTGGGTCAGCATAGATGTCCAGGCAGGAAGCTCTATAACTGGCAACAAGAGAAGTGTGAGAGGAGAATATAAGGAGTTTGGGAGTGGCAGACAAGAAACAGCTGAGGAGGAGAAGCTACGGATCCCTGAGTGAGACAAAAAGGATAGCAAGGCAAACACAGAAAACAAACACTAAGAAACACCGTGATCTTTAGACATAGAGCGCGCAGCCACCCGCTGCGACTTCATGACCCCGGGTATAACGGAGTCAGACGTGAGACACCCTCGTGACAATAACTCTCCCTGCTCTCTCCCTACATTGTCCCTGCACTCTCCCTGCACTTTCCCTGCACTTTCCCTGCACTCTCTCTTCTCCAATATTCCTCTATTAATCATTTTCAGCAAGATTGTCCTTAGCGCATGAGCACTTGCTATATCTCTCCCTATGATCAGCTAACAGGACAATGGCAGAGACCAGGCAGGAGGAGACTATCCTGTGGGGATATCAATCTTTGGATAGGCTGGTTGCACGGCATTGTGGGTGATCTTGCATTCTTGGGCGTCTTACTGTCTTTTTGTAACATGTGCAGCTGCCATTTTAGGAAAAACTTTCATTACAGCGAAGCGCAAGGAAATTCGGATTTATTGCAAATGTAAGTTTTACTAAACCTTAGGCCAAATTCTGCTTTGAATGCTTTGCTTTCCTCAACTCTAGTCACTATTTAAAACAATTATTTAACAGAGCAATGTCTTCAGAGCATAATGTTGTGTGGCTGGTGATCGCTAATACTACAGCCCAATAAAAAGTCAGACCAGCTATACATTGCAAACTGTAAACTGTTGAGGGGAATGTATCTTTAGAAAATGACCTATTGTTTAAATCATGTTTTCGATGGTTATTTTAAAAATTTTCCATGTCTATATCTATATAAATAAAAAAAAGTAAAATCCTGCAGTTCTCGCACTGGCCACTTAGCAAAATAATTGGTGCCACTTCTTGGTTTGTACAGATCACTTTACTACAGTTACCTGTTTATCTGTCATTCTAATCCTGCCTGTAATTATATCACCTCTATGTATAGATTATACAAGATCCACCACAATTCACAATAGATGATTGTTAGAGATTAGCAAATTTTTTAAAAATTTGATTAGCTGGATCGTTGAATTTTTCTGGAGAAATATGGTTCGATCCAAATATATTCACAGTGAATTACATAAAAAAATGGCTATTTCCTGGCTGCTGAGAGTTTTTATAGTGGTGTACTGTAGAACAAGAAGAAGCACACTCCTTTTACACTGTCCACAGCTGATTCCACATAGATGTCTACAGAACCTATTCTATTTAGCGCGTATACAAATAGAGACCCCTGACAAAGTGAAGAGAGTGTCAGCAGTAAGTTTGTGTTAATGTCACTGATTAATTTTCCCTTCCTCTGATCCATCAGAACAATAACCCACAAAAAACAGATCCTGTTTGTGGAGCATACACCTTCACTCGGTCAGCATTTGGTCAGTAACCCATCAGTATTGCTAATGCCCAAAAAAAAAAAACAGGAGTAGATTTAAAACAGAGATGACACGTCCATAGAATATGTGAATGTCTTATGTGTTTTCTACTCACTCCTGCTTTTGGCTACCAAATCATTAGCCAATTTTGATGGGACCATATAGGCCTTACAGCTGCTACAAGGGCAGGATCAGTTGTGCGTCTTATTTTTCCTTCCTTCTGACAGATCAGAAGACAGGTCAAATAAATCATGATGTCAAACAGGCGGAAAGGCTAAATAGTGTCCCAGGCATGAAGTGGGGAGGGTTGGAACAGCATGAGAAGTCCACAGAGTGGACCTATGACATATTTATAAGGTGGAAGCAGCATCAGGATAGCACAGAGTGGCAAGGTGACATAGTGTGGATATGGCAGCAGCAGGAAGATAACACAGAATGGCAAAGTGACATAGTGTGGAGATAGCAGCAGCAGCAGCAGCATCAGGATAAGACAAAGTGGCAAGGTGACATAGTGTGGAGATGGCAGCAGCAGCATCAGGAGACCACAGAGTGGCAAGGTGACATACTAGAGAGATGGCAGTAGCAGCATCAGGAAACCACAGAGTGGCAAGGTGATATAGTGTGGAAATGGCAGCAGCAGCAGCAGGAGGCTACCACAGAGTGGCAAGGTAGCAGAGTGTGGGGATGGCAGCAGCAGCAGCAGAATCAGCATACCACAAAATGGAAAGGTGACAGTGAATATGGCAACAGTATCAGGAGACCACAGAGTGGCAAGGTGACATAGTGTGGAGATGGCAGCAGGAGGATACCACAGAGTGGTAAGGTGATATAGTGTGGAAATGGCAGCAGCAGCAGCAGGAGGCTACCACAGAGCGGCAAGGTGGGATAGTGTGGAGATGGCAGCAGCAGCAGCAGAATCAGCATACCACAGAGTGGCAAGGTAACAGTGTGGATATGGCAGCAGCATCAGGAGACCACAGAGTGGCAAGGTGACATAGTGTGGAGATGGCAATAGCATCAGCAGCATCAGGATACCACAGAGTGGTATTTTTTTATTTTCTTTTTTTTTGTGCTATTTTTGATATGCATACATTCATTTGCATACTTGTAGACACCTATCTATATATATTGTTCATTTATTGTACATCAAGTTCATGATATACTGGATGTATTATCAACAAAATATTTATTGGCCTTCAAAAGACCTCACTTGAGTCCCAAAATACCTCTCACATGCAAAAAGGCCCCCTCATTATGTTATATCATATACCCCATATATGCACTTAGTATTAGACCAATGTATCTTTGGATATCTTGATTTATCCAAAGTCCATTCTACCAAGTGTTATTACATCCTTTATATATATAACTAGTAGACACCTGGATGTTCGTGTTTGACGGGTCCGGCTGAACTTCACAAAAAAGTTCGAGTTCAGGACCCAAACTTGACCTGAACTTGACCCCGAACCCGAACCCCATTGAAATCAATGGGGACCTGAACTTTTGAGCACTAAAATGGCTCTAAAAAAGTCATAGAATGGGCAAGAGGGCTGAAAATGGCTTAAAATGTGGTTAAGAGCATGGCAAGTGCTCTGCAAACAAAAGTGAATAGGGAAATTACTTCAAATAACATAAAATACCTAAAAATAAAAAATTATAATCTTGATCTTTGAGGACGAGGTCCATATGAAGTAGGAGGTTGAGGAGGTGGTGTATGTGGCGGTGTAGATGGAAGTGGCGGTGAAGGATGAGGAGGTAGCCTACACTGCTTTTTTTTGTTTGTTTGTTTGTTTTTTTGTTTAAATTTGGGTACACCCCAAAACATTGGGAAATATAACCTGTGATAACCCCCTCCAGCCGTTCTAAACAAACGTTCAGACAATACACTGGCTGCAGGGCAGGCCAGTACCTCCAAGGCGTAAAGGGCAAGCTCAGGCCCAATTTGGAGACCCAGAAGTTGAAGGGGGCAGACAGATCAGTCAGTACGTGTAGGCGTGTGCACACATACTGCTTTACCATGTCGCACGTCCCCGTGATGTCCACGATCCAATTGGATATCTGCTATATCAATTTTCAATGTTCTTTTCTGCGCCTACCATGTTGATCACAGTTAACGGCCAATCAGGGTTCCATGCTGGAGAGGGAGTGTGAGAAAGGGAAACCAAGGGAGGTCAATGGCTGCAATGTGATCAAGCTGAACTGTGGGACAGATTATTGAAGCCAAAGCTTCCACGTAAAGGAGGGGGCACGCGGCAAATACCCACACCCGACTCGGGGAGGTAGTGACGATAAATAACAATACAGGACTCTTAAGATGCCCTGTTATTTGGAATGATTAATACAAAATTATAGGGAATGTCACTGGGTATTTTGGATTTGGAAATGTTAGACAGGAGAGGCCCTGCTGAATGTCACCCAACTATGTAACAGATTTTTTTTTGAATTGATTAACTTGTCAACTAGGTAGAGCAGGGGTATTTCACAGCCAAAAATTTGTGAATGTCACCCGACAATGTAACAGTAAAATTTGTGAAATTTATTAACCTGTCTGCTAGGTAGACCAGGGGTATTTCACAGCCAAAAATTGGTGAATGTCACCCGACAATGTAACAGAAAAATTTGTAAAATTTATTAACCTGTCTACTAGGTAGAGCAGAAGTATATCACAGCCAAAAATTGTTGAATAAAACCCAACAATGTAACAGAAAAATGTGTAAAATTTATTAACCTGTCTACTAGGTAGAGCAGGGGTATATCACAGCCAAAAATTGTTGAATGTCACCCAACTATGTAACAGAAAAATGCGTGAAATGTATTAACCTGTCCACTAGGTAGAGCAGGTGTATATTACAGCCAAAAATTTATGAATGTCACCCAACTATGTAACAGAAAAATTTGTGAAATGTATTAACCTGTCAACTAGGTAGAGCAGGGGTATTTCACAGCCAAAAATTGGTGAATGTCACCTGACAATGTAACAGAAAAATGTGTTAAATTTATTAACCTGTCTACTAGGTAGAGCAGGGGTATATCACAGCCAAAAATTGATGAATTACACCCGACAATGTAACAGAAAAATTTGTGAAATTTGTTTACCTGTCTACTAGTTAGAGTAGGGGTATATCACAGCCATAAATGGGTGAATTTCACCTGAAAATTTAACAGACAAATTAGTTAAATTTGTTTACATGTCTACTAGGTTAAGCAGGGGTATATCACAGCCAAAAATTGGTGAATTTCACCTGCTAACGTAACAGACAAATTATTGAAATGACATAAAATACGTACAAAAAATAAAATAAAATCTTGATGTATGAGGTGGAGGTCCATATGGAGTAGGATGTTGAAGAGACGGTGGATGTAGCGGTGTAGGTGGAAGCAGCGGTGGAGGATGTAGCCAACACTGTTTTTTTGTTTAAATGTATATATTTTTTTCATTAGGGTAAACCCCAAAAGAGTGGGAAATATCTAAAATACAACCATGAGCAATTGCGCTGTAGTATAACAATGGCTGGGTAAGGCCGGTATACATGTCTATTTTGCATAAGGTATGGACAAGTCCTGTGGGATCCATGCCTGGTTCATTTTAATGAACGTGAGCTTGTCCACATTGGCTGTGGACAGGCGGCTGCACTTGTCTGTGATAACGCCCCTTGCAATGCTAAACACATGTTCAGATAATACAGGGGTAGGCCAGCACCTTCAAGGTGTAAAGGGCAAGCTCAGGCCATGTGCCCAATTTGGAGACCCATAAGTTGAAGGGGGCAGACCCATCATTCAGTACATGTAGGCGTGTGCACACATACTGCTCCACCATGTTGCTGAAATGGTGCCTCCTGCTAAGCTGTTCCATATCACCTGGTGGTGCTGATTGTTGTGGCGTGCTAACAAAGCTTTTCCACATTTTAGCCATGCTAACCCTGCCTTCTGAGGTGCTGGTGGTCCCCCAGCTGCGTTGGCGACCTCTTCCTCCTCCTCTGCCTTGTGCTGCGCTTGTACGCACGCATCTTGCGATCACGCTCCAGTGATGGAATTAAGGACAGTATGTTGTCCTTGTAACGGGGATCCAGCAGCGTGGCCACCCAGTAATCAGCACAAGTTGGAATGTGGGCAACTCAGCGGTCATTGCGGAGACACTGCAGCATGTAATCGTTCATGTGTACCAGGCTGCCCAGAGGCAACGACAAGCTGTCCTCTGTGGGAGGTGTATCGTCTGTGTCCTCTGTATCCCTCCAGCCACGCACCAGTGATGGCCATGAGCTGGTTTGGGTACCACCCTGCTGTGAACACGGTTCCTCCTCCTCCATCTCCTCCTCCTCATCCTCCACCTCGTCATCCTCTAGGACTGTGTTCTGGCTGGACAATAGTGTACCTGGCATTTGTGGGTGCAGGAACCCAACCTCGGAGCCACTTGTCAATGACAGGCCTGAAACCCTATGAAATTATCCCTTTTTCTCCTCCTCCTGTGCCACCTCCTCTTCCATCATCGCCAGAAGCGTTTTTTTAAGGGGGCATAGAAGAGGTATAGTAACACTGAGAATGGCATTATTGGCACTGGCCATGTTGGTGGAGTACTCGAAACAGTGCAACACAGGTCTCGCATGGAGGCCCAGTCATTGGTGGTGAAGTGGTGCTGTTCTGCAGAGCGATTCCCCCGTGCGTGCTGCAGCTGAAACTCCACTATCGCCTGCTGCTGCTCGCACAGTCTAGCCAGCATTTGCAAGGTGGTCATGTCGCATATGAGGCTGTGAGCGGGAATGTCAAATTTGCGCTGCAGCGCTGACAGATGAGCAGCAGCAGGTTGAGAACACCGAAAGCGCGCACAGACGGCCCGCACTTTCTGCAGCAGCTCTGACATATCAGGGTAATTTTTAAGGAACCTCTGCACCACCAAATTCAGCACATGCACCAGGCAAACCACATGTGCGTCAAATCTGCTAGGCCCAGAGCTGCTATGAGATTTCGCCCATTATCGCACCCCACCAGGCCGGGCTTGAGGCTTACTGGAACCAACCACTTATCGGTCTGTTGTTCCATGCCCGTCCACAGCTCCTGCGCGACGTGGGGTTTTCCCCCCAAACATATAAGTTTTAAAACTGCCTGCTGTTGTTTACCCCTGACTTTGCTGAAGTTGGTGGTGAAGGTGTTACGCTGACTGGATGAGGAGGCGGTAGAGGATGAGGAAATGGAGTAGGAGGAGGAAGCATCAGGAGGCAAACTGAAGTGCCCTGCAATCCTCGGTGGTGGAAGGACATGCGCCAGACTGCTATCCACCTCTAGCCCAGCCGCCACTGTATTTACCCAGTGTGCTGTTGGGGAGATATTACATCCCTGACCGTGCTTACTGGTCCACGTATCCGTAGTTAGGTGGACCTTGTCACAGTCGCAGTGCACACCTGATTTTGTCCCCCACTTGGTTGTGCAGGGAAGGGATGACTCTCCTGGAAAAGTAGTGGCAGCTAGGCACGATGTACTGTGGGACAACCACCGTCATAAAGCTTTAAAGCGAGTCTGTCACCTCCATATGGCCATATACAGTGCTTACATGGTTCTGTAGCACACCTATACAGGATTGTAACGGTACCTTTGTTCTTTTCTTTAGACTTCCACAAGCAGGAAAAACTAAGTTTAATTCATATGCAAATGAGCACTCACAAATGCCTAGGGGCGGCGTTTAGTGTGTAGGTTTACTCCTCCCCAGCCTTTGCCCACCCTCCAAGTCTCTTGCCTCATCGATAGGGCAGCCTGGGCACCTACAGACTGAACGCCGCCCGTGGGCACTTGCTCCCTCTTCTGCTGTGCTAGTGGCTCAGTGCGACCGCCGCCTCTTCCTCCGAACTACACAGGTCACTTACATGACCTTGATTCCATGTGGGGTCGAGGACCTCATCATCCTCCACATCATCTTCCACCCAGTCTTCACCCCTGCCCTCCTTGTCGGTCTGCACACTGCAGAAAGCCACAGCAATTGGCACCTGTGTTTCGTCATCATCCAAGACGTGCTGCGGTGGTCCTCCCATGTACTTATCTTGAAACATACCGTTGGGCATCGGTGCACTTAATCTCTTTCACTTCTGGGGCAGGGCTATGTGGTTGGCCCTGGGAAACTCTGCTAGCAGAGTCATCAAAAAGCAGAAGAGACTGCTGCATGTCTTGGGGCTCAGACTGCTTGGCTGATTTGCAAGGGGATGAGGTGAAAGACTGATAGACATCGGCTAATACTAATAAACTTACTTGTATATAATATCACCTTTAGTACCCTTGGTGTCGGTTATTCCATGATCAATTTTGTCCCCTGATGAGCCTGACAACAACCAGGCGAAACGCGTAGGAACGGTATTGAACATCTCTATTACCTTATATATTCACCTTTTCTTTTGGATTATTTATTGTCACATATTTTTGGGTACTTCTGTTGTTCTATTTATTATTTTGTGTACTTTAGTATAGGTCCTCTATCAGGATTATCAATCCTTGTCCTTTTTTTCCCCGCTAGGGTCTTTTAGGGTTAGTAGGAGGTACGAGAGACGGGATCGCCCTTATCAGGGCGGCTATTCCGTATATAGGTAGGATTGTCTACATCAGGGCCAGAGTCAGGGACATTCTTCCCTATAGGCCCAACACACCTGCTCTATTAGCTTCAGTAGGGTTATACCATTAGACCTTACTTTCGATTTCTTTTTTGTATTTATTTTCCAATTTTTGAATAGATAAGGGTGTATTGACTTTTATTTAAATACAATTAAAGGTTATATTTTAGAATGGTGGTAATTCTGTGACTCCCTGGTATACAACCTCATTCTACTATAGATTCCCCATAACAGGATTATGTTCAAACTGTGAATGTTTTAATCTTATAGTAAGATCAGCAGTTTTAATTACATGCAATTACAAAATGATTCAGATCCAGGTGCTGGTTTGAAACAAGTTTCTTGACAAAACCTCTTTAAATATAAAGCTTTGTCCAGTATTACCACAGCCCCTTCCTTGTTCAGCTTACAATTCACAATATTTTCAGAATTCCTGTGCTGACTGAGGGCTTGTCTCTCACAAACTGTTCAATTATGAAACTGAGAATTGCCACATTTATTGTGCACACAATGTCCTCCTCAACATATAGACAGAGTTGGTATGATAATCCTGAACATCCTGAACAAATAATTAGCTTGATTGATTTTTGTAATAGAAGACCTCAGTTTAATGATCTCACAATTAGTGATGAGCGAAGTTTAGAAAAATTGGATTCAGTCGATTCGCTGAACTTCAACAAGAAATTTGATTTCTTACAAATTAATTTGTCAGGAATGGCTGGTGGCTGAGGTAAAGTATGGAGCGGGCTGCTGCATGGATCCGGCTCCATACGCGGTGGTTGCCGGCTGTGTCATACACAGAGATTAGGGTGAACAGGACAAGGAATCAAAAGATCCCAGGTTCTAGCCCCCTAAATGGGTTAAAAGCTGTCAAAAGTAAAAATATAAATAAATTAATTAATTATTTAAACATTCAAGTCATTCCCCTTTCCCACTTTTACATATAAAAATATATAAACAGAAAGAAAACATTAGGTATCATCAAAAATGTCTGAAGTATAAATATTTCATGTGTATTGATTGCCGTAATGGAAAAAAAATAGAAACACATGATTCGCCTTTTTTTTGTTAATCCCCCCAAAAAATTAAATAACAGTGATCAAAAAGTTGTATGAACCACAAAAATTATAAACAGTAAAATCTAAATTTTGGCCATCAAAAAACAAGCCTTCATACAGCTCTGTGGACCAAAATATAAAGTTATGGCTGTCCAAAAATGGTGATCGAAAGAGGATTTAGATTTTTTCAAAGCTTTTTATTTTATAGTAGTTTGGTATCGCTGTATTCATATTGAGCCTCAAAATTAGGATGTTAGGACATTTTTTGTGCACATTGAACACAATGTCAATACCCCAAAAAACGGAATTATATATTTTTATTTATTTAACCCCACAAATAATTTTTTCCCATTTTCCAATAAGGCCTCTTGCACATGCAAATTGCGGGTTGCAATGCATGAACACCCAGCATGGGGCAGCCGCAGCGGATCGCAGACCCATTCACTTTAATGGGTCCGCTATCTGGCTGTTCCGCAAAAAAGATAGGACATGTTCTATCTTTTTGTGGAATGGAATTACGGGACGAAACCCCATTGAAGCACTCCAAAGTGCTTCCGTAGGGTTCCGTTTCGTGCTTCCGTTCCACACCATTCTGCATCTCCGGATTTGCGGACCCATTGAAGTGAATGGGTCTGCATCCGTGATGCGGAATGCACACAGAACGGTGCTGGTGTATTGTGGATCTGAAAATGCGGTCCGCAATATGGCCACGGACAGCGCACGTTTATGTGCAGTAAACCTAACAGATATAGTAAATTAAATGGTGCTCTTAAATAGTATAACTTATTCCCCCCAAAATAAACCCTCATATGGCTATATGAATGGGAAATAAAAAAAGTACATGAGGAGGAAAAAATAAAAATGCAAAACAAAAAATGGACCCTGTACCATATGCTCTAAAAACAATACATACAATGAAACAGACTGAGAATAAATATAAAAATGTACACATTAAAATTATAAATGGCTCTGTTCTGTCAAATAAAAACTACTAAAAACTGAAAATATTTTTTAACACTGTAGAAATGAATTCCTTTAATCAAAAACAGATTGGTCGAACATGGTGGATGGATCAAACATGATCGCAGGAATATTGTCATAAGGGACAAGAGACTGAAAACTAGTAGCTTCCATATAATATGTTAGCTAAACATATGGGGCTGTTGCTGGTATGGGGTTTGGCTGGTTAGTTGCGTGGCACAATATGCCAATTACTACTGTTGTGATCTGCAATCTCCTTAAAATGCCACTTTTGTATGAAGATTACATAAAGGGGCCACATGCAGTCAATAGTCGACCACTTTATACATTTTACCTAATAATTATAGTTATACTTAACTTTAACCCTTGCATCCTGAACTACATATGTAGAGTACCTTGTAGTGCAGCAGGTGACTGGCAGTTGTATCCAACAAACTGCTAAAAGAGGAGAGAAAATAGTCATGGGGCATTCCCAAAGTGACACAAGAGGAAACCCCCAATAGATGGCATTGAAGTCGATGGGAAGGAACAACAGATTCCTTCTTCTGACGATGATGAGCCCTGACTATTGGCGAGGGGGTATGGGCCAGTTGGAGATGTAGCAGATCCTTTGGAGGGTCCAGGCAACTGTATATTGGTCATAATGTACAGTAACTGTATCAGTAATGTAACAGATTAGCTATGACTGTTGCAGCAGTTGAACAAGATGCACTTTTATTAGACTGCCCTTTAATACTGAGGCACAATCATTCTATATATAAGCTAAAAGAATAATGGGGATTGTGTCAACAGTGTAACAAAATGCAGACGGTGATACACTGCTCGTCCTCAAAAAAAAATTGCCACCCAAAAATATTTTGTTGGACTGCCTTTAGCTTTGATTACAGCACGCATTCGCTCATTGCTTCTGCAATGTCACAAGATTTATTCCCATCCAGTATTGCATTCATTTTTCACCAAGATCTTGCATTGATGATGGTAGAGTCTGACTGTTGTACATAGCCTTCTCCAGCACATCACAAAGATTCTCAATGGGGTTAAGGTCTGGACACTGTAGTGGCCATTCCATGTGTGAAAATTATGTCTCATGTTCCGTGAACCACTCTTTCACAATTTGAGTCTAGTAAATACTGGCATTGTCATATAGGAATATGCCAGTGCCATCAGGGAAGAAAAAATCCAATGATGGAATAACCTGGTCATTCAGTATGTTCATGTAGTCAGCTGACCTCATTCTTGGAGCACATACTGTTGCTGAACCTAGACCTGACCAACTGCAGCAACCCCAGATCATAGCACTGCCCCCACAGGCTTGTACAGTAGATACTAGGCATGATGGGTACATCACTTCATCTGCCTCTCTACTTACCCTGATGCGCCCATCACTCTGGAACAGGGTAAATCTTGACTTATCAGACCACATGACCTTCTTCCATTGCTCCAGAGTCCAATCTTTATGTTCCTTAGCAAATTGAAGCCTTTTTTTCTGGTTTGCCTCACTGATTAGTTGCTTTCTTATGGCTGCACAGCTGTTCAGTCCCAATCCCTTGAGTTCCCTTCGCATTGTGTGTGTGCAAATGCTTTTACTTTCACTATTAAACATAGCCCTGAGTTCTACTGTTGTTTTTCTTCGATTTGATTTCACCAAACGTTTAAGTGATCGACGATCACGATCATTCAGGACTTTTTTTGGGGAAAGGCAGTGTATATTAGACTGCCTTTTAATACTGAGGCACATTAATTCTATATATAAACTAAGAGATTAACAGGGATTGTGTCAGCAGTTCAAAAAGATGCAGATGGCGATATATTAGATCACCCTTTAATAGTGAGGCACAGTAATTCTTTTTTATGCCTGCTAGTAATTTTGACGACCGATTTAGACCAGCATAAATGGCCTACATACCTGCTACAATTGTAGGTAACATAGCGAAGGGAAGGAAAATATGGCTAAGGAGCACGGCCTGCAGAAGCAGGGAGAAAGGAGCTTCAGACCTGAATTTCAAGATGGTGCCGAAGCCAGAGTGCATGGGGCCGACAGGGATGAGTGGCAGAAAGCAGTGGCGGCTAAGCTGGAAAGATTTGCCCGCAATCCAGCTGTCCCTGAGCAATTTGCTGCACTATCAGACCCAGAAGAACCACACACAGATATTAACCTGCCTGATGAGGATGGTTACTTGGAGGTTACTTGCAAAAAGCTTACACCTGCTAGTGCAGTCTCAGATGAGGAGATGGCATTGTGTGCGGATGATATGTCATCTGCTAACTCTCCCACTATTTTGGATGTTTTTACCTCTGTTAAACAGTGCAATGCAGCCTTACTTATCTTTAACGCCCAGTTGGGTGGAATAAAAGAAGATATTTCTATCAGACATGATCTCCAAAAGTGGCGAAGCGTACTACAGCCATGGAAGGAAGAGTGAGTAGTCTTGAAGATAATTTCATGCCTATACAAGCTGCGACGCAGAAACATACTCAAGAGCTTGCAGTTCTATTTGCCAAAACTAATGATCTAGAAAATAGACTGAGAGGCAACAATATATACATCTAGTTGCTGTTCCTGAAAAGGCCGAGGGCAACAATCCAGATATATATTTCGAGACATGTAGGACGGAAATACTATTTAAGCTGATTATGGTAGAGAGGGCGCATAGAGTCTCTACCAGACCAGTCCCACCGGGCCAACCGCCTAGACCAGTATTGATCAAAATCATCCATTACAAGGATCGAGATGCAATTCTTTGCAGAGCTAGAGAAAAACCTGAACTAGAGATTAACGGTGCCAAGGTGTCGCTGTTTCCAGATTACTCTGTGGAGGTCCAGAAGAAAAGGTAGTCTTTTATCGACATTAAAAGAAGATTGCGTAAGCTGCAGGATTTCTTTTCCATGTTTTATCCAGCCAAACTCCGGGTCATAGCGCTTGGCACTACTACTTTTCTGAAATCACCAAAGGATGCTCTGTGTTGGCTGGACGTCCACAAAAAACAGATACGTCAAGCGGTTCTAGACTGATCTGGGAAGGAGTAGTGACTATAACTGCTTTAAGTGCCTAGTTTATTTTATGGCATCAGGTAGTGGAGTGAAAGGGATGTAGAGCTTGATATTACTATGTCTATTCTATGTTAATACTGGGGCAAAATGCTCTTCTGTTAGCTCATGTTTTCTAGAGTTACCTTAGTTGCACTATGGTTGAAAATACACATTAGTTTTTGGGCTGATTTACATTCTGTTCACCAATAGGTGATTGGGAGGTAGTATCCTGTACGCGGTGGGCCGGGTTACGTGTATTAGTGACCAGGACCTGCTCTTCAACAATTGTAAGAGAAATACTTTACAGATGCATGTTTAACTGTATTACTTTGGCGTAATGCTTTTTCATCTTCTCATGTCTGTTTGTTGGGTGCGGTATAATTGCCCTACCTCTCATGTGAGAGTTGGATATCAATGTTTGATATGATCTTTTTTTGTTTGTTGGGATAAGGTACTGGGTGGGGATGACTCTACTTGAGGCTACATATAGATTTTATAGTTGTAAAAATATCGGGAAAGGTGTGGAGATGTGTCCTCTCTTTAGAGATACTTACCTTGGCACTATGGGGACTGTTAATTTAATATCGTGGAATGTTAGGGGCCTCAGGGATTTCACTAAATACACCGCAGTGTTTGATCGGTTGCGGTCATTGCCACCCTCTATTGTGGGCCTACAAGAGACGCACATGACTTCAGATACTTTGCACTGGTTGAGTAGGGGGTGGGTAGGATGGGCGTACCATTTAGTCTATTCCTCGTATTCTAGGGGGATAAGTGTTCTCCACAACGCAACTGATTGTCCCAACCCCATTTATAAGGCAAGAAATCCCCCTTAAACCTGATAGGTCACACCTGTGAAGTGAAAACCATTTCAGGTGACTACCTCTTGAAGCTCATCAAGAGAATGCCAAGAGTGTGCAAAGCAGTAATCAAAGCAAAAGGTGGCTACTTTGAAGAACCTAGAATATGACATATTTTCAGTTGTTTCACACTTTTTTGTTATGTACAGTACAGACCAAAAGTTTGGACACGCCTTCTCATTCAAAGAGTTTTCTTTATTTTCAGGACTATAAAAATTGTAGATTCACACTGAAGGCATCAAAACTATGAATTAACACATGTGGAATTATATACATAACAAAAAAGTGTGAAACAACTGAAAATATGTCATATTCTAGGTTCTTCAAAGTAGCCACCTTTTGCTTTGATTACTGCTTTGCACACTCTTGGCATTCTCTTGATGAGCTTCAAGAGGTAGTCACCTGAAATGTTTTTCACTTCACAGGTGTGACCTGTCAGGTTTAATAAGTGGGATTTCTTGCCTTATAAATGGGGTTGGGACCATCAGTTGCGTTGTGGAGAAGTCAGGTGGATACACAGCTGATAGTCCTACTGAATAGACTGTTAGAATTTGTATTATGGCAAGAAAAAAGCAGCTAAGTAAATAAAAACGAGTGGCCATCATTACTTTAAGAAATGAAGGTCAGTCAGTCCGAAAAATTGGGAAAACTTTGAAAGTGTCCCCAAGTGCAGTCACAAAAACCATCAAGCGCTACAAAGAAACTGGCTCACATGCGGACCGCCCCAGGAAAGGAAGACCAAGAGTCACCTCTGCTGCGGAGGATAAGTTCATCTGAGTCACCAGCCTAAGAAATCACAGGTTAACAGCAGCTCAGATTAGAGACCAGATCAATGCCACACAGAGTTCTAGCAGCAGACACATCTCTAGAACAACTGTTAAGAGAAGACTGTGTGAATCAGGCCTTCATGGTAGAATATCTGCTAGGAAACCACTGCTAAGGACAGGCAACAAGCAGAAGAGACTTGTTTGGGCTAAACAACACAAGGAATGGACATTAGACCAGTGGAAATCTGTGCTTTGGTCTGATGAGTCCAAATTTGAGATCTTTGGTTCCAACCACCGTGTCTTTGTGTGACGCAGAAAAGGTGAACGGATGGACTCTACATGCCTGGTTCCCACCGTGAAGCATGGAGGAGCTTCTGTTGGGGATTTATTCAAAATTGAAGGCATACTGAACCAGCATGGCTACCACAGCATCTTGCAGCGGCATGCTATTCCATCTGGTTTGCGTTTAGTTGGACCATCTTTTATTTTTCAACAGGACAATGACCCCAAACACACCTCCAGGCTGTGTAAGGGCTATTTGACCATGATGGAGAGTGATGGGGTGCTGCGCCAGATGACCTGGCCTCCACAGTCACCGGACCTGAACCCAATTGATATGGTTTGGGGTGAGCTGGACCGCAGAGTGAAGGCAAAAGGGCCAACAAGTGCTAAGCATCTCTGGGAACTCCTTCAAGACTGTTGGAAGACCATTTCAGGTGACTACCTCTTGAAGCTCATCAAGAGAATGCCAAGAGTGTGCAAAGCAGTAATCAAAGCAAAAGGTGGCTACGTTGAAGAACCTAGAATATGACATATTTTCAGTTGTTTCACACTTTTTTGTTATGTATATCACTCCACATGTGTTAATTCATAGTTTTGATGCCTTTAGTGTGAATCTGCAATTTTCATAGTCATGAAAATAAAGAAAACTCTTTGGATGAGAAGGTGTGTCCAAACTTTTGGTCTGTACTGTATATTCCTTCACCGTTTTCCAGTGCAGTTCTAACCCAAGCGTTGGCATTTACAACTTCTCTGTCTATGTTGTTACTTGGAGACTTTAATCATTTTGTGAACAATGCTTTAGATAAGTTCCCTGTAGGGCAGCTGATCTCGGCTGACTTTAGAACCCCTTTTGGTAGGCTATTGGAAGAGTTGGAGTTGGTGGATGTCTGGAGAGTTAGGAATCCCAATAAAAGATTTTATTCCTGTGTTTCCGGGACATACTGTATGCCTCTCTCTCTCTCTCTCGCACATTGATTTGGCCTTAGGAAATTATGCAGTATTACCATGGGTATCCCAGGCATCTTATGCTCCTAGAGTGCTATCGGACCATTCTAAGTTATCTGTCAGTCTATGTGCGGGGGAGGTGCGAGGAAGCAGACATAGAAGATGGAAATTAAATCCATTCTGGAATAACCTGGTAAATATGGTGGAGGTTGGAGAAAAAGTGAGGGAGTTTCTGAAGACCAATAAAGGGTCAGCTGGAGTGGAAGTGATATGGGATATGCTGAAAGTGTTTCTGAGAGGTATTTTTATTGCACAGATATCTAAAGTTAAGACAAGAACTAGAGCTTTGGGGAAAGAGCTTAATCTCAGGCTAATGGAGACAGAAATGCTTCACGTAGCTGATCTCTCCCCATCCTCTTTAGCAAATTGGAAAGAAGCACAGGAGGCTCTTAATGTGCATAGTATGGAACAAGCATGTAATCATAGATACTTTATGAAACAATGATATTTTGAGGAGGGGGAAAAAGTGGGTCATCTGGGGACAGTGGCCAAAGCACAGCTGGATTCGTCCTATGTGCACATGATGAGAAATGATTCTGGCGTGTTGGTTACTGAGACCCCTGACATTCTTAAGGTGTTTAATCGGTTTTATGCATAGTTATATAAAACTAAACAAAGGTATAGCGACGATTATGTGTTTCACTATCAACCTGAAGTTACTGCCGGGAGAGGAGAGGGACCGCCTTGAATCACATTAGAGGAACTGAAGATAGCAATAGGGGACAAGGCTAACGAGAAAGCGTCTTGTCCAGATAGGTTGCCGGCCGAAGTCCATGGTGGAGGATCTATTGCCTACTTTGTCAGAGGTGTTCAAGGGGGCGCAGGAGGTAGGACGTCTAACTGATTCTTTTTTTGTAGCTACTAATGTAGTCCTCCATAAGCTGTGAAAGGATCCTATCCTACCTGAGTCTTACAGACTGATCTCTTTACTCACAACAGATGTGAAAATTCTAGTAAAAGTCTTAGTTAATAGGCTGGTAGGGGTTATTAGACATAGACCCCCTATCTCCTGGTCCAATCTTATGTTCGCTAAGAGAGGCTCCAAGGCCAAGATGAATAAGAGGGGCGATAGGGGGCAGCCCTGGCGAGTCCCATTTCTAATGGCAAAAGAAGGTGATGTGGTGCCATTAACTAGGACTGAAGCTGTGGCTTTTTCATACATCGAGAAGACTGCCTTGATGTAGGGGTCAGGTAGGCCAAATCCCGCTAACGCTTGTTTTAGGTATAACCAGTTGACTCTATCGAATGCTTTTTCAGCATCTGTGCTGAGTAAAAGTAGAGGGGAGGACAGTCGTTTAGCATGACAGAGGGTATTAATAACCCTTGTAGTGTTATCTTTCCCTTCCCTGTTACGGATGAAGCCTACCTGATCTCCATGGACAAGGTGGGGAAGAATGATAGCAAGTCTGTTGGCTAGCATCTTGGCCAGGAGCTTGAGGTCTATGTTTAGGAGGGAGATGGGCCTGTAATTAGAACACAATCTAGTGTCTTTCCCTTCTTTGGGAATGAGGGTAATGTGTGCCTCTGTCATATCTCTCTATAGTGGGATCCCCTTAAGTGTCTGATTGCACACATCTAGAAGGTGAGGGAGGAGTATTGCCTGAAACGTTTTATAATAGGCCAACGGAAGGCCATCCGGGCCTGGACTTTTCCCTGTCGGCATTTGGTTCATTGCTTCCTTTAACTCAATTAGGGAGAAGGCGGCTATAAGGCGTGATTCCTGGTCTGGATCAATTCTAGGGAGTTTAGCTGTTTCTAAAAAGGAAGATATCACAGAGGCGCGTGCTTCAGGGGCTGTTGATGGGAGCAGGTTATATAAGTCATTATAGAAAGAACAAAATTGGGCGGCAATCTGTTCGACTGAGAAGATAGGGGTCCCCTCCTGAGATGAAAGTTGGTGTACGAAGTTTGTAGATCTCCTCCCTTTAATTCTGCTCATTACAAATTTGGTGGCCTTATCTCCATGGGCGAAAAATTTGTGCTGCGAGCTCATATGATATTTAGCGGCTCTAATGGCTAATAGGGATCTAAGTTTTGCCCTATATTCTGAGAGTTTTTGGAAATGAGCGTCAGAGGATTGAGCTTTATGACATGACTCAAGTATTTGAATATTTTTTAGGGTGTCATCTATTTCTCTTTCCCTCAATCTCTTGAGGTGCGTGCCCGTGCTAATAAAATGCCCTCTGGCTACGGGTTTATGTGCATCCCAGAGTGTGTTGGCCGATATATCAGGACTTTTGTTGAGAGAGAAATATTCGGCAATTTGCTTGGAAATCCGGTCAACCGAATCCTGGAACCCAAGTAGTGTTTCATTTAAACGCCAGTTGAAGCACGAGGGTATCACTCTGGGGGCCTTAACTGAGAGATAGATTGGGGAGTGGTCTGAGATGTGGATGGCACTTATGGATGCTTCCCTACACAGATGTAAATGTTCTTTAGAAATGAACAGGTAGTCTAGTCTGTGGTAAGTTTTGTGTGCCGGGGAGAAAAAAGTGAAATCTAACGAACTCGGGTTGAGGGACCACCAGGCATCAACTAGGTGCAGGTCCCAGAGGGTATTCCTGACACTTTTTAGGAAGCTTTTAGAGTGAAACGATTTATGGGTGGAGATATCTAGTTGAGGACAGAGAGCGACATTTAGGTCACCTCCAACAAATACTATACCCCCCTTAAAGGCCTCTATGATGGGAAAGATGTCAGAAAACCAACGGGATTGGCTGGTGTTGGGGGCGTACAAATTGACAAAGGTATATATTTGTGGCCCTATAGAACCTTTAAGAAGGGTATATCTGCCCTCTGGGTCCAAACTCTGACTGGCAAATTTAAAGGGGATTCTCCTCTGAAACCCTATACTAACTCCGCAGGAAGCTGAGGAGTTGCTCCCACAGTGGTACCAGTTGGAGTAGTGCGAGAACCTCATGTCTGGGTAGTGATTAAAACGGAGATGCGTCTCCTGGAGAAACACCACCCCCGCTCCGGCTTTTCTCAGAATGGCAAAGACTTGGCTCCGTTTAGATGGGGAGTGAAAGCCCTTGACATTGTAAGAGGCCACTGAGATGTCAGCCATAATTTACTGTGTGTGCAAATTTACCTTGGAGCCGTTGTGGCCTCCCCCCAGGAGACACTCTGGGACTACTGTGGACCATTATCCCTTGCACCACTGTTGTCGCACGTATAGCAGAGGCGATCCTATTTAATATGCTTGTCGAGTACCTTGAGTTGGGGGAAAAGAAGGGGAGTAAAACATAACGTATTAAACAAACATAAAATACAAACATAGACATAACACTTGATGTCTAGATCTAGTGGGGGTAACTTGGTCTGTAGACCGTCTAAGAGATCGTGTAACGCCCTAGGATAGGCGGTGATAGGACGGAATCAGGCCCTATTGCAATACAGAACTAAAGGAACATTGAATGCCAAGGTGTAGACTAAAAAATATTGCGCTAGCAATAAGAGCATGAAAACTTAGCAATGGTGTAGGCAAATTAAAGAGGCAAGATTACTTATGGCAATTATACTATACACAGGCAGGACCCTCTAGTGGTCTTGCGAGAGACTTCTCGGGGTGAGGTGGTGGCCCCTCTTCTTAGAACGGGATGACTTTGGCGTGCGTAGCATCTCAAATGGAGCCACTTTGGGTATCTCAGGTAAGGCGCCGAGGTCTTGGAAAAGTTCCTAATTCTCAATCCGCATAGGTGGCACATTCAGGAGCTCAAAGGCAGATGTGAGGTCAGTAAATGACGAAATGTTCACTCTATTTCCTGCGTATGAGAAGGATATACCAAAGGGGAAAGACCAGCGATAAAGCACCTTTTTGGAGCGTAACCAATCCGTCAAGGGTTTAAGGGCTCTACGCTTCTTTAATGTTGACGGAGCTAAGTCCTGAAAAACTTCTATCTTGGATCCTTCAAATGTCAGTTCAGGGTAGGCACGTGCGGCTTCCAGGACGGCTGATTTAACTTGAAAATTCAAATACTTGCAAATAATGTCTCTGGGCGGCTCGTCCGGCTTGGGCTTGGGTCTGAGGGCCCTGTGTGCCCTCTCTATGATTATCTCTTGGGGAAAGTCAGGCCCCAGCAGCGATCCGCTGATTTCAGTAATGGACGCCGAGACCTCTCCTGTGGTAACCGACTCAGACACACCCCTGAGGTTGTTCCGGCACCCCCTGTTTTCTTGATCCTCCAGGGAACAGTGAAGATCATTTAAATAAAGGGCACAGCGACGAAAGGAGTCTGTTACAGCAGACTGGTGGCTCAGCATTTCTGCCTGATGGTTCTCCAGGCTCTCCACGCGATCCCCTATCTGTCTCACCTCGCTCCTGCAGGCAGACAGTTTTGCTAGTAACGGCTCCATCATTCTACTCAGCGCGCGGTCTAGGTATTTCCTTGTGACCGGGAGATCGGAGCTGGCTTGCGCTTCATCCGAATCACTCTCACCCTCCGATGGAGCAGGGGCGCGCTTCGGAGTTTTGGCCTGCGGAGTCGGCGCCATCTTGGGTTCCCTGGCGGCCACGGTAGCGGCAGCTTTCTTTAGGAATTTCTCCATCTCACCTCCTGCAATCTGAGTTTTAGCGGGAGCAGGGGTGTCCACATGCTTGTTGTTCCCGATCTTAACCATCTCCATCTCTGTAGGCTAATGATTGCTGGCGTCAGGGACGAGTCTCTTCACAGAGCACGGAGCTATGCGACCATCTTCATCCGGTGCAAGCTCCACCCCCCAAGCCTATTCATTTCTTCACTATGTCCTTGGATATGCAAGTAGGAGTGCTACGCTCTGAGAAGATCTCTTTGCTCGTTCTGCAAAATCATCTAGCCATCTGTTGCTAAGGCTGCTCTGGTTTCTTAAACATGAGTCCTGGACTGGTATTCCAGTGAAATTGTGCATTGGGGTTCATCCTGGCTTCCCAAGTGCTTAAATCCTGTACAGTCTGCACGTTCTCCACCAGTACCAAAAAACCTTCAGGGTCTGCCAGAACCATATTGTTTTGAAAGGATAGAAGCTGGATTGCTTTCTTGTATACACTAGTACACTGTCTGCCTCGACCCTGGCCTGTCTCCCTACTATGTCTATTGCCTGAGTTAGTGGCCTGGTTGCTTCCCTGCAGTTAAGTCCAGATGCTTTTATAGGGGTTAAAGGTGAATACCAGGGACTGCCAGCTCAATACCCTCCGGTTTGGCTCAAAGCCAAACTGATTAGTTGTCACACTAAGTCCACATTCATCGTCTGTTACACTGCTTCTCCATTCCTCTTCTTCTCTCCACCTCATACTGTACCTTCTTCAATGTCATCATGCCTCACGCCAGGCACACATCTTCCTTATGTCTGCGCTTGTGTCATCTGTGCCCTACTGTGGCCAGCGCCTTCATCCACTGAACCGCACATCCTTCCGGCATGATAACTTAGGAGGGTGGTTGATGGATAGAAGAAAAGGTGGGGGGGAGTGGAGCGCCATTCTTATTGCCGTGGCTGGGCTTCTTTGAAGATAAGTACAGCCCCTTGGGCTCTTTTATCCTCATTTGACTTGTTATTCAGGGCCAAAAGAAGAGGGCTCAGGACTAGAGTTGAGCGGACACCTGGATGTTCGGGTTCGAGAAGTTCGGCCGAACTTCCCGAAAATGTTCGGGTTTGGGATCCGAACGCGATCCGAACTTCGTCCCGAACCCGAACCCCATTGAAGTCAATGGGGACCCGAACTTTTCGGCACTAAAAAGGCTGTAAAACAGCCCAGTAAAGGGCTAGAGGGCTGCAAAAGGCAGCAACATGTAGGTAAATCCCCTGCAAACAAATGTGGATAGGGAAATTAATTAAAATAAAAATTAAATAAATAAAAATTAACCAAAATCAATTGGAGAGAAGTCCCATAGCAGAGAATCTGGCTTCACGTCACCCACCACTGGAACAGTCCATTCTCAGATATTTAGGCCCTGGCACCCAAGCAGAGGAGAGAGGTCCCGTAACAGAGAATCTGTCTTCATGTCAGCAGAGAATCAGTCTGCATGTCATAGCAGAGAATCAGGCTTCACGTCAGCCACCACTGCAACAGTCCATTTTCATAAATTTAGGCCAAGCACCCAGGCAGAGGAGAGAGGTTCCGTAACACAGAATCTGGCTTCATGTCAGCAGAGAATCAGTCTTCATATCATAGCAGAGAATCAGGCTTCACGTCAGCCACCAATGCAACAGTCCATTGTCAGATATTTAGGCCCAGCACCCAGGCAGAGGAGAGAGGTCCCGTAACAGACAATCTGGCTTCATGTCAGCAGAGAATCAGTCTTCATATCATAGCAGAGAATCAGGCTTCACGTCAGCCACCAATGCAACAGTCCATTGTCAGATATTTAGGCCCAGCACCCAGGCAGAGGAGAGAGGTCACGTAACAGACAATCTGGCTTCATGTTGGCAGAGAATCAGTCTTCATATCATAGCAGAGAATCAGGCTTCACGTGAGCCACCAATGCAACAGTCCATTGTCAGATATTTAGGCCCAGCACCCAGGCAGAGGAGAGAGGTCCCGTAACAGACAATCTGGCTTCATGTCAGCAGAGAATCAGTCTTCATATCATAGCAGAGAATCAGGCTTCACGTCAGCCACCAATGCAACAGTCCATTGTCAGATATTTAGGCCCAGCACCCAGGCAAAGGAGAGAGGTCCCGTAACAGAGGATATGGCTTCATGTCAGCAGAGAATTAGTCTTCATATCATAGCAGAGAATCAGGCTTCACGTCACCCACCACTGCAAAAGTCCATTTTCATAAATTTTGGCCCAGCACCCAGGCAGAGGAGAGAGGTCCCGTAACAGACAATCTGGCTTCATGTCAGCAGAGAATCAGTCTTCATGTCATAGCAGAGAATCAGGCTTCACGTCACCCACCACTGTAACAGTCCATTTTCATAAATGTAGGCCCAGCACCCAGGCAGAGGAGAGAGGTCCCGTAACAGACAATCTGGCTTCATGTCAGCAGAGAATCAGTCTTCATATCATAGCAGAGAATCAGGCTTCACGTCACCCACCACTGCAACAGTCCATTGTCAGATATTTAGGCCCAGCACCTAGGCAGAGGAGAGAGGTCCCGTAACAGACAATCTGGCTTCATGTCAGCAGAGAATCAGTCTTCATATCATAGCAGAGAATCAGGCTTCACGTCAGCCACCAATGCAACAGTCCATTGTCAGATATTTAGGCCCAGCACCCAGGCAGAGGAGAGAGGTCCCGTAACAGACAATCTGGCTTCATGTCAGCAGAGAATCAGACTTCATATCATAGCAGAGAATCAGGCTTCACGTCAGCCACCAATGCAACAGTCCATTGTCAGATATTTAGGCCCAGCACCCAGGCAGAGGAGAGAGGTCCTGTAACAGACAATCTGGCTTCATGTCAGCAGAGAATCAGTCTTCATATCATAGCAGAGAATCAGGCTTCACGTGAGCCACCAATGCAACAGTCCATTGTCAGATATTTAGGCCCAGCACCCAGGTAGAGGAGAGAGGTCCCGTAACAGAGGATCTGGCTTCATGTCAGCAGAGAATTAGTCTGCATGTCATAGCAGAGAATCAGGCTTCACGTCAGCTACCAGTGCAACAGTCCATTGGCATATATTTAGGCCCAGCACCCAGGCAGAGGAGAGAGGTCCCGTAACAGAGGATCTGGCTTCATGTCAGCAGAGAATTAGTCTGCATGTCATAGCAGAGAATCAGGCTTCACGTCAGCTACCAGTGCAACAGTCCATTGGCATATATTTAGGCCCAGCACCCAGGCAGAGGAGAGAGGTCCCATAACAGAGGATCTGGCTTCATGTCAGCAGAGAATTCGTCTGCATGTCATAGCAGAGAATCAGGCTTCACGTGAGCCACCAATGCAACAGTCCATTGTCAGATATTTAGGCCCAGCACCCAGGCAGAGGAGAGAGGTCCCGTAACAGACAATCTGGCTTCATGTCAGCAGAGAATCAGTCTTCATATCATAGCAGAGAATCAGGCTTCACGTCAGCCACCAATGCAACAGTACATTGTCAGATATTTAGGCCCAGCACCCAGGCAAAGGAGAGAGGTCCCGTAACAGAGGATATGGCTTCATGTCAGCAGAGAATTAGTCTTCATATCATAGCAGAGAATCAGGCTTCACGTCATCCACCACTGCAAAAGTCAATTTTCATAAATTTTGGCCCAGCACCCAGGCAGAGGAGAGAGGTCCCGTAACAGACAATCTGGCTTCATGTCAGCAGAGAATCAGTCTTCATATCATAGCAGAGAATCAGGCTTCACATCACCCACCACTGCAACAGTCCATTGTCAGATATTTAGGCCCAGCACCCAGGCAGAGGAGAGAGGTCCCGTAACAGACAATCTGGCTTCATGTCAGCAGAGAATCAGTCTTCATATCATAGCAGAGAATCAGGCTTCACGTCAGCCACCAATGCAACAGTCCATTGTCAGATATTTAGGCCCAGCACCCAGGCAGAGGAGAGAGGTCACGTAACAGACAATCTGGCTTCATGTTGGCAGAGAATCAGTCTTCATATCATAGCAGAGAATCAGGCTTCACGTGAGCCACCAATGCAACAGTCCATTGTCAGATATTTAGGCCCAGCACCCAGGCAGAGGAGAGAGGTCCCGTAACAGACAATCTGGCTTCATGTCAGCAGAGAATCAGTCTTCATATCATAGCAGAGAATCAGGCTTCACGTCAGCCACTAATGCAACAGTACATTGTCAGATATTTAGGCCCAGCACCCAGGCAAAGGAGAGAGGTCCCGTAACAGAGGATATGGCTTCATGTCAGCAGAGAATTAGTCTTCATATCATAGCAGAGAATCAGGCTTCACGTCATCCACCACTGCAAAAGTCAATTTTCATAAATTTTGGCCCAGCACCCAGGCAGAGGAGAGAGGTCCCGTAACAGACAATCTGGCTTCATGTCAGCAGAGAATCAGTCTTCATATCATAGCAGAGAATCAGGCTTCACATCACCCACCACTGCAACAGTCCATTGTCAGATATTTAGGCCCAGCACCCAGGCAGAGGAGAGAGGTCCCGTAACAGACAATCTGGCTTCATGTCAGCAGAGAATCAGTCTTCATATCATAGCAGAGAATCAGGCTTCACGTCAGCCACCAATGCAACAGTCCATTGTCAGATATTTAGGCCCAGCACCCAGGCAGAGGAGAGAGGTCACGTAACAGACAATCTGGCTTCATGTTGGCAGAGAATCAGTCTTCATATCATAGCAGAGAATCAGGCTTCACGTGAGCCACCAATGCAACAGTCCATTGTCAGATATTTAGGCCCAGCACCCAGGCAGAGGAGAGAGGTCCCGTAACAGACAATCTGGCTTCATGTCAGCAGAGAATCAGTCTTCATATCATAGCAGAGAATCAGGCTTCACGTCAGCCACCAATGCAACAGTCCATTGTCAGATATTTAGGCCCAGCACCCAGGCAAAGGAGAGAGGTCCCGTAACAGAGGATATGGCTTCATGTCAGCAGAGAATTAGTCTTCATATCATAGCAGAGAATCAGGCTTCACGTCACCCACCACTGCAAAAGTCCATTTTCATAAATTTTGGCCCAGCACCCAGGCAGAGGAGAGAGGTCCCGTAACAGACAATCTGGCTTCATGTCAGCAGAGAATCAGTCTTCATGTCATAGCAGAGAATCAGGCTTCACGTCACCCACCACTGTAACAGTCCATTTTCATAAATGTAGGCCCAGCACCCAGGCAGAGGAGAGAGGTCCCGTAACAGACAATCTGGCTTCATGTCAGCAGAGAATCAGTCTTCATATCATAGCAGAGAATCAGGCTTCACGTCACCCACCACTGCAACAGTCCATTGTCAGATATTTAGGCCCAGCACCTAGGCAGAGGAGAGAGGTCCCGTAACAGACAATCTGGCTTCATGTCAGCAGAGAATCAGTCTTCATATCATAGCAGAGAATCAGGCTTCACGTCAGCCACCAATGCAACAGTCCATTGTCAGATATTTAGGCCCAGCACCCAGGCAGAGGAGAGAGGTCCCGTAACAGACAATCTGGCTTCATGTCAGCAGAGAATCAGACTTCATATCATAGCAGAGAATCAGGCTTCACGTCAGCCACCAATGCAACAGTCCATTGTCAGATATTTAGGCCCAGCACCCAGGCAGAGGAGAGAGGTCCTGTAACAGACAATCTGGCTTCATGTCAGCAGAGAATCAGTCTTCATATCATAGCAGAGAATCAGGCTTCACGTGAGCCACCAATGCAACAGTCCATTGTCAGATATTTAGGCCCAGCACCCAGGCAGAGGAGAGAGGTCCCGTAACAGACAATCTGGCTTCATGTCAGCAGAGAATCAGTCTTCATATCATAGCAGAGAATCAGGCTTCACGTCAGCCACCAATGCAACAGTCCATTGTCAGATATTTAGGCCCAGCACCCAGGCAAAGGAGAGAGGTCCCGTAACAGAGGATATGGCTTCATGTCAGCAGAGAATTAGTCTTCATATCATAGCAGAGAATCAGGCTTCACGTCACCCACCACTGCAAAAGTCCATTTTCATAAATTTTGGCCCAGCACCCAGGCAGAGGAGAGAGGTCCCGTAACAGACAATCTGGCTTCATGTCAGCAGAGAATCAGTCTTCATGTCATAGCAGAGAATCAGGCTTCACGTCACCCACCACTGTAACAGTCCATTTTCATAAATGTAGGCCCAGCACCCAGGCAGAGGAGAGAGGTCCCGTAACAGACAATCTGGCTTCATGTCAGCAGAGAATCAGTCTTCATATCATAGCAGAGAATCAGGCTTCACGTCACCCACCACTGCAACAGTCCATTGTCAGATATTTAGGCCCAGCACCTAGGCAGAGGAGAGAGGTCCCGTAACAGACAATCTGGCTTCATGTCAGCAGAGAATCAGTCTTCATATCATAGCAGAGAATCAGGCTTCACGTCAGCCACCAATGCAACAGTCCATTGTCAGATATTTAGGCCCAGCACCCAGGCAGAGGAGAGAGGTCCCGTAACAGACAATCTGGCTTCATGTCAGCAGAGAATCAGACTTCATATCATAGCAGAGAATCAGGCTTCACGTCAGCCACCAATGCAACAGTCCATTGTCAGATATTTAGGCCCAGCACCCAGGCAGAGGAGAGAGGTCCTGTAACAGACAATCTGGCTTCATGTCAGCAGAGAATCAGTCTTCATATCATAGCAGAGAATCAGGCTTCACGTGAGCCACCAATGCAACAGTCCATTGTCAGATATTTAGGCCCAGCACCCAGGTAGAGGAGAGAGGTCCCGTAACAGAGGATCTGGCTTCATGTCAGCAGAGAATTAGTCTGCATGTCATAGCAGAGAATCAGGCTTCACGTCAGCTACCAGTGCAACAGTCCATTGGCATATATTTAGGCCCAGCACCCAGGCAGAGGAGAGAGGTCCCGTAACAGAGGATCTGGCTTCATGTCAGCAGAGAATTAGTCTGCATGTCATAGCAGAGAATCAGGCTTCACGTCAGCTACCAGTGCAACAGTCCATTGGCATATATTTAGGCCCAGCACCCAGGCAGAGGAGAGAGGTCCCATAACAGAGGATCTGGCTTCATGTCAGCAGAGAATTCGTCTGCATGTCATAGCAGAGAATCAGGCTTCACGTGAGCCACCAATGCAACAGTCCATTGTCAGATATTTAGGCCCAGCACCCAGGCAGAGGAGAGAGGTCCCGTAACAGACAATCTGGCTTCATGTCAGCAGAGAATCAGTCTTCATATCATAGCAGAGAATCAGGCTTCACGTCAGCCACCAATGCAACAGTACATTGTCAGATATTTAGGCCCAGCACCCAGGCAAAGGAGAGAGGTCCCGTAACAGAGGATATGGCTTCATGTCAGCAGAGAATTAGTCTTCATATCATAGCAGAGAATCAGGCTTCACGTCATCCACCACTGCAAAAGTCAATTTTCATAAATTTTGGCCCAGCACCCAGGCAGAGGAGAGAGGTCCCGTAACAGACAATCTGGCTTCATGTCAGCAGAGAATCAGTCTTCATATCATAGCAGAGAATCAGGCTTCACATCACCCACCACTGCAACAGTCCATTGTCAGATATTTAGGCCCAGCACCCAGGCAGAGGAGAGAGGTCCCGTAACAGACAATCTGGCTTCATGTCAGCAGAGAATCAGTCTTCATATCATAGCAGAGAATCAGGCTTCACGTCAGCCACCAATGCAACAGTCCATTGTCAGATATTTAGGCCCAGCACCCAGGCAGAGGAGAGAGGTCCCGTAACAGAGGATCTGGCTTCATGTCAGCAGAGAATTAGTCTTGATATCATAGCAGAGGATCAGGCTTCACGTCACCCACCACTGCAACAGTCCATTTTCATAAATTTAGGCCCAGCACCCAGGCAGAGGAGAGAGGTCCCGTAACAGACAATCTGGCTTCATGTCAGCAGAGAATCAGTCTTCATGTCATAGCAGAGAATCAGGCTTCACGTCACCCACCACTGTAACAGTCCATTTTCATAAATGTAGGCCCAGCACCCAGGCAGAGGAGAGAGGTCCCGTAACAGACAATCTGGCTTCATGTCAGCAGAGAATCAGTCTTCATATCATAGCAGAGAATCAGGCTTCACGTCACCCACCACTGCAACAGTCCATTGTCAGATATTTAGGCCCAGCACCCAGACAGAGGAGAGAGGTCCCGTAACAGAGAATCTGGCTTTATGTCAGCAGAGAATTAGTCTGCATGTCATAGCAGAGAATCAGGCTTCACGTCACCCAACATTGGAACAGTCCATTGGCATATATTTAGGCCCCGGCACCCAGACAGAGGAGAGGTTCATTCAACTTTGGGTAGCCTCGCAATATAATGGTAAAATGAAAATAAAAATAGGATTGAATGAGGAAGTGCCCTGGAGTACAATAATATATGGTTAAGGGGAGGTAGTTAATGTCTAATCTGGACAAGGGACGGACAGGTCCTGTGGGATCCATGCCTGGTTCATTTTTATGAACGTCAGCTTGTCCACATTGGCTGCAGACAGGCGGCTGCGTTTGTCTGTAATGACGCCCCCTGCCGTGCTGAATACACGTTCAGACAAAACGCTGGCCGCCGGGCAGGCCAGCACCTCCAAGGCATAAAAGGCTAGCTCTGGCCACGTGGAAAATTTAGAGACCCAGAAGTTGAATGGGGCCGAACCATCAGTCAGTACGTGGAGGGGTGTGCACACGTACTGTTCCACCATGTTAGTGAAATGTTGCCTCCTGCTAACACGTTGCGTATCAGGTGGTGGTGCAGTTAGCTGTGGCGTGTTGACAAAAGTTTTCCACATCTCTGCCATGCTAACCCTGCCCTCAGAGGAGCTGGCCGTGACACAGCTGCCTTGGCGACCTCTTGCTCCTCCTCTGCCTTGGCCTTGGGCTTCCACTTGTTCCCCTGTGACATTTGGGAATGCTCTAAGTAGCGCGTCTACCAACCTGCGCTTGTACTCGCGCATCTTCCTATCACGCTCCAGTGCAGGAAGTAAGGTGGGCACATTGTCTTTGCAGCGTGGATCCAGCAGGGTGGCAACCCAGTAGTCCGCACACGTTAAAATGTGGGCAACTCTGCTGTCGTTGCGCAGGCACTGCAGCATGTAGTCGCTCATGTGTGCCAGGCTGCCCAGGAGTAGGGACAAGCTGTCCTCTGTGGGAGGCGTATCGTCATCGTCCTGCCTTTCCCCCCAGCCACGCACCAGTGATGGGCCCGAGCTGCGTTGGGTGCCACCCCGCTGTGACCATGCTTCATCCTCATCCACCTCCTCCTCATCCTCGTCCTCCTCGTCCTCCAGTAGTGGGCCCTGGCCTCAAAGTGCTAAAAATGACCCCTCTTCCTCCTCCTCCTCCTGGGCCACCTCCTCTTCCATCATCGCCCTAAGTGTTAAGGAGACATAGAAGTGGTATTGTAACGCTGATAACGGCGTTATCGCCACTGGCCATGTTGGTGGAGTACTCGAAACAGCGCAACAGGGCACACAGGTCTCGCATGGAGGCCCAGTCATTGGTGGTGAAGTGGTGCTGTTCCGCAGTGCGACTGACCCGTGCGTGCTGCAGCTGAAACTCCACTATGGCCTGCTGCTGCTCGCACAGTCTGTCCAGCATGTGCAAGGTGGAGTTCCACCTGGTGGGCACGTCGCATATGAGGCGGTGAGCGGGAATGCCGAAGTTACGCTGTAGCGCAGACAGGCGAGCAGCGGCAGGATGTGAACGCCGGAAGCGCGAACAGACGGCCCGCACTTTATGCAGCAGCTCTAACATGTCGGGGTAGTTGTGAATGAACTTCTGCACCACCAAATTCAGCACATGCGCCAGGCAAGGGATGTGCGTCAAACCGGCTAGTCCCAGAGCTGCAACGAGATTTCGCCCATTATCGCACACCACCAGGCCGGGCTTGAGGCTCACCGGCAGCAACCACTGGTCGGTCTGTTGTTCTATACCCCGCCACAACTCCTGTGCGGTGTGGGGCCTGTCCCCCAAACATATGAGTTTCAGAATGGCCTGCTGACGTTTACCCCGGGCTGTGCTGAAGTTGGTGGTGAAGGTGTGTGGCTGACTGGATGAGCAGGTGGAAGAAGAGGAGGAGGAAGCCGAGAAGGAGGAGCTGGCAACAGGAGGCAAAGAATGTTGCCCTGCGATTCTTGGCGGCGGAAGGATGTGCGCCAAACAGCTCTCCGCCTGGGGCCCAGCTGCCACTACATTTACCCAGTGTGCAGTTAGGGAGATATAGCATCCCTGGCCGTGCTTACTGGTCCACGTATCTGTGGTTAGGTGGACCTTGCTACAGATGGCGTTGCGCAGTGCACACTTGATTTTATCGGATACTTGGTTGTGCAGGGAAGGCACGGCTCTCTTCGAGAAGTAGTGGCGGCTGGGAACAACATACTGTGGGACAGCAAGCGACATGAGCTGTTTGAAGCTGTCTGTGTCCACCAGCCTAAATGACAGCATTTCATAGGCCAGTAGTTTAGAAATGCTGGCATTCAGGGCCAGGGATCGAGGGTGGCTAGGTGGGAATTTACGCTTTCTCTCAAATGTTTGTGAGATGGAGAGCTGAACGCTGCCGTGTGACATGGTTGAGACGCTTGGTGACGGAGGTGGTGGTGGTGTTGGTGGCACATCCCCTGTTTGCTGGGCGGCAGGTGCCAACGTTCCTCCAGAGGCGGAGGAAGAGGCCGAGGCGGCAGCAGCAGAAGAGGCCGAGGCGGCAGCAGCAGAAGAGGTAGCAGGGGGAGCCTGAGCGACTTCCTTGTTTTTAAGGTGTTTACTCCACTGCAGTTCATGCTTTGCATGCAGGTGCCTGGTCATGCAGGTTGTGCTCAGGTTCAGAACGTTAATGCCTCGCTTCAGGCTCTGATGGCACAGCGTGCAAACCACTCGGGTCTTGTCGTCATCACATTGTTTGAAGAAGTGCCATGCCAGGGAACTCCTTGAAGCTGCCTTTGGGGAGCTCGGTCCAAGATGGCGGCGGTCAGTAGCAGGCGGAGTCTCTTGGCGGCAGGTGTTCTGCTTTTGCCCACTGCTCCCTCTTTTGCTACGCTGTTGGCTCGGTCTCACAACTGCCTCTTCCTCCGAACTGTGAAAGTCAGTGGCACGACCTTCATTCCATGTGGGGTCTAGGACCTCATCGTCCCCTGCATCGTCTTGATCCCTGACCTCCTGTTCAGTCTGCACACTGCAGAAAGACGCAGCAGTTGGCACCTGTGTTTCGTCATCATCAGAGACTGGCTGAGGTGGTATTCCCATGTCCTCATCATCAGGAAACATAAGTGGTTGTGCGTCAGTGCATTCTATCTCTTCCACCGCTGGGGAAGGGCTAGGTGGATGCCCTTGGGAAACCCTGCCAGCAGAGTCTTCAAACAGCATAAGAGACTGCTGCATAACTTGAGGCTCAGACAGTTTCCCTGATATGCATGGGGGTGATGTGACAGAATGATGGGGTTGGTTTTCAGGCGCCATCTGTGCGCTTTCTGCAAAAGACTGGGTGGGAGATAATGTGAACGTGCTGGATCGACTGTCGGCCACCCAATTGACTAATGCCTGTACCTGCTCAGGCCTTACCATCCTTAGAACGGCATTGGGCCCCACCATATATCGGTGTAAATTCTGGCGGCTACTGGGACCTGAGGTAGTTGGTACGCTAGGACGTGTGGATGTGGCAGAACGGCCACGTCCTCTCCCAGCACCAGAGAGTCCACTAACACCACCACGACCATGTCCACGTCCGTGTCCCTTACTAGATGTTTTCCTCATTGTTATCGTTTACCACAACAACAAAAATATTATTTGGCCCAATGTATTGTATTCAAATTCAGCTGAATATAAATTTGAGGCCTAGTATTTAGGCGCTGGGTGACAGGTATGGGTTTACTGACAGAATTAGACTTGGAAATGCACAGTAGCATGTGTGTGAAGTTATTCAGAATGACCCTATGTGCACCTTGAATATTATATACCCTTTTAGGGATAGATTTCAAATAGCTCTGATACAGTAGAAACCACTAAATTAGGAAATTGCTAAATTGGGAATTGTATTTCAACCCAGAACAAAAAATGTGCTTTGACGGACACTAAATAACTTGCCCAGCCACAACAGTACAGCAGTAACGACAGATTTAGCGGGATATAAATTTGAGGCCTAGTATTTAGGCGCTGGGTGACAGGTATAGATTTACTGACAGAATTAGACTTGGAAATGCACAGTAGCAGTGTGTGTGAAGTTATTCTGAATGACCCTATGTGCACCTTGAATATTATATACCCTTGTAGGGATAGATTTCAAATAGCTCTGATACAGCAGAAACCACTAAATTAGGAAATTGCTAAATTGGGAATTGTATTTCAACCCAGAACAAAAAATGTGCTTTGACGGACACTAAATAACTTGCCCAGCCACAACAGTACAGCAGTAACGACAGATTTAGCGGGATATAAATTTGAGGCCTAGTATTTAGGCGCTGGGTGACAGGTATAGATTTACTGACAGAATTAGACTTGGAAATGCACAGTAGCGTGTGTGTGAAGTTATTCTGAATGACCCTATGTGCACCTTGAATATTATATACCCTTTTAGGGATAGATTTCAAATAGCTCTGATACAGCAGAAACCACTAAATTAGGAAATTGCTAAATTGGGAATTGTATTTCAACCCAGAACAAAAAATGTGCTTTGACGGACACTAAATAACTTGCCCAGCCACAACAGTACAGCAGTAACGACAGATTTAGCGGGATATAAATTTGAGGCCTAGTATTTAGGCGCTGGGTGACAGGTATAGATTTACTGACAGAATTAGACTTGGAAATGCACAGTAGCGTGTGTGTGAAGTTATTCTGAATGACCCTATGTGCACCTTGAATATTATATACCCTTTTAGGGATAGATTTCAAATAGCTCTGATACAGCAGAAACCACTAAATTAGGAAATTGCTAAATTGGGAATTGTATTTCAACCCAGAACAAAAAATGTGCTTTGACGGACACTAAATAACTTGCCCAGCCACAACAGTACAGCAGTAACGACAGATTTAGCGGGATATAAATTTGAGGCCTAGTATTTAGGCGCTGGGTGACAGGTATAGATTAACTGACAGATTTAGACTTGGAAATGCACAGTAGCGTGTGTGTGAAGTTATTCTGAATGACCCTATGTGCACCTCGAATGTTATATACCCTTTTAGGGATAGATTTCAAATAGCTCTGATACAGCAGAAACCAGTAAATTAGGAAATTGCTAAATTGGAAATTGTATTTCAACCCAGAACAAAAAATGTGCTTTGACGGACACTAAATAACTTGCCCAGCCACAACAGTACAGCAGTAACGACAGATTAAACGGGATAAAAATTTGAGGCCTAGTATTTAGGCGCTGGGTGACAGGTATAGATTTACTGACAGAATTAGACTTGGAAATGCACAGTAGCGTGTGTGTGAAGTTATTCTGAATGACCCTATGTGCACCTTGAATATTATATACCCTTTTAGGGATAGATTTCAAATAGCTCTGATACAGCAGAAACCACTAAATTAGGAAATTGCTAAATTGGGAATTGTATTTCAACCCAGAACAAAAAATGTGCTTTGACGGACACTAAATAACTTGCCCAGCCACAACAGTACAGCAGTAACGACAGATTTAGCGGGATATAAATTTGAGGCCTAGTATTTAGGCGCTGGGTGACAGGTATAGATTTACTGACAGAATTAGACTTGGAAATGCACAGTAGCGTGTGTGTGAAGTTATTCTGAATGACCCTATGTGCACCTTGAATATTATATACCCTTTTAGGGATAGATTTCAAATAGCTCTGATACAGCAGAAACCACTAAATTAGGAAATTGCTAAATTGGGAATTGTATTTCAACCCAGAACAAAAAATGTGCTTTGACGGATACTAAATAACTTGCCCAGCCAGAACAGTACAGCAGTAACGACAGATTTAGCGGGATATAAATTTGAGGCCTAGTATTTAGGCGCTGGGTGACAGGTATAGATTTACTGACAGAATTAGACTTGGAAATGCACAGTAGCTTGTGTGTGAAGTTATTCTGAATGACCCTATGTGCACCTTGAATATTATATACCCTTTTAGGGATGTATTTAAAGTAGGCCTGATACAGCAGAAACCACTAAATTAGGAAATTGCTAAATTGGGAATTGTATTTCAACCCAGTACAAAAAAATGGGCTTTGACGGACACTAAATAACTTGCCCAGCCACAACAGTACAGCAGTAACGACAGATTTAGCTGGATATAAATTTGAGGCCTAGTATTTAGGCGCTGGGTGACAGGTATAGATTAACTGACAGATTTAAACTTGGAAATGCACAGTAGCGAGTGTGTGAAGTTATTCTGAATGACCCTATGTGCACCTTGAATATTATATACCCTTTTAGGGATAGATTTCAAATAGCTCTGATACAGCAGAAACCACTAAATTAGGAAATTGATAAATTGGGAATTGTATTTCAACCCAGAACAAAAAATGGGCTTTGACGGACACTAAATAACTTGCCCAGCCACAACAGTACAGCAGTAACGACAGATTTAGCTGGATATAAATTTGAGGCCTAGTATTTAGGCGCTGGGTGAAAGGTATAGATTAACTGACAGATTTAGACTTGGAAATGCACAGTAGCGTGTGTGTGAAGTTATTCTGAATGACCCTATGTGCACCTTGAATATTATATACCCTTTTAGGGATAGATTTCAAATAGCTCTGATACAGCAGAAACCACTAAATTAGGAAATTGCTAAATTGGGAATTGTATTTCAACCCAGAACAAAAAATGTGCTTTGACGGACACTAAATAACTTGCCCAGCCACAACAGTACAGCAGTAACGACAGATTTAGCGGGATATAAATTTGAGGCCTAGTATTTAGGCGCTGGGTGACAGGTATAGATTTACTGACAGAATTAGACTTGGAAATGCACAGTAGCGTGTGTGTGAAGTTATTCTGAATGACCCTATGTGCACCTTGAATATTATATACCCTTTTAGGGATAGATTTCAAATAGCTCTGATACAGCAGAAACCACTAAATTAGGAAATTGCTAAATTGGGAATTGTATTTCAACCCAGAACAAAAAATGTGCTTTGACGGACACTAAATAACTTGCCCAGCCACAACAGTACAGCAGTAACGACAGATTTAGCGGGATATAAATTTGAGGCCTAGTATTTAGGCGCTGGGTGACAGGTATAGATTTACTGACAGAATTAGACTTGGAAATGCACAGTAGCGTGTGTGTGAAGTTATTCTGAATGACCCTATGTGCACCTTGAATATTATATACCCTTTTAGGGATAGATTTCAAATAGCTCTGATACAGCAGAAACCACTAAATTAGGAAATTGCTAAATTGGGAATTGTATTTCAACCCAGAACAAAAAATGTGCTTTGACGGACACTAAATAACTTGCCCAGCCACAACAGTACAGCAGTAACGACAGATTTAGCGGGATATAAATTTGAGGCCTAGTATTTAGGCGCTGGGTGACAGGTATAGATTTACTGACAGAATTAGACTTGGAAATGCACAGTAGCGTGTGTGTGAAGTTATTCTGAATGACCCTATGTGCACCTTGAATATTATATACCCTTTTAGGGATAGATTTCAAAGTAGCTCTGATACAGCAGAAACCACTAAATTAGGAAATTGCTAAATTGGGAATTGTATTTCAACCCAGAACAAAAAATGTGCTTTGACGGACACTAAATAACTTGCCCAGCCACAACAGTACAGCAGTAACGACAGATTTAGCGGGATATAAATTTGAGGCCTAGTATTTAGGCGCTGGGTGACAGGTATAGATTTACTGACAGAATTAGACTTGGAAATGCACAGTAGCGTGTGTGTGAAGTTATTCTGAATGACCCTATGTGCACCTTGAATATTATATACCCTTTTAGGGATAGATTTCAAATAGCTCTGATACAGCAGAAACCACTAAATTAGGAAATTGCTAAATTGGGAATTGTATTTCAACCCAGAACAAAAAATGTGCTTTGACGGACACTAAATAACTTGCCCAGCCACAACAGTACAGCAGTAACGACAGATTTAGCGGGATATAAATTTGAGGCCTAGTATTTAGGCGCTGGGTGACAGGTATAGATTTACTGACAGAATTAGACTTGGAAATGCACAGTAGCGTGTGTGTGAAGTTATTCTGAATGACCCTATGTGCACCTTGAATATTATATACCCTTTTAGGGATAGATTTCAAATAGCTCTGATACAGCAGAAACCACTAAATTAGGAAATTGCTAAATTGGGAATTGTATTTCAACCCAGAACAAAAAATGTGCTTTGACGGACACTAAATAACTTGCCCAGCCACAACAGTACAGCAGTAACGACAGATTTAGCGGGATATAAATTTGAGGCCTAGTATTTAGGCGCTGGGTGACAGGTATAGATTTACTGACAGAATTAGACTTGGAAATGCACAGTAGCGTGTGTGTGAAGTTATTCTGAATGACCCTATGTGCACCTTGAATATTATATACCCTTTTAGGGATAGATTTCAAATAGCTCTGATACAGCAGAAACCACTAAATTAGGAAATTGCTAAATTGGGAATTGTATTTCAACCCAGAACAAAAAATGTGCTTTGACGGACACTAAATAACTTGCCCAGCCACAACAGTACAGCAGTAACGACAGATTTAGCGGGATATAAATTTGAGGCCTAGTATTTAGGCGCTGGGTGACAGGTATAGATTTACTGACAGAATTAGACTTGGAAATGCACAGTAGCGTGTGTGTGAAGTTATTCTGAATGACCCTATGTGCACCTTGAATATTATATACCCTTTTAGGGATAGATTTCAAATAGCTCTGATACAGCAGAAACCACTAAATTAGGAAATTGCTAAATTGGGAATTGTATTTCAACCCAGAACAAAAAATGTGCTTTGACGGACACTAAATAACTTGCCCAGCCACAACAGTACAGCAGTAACGACAGATTTAGCGGGATATAAATTTGAGGCCTAGTATTTAGGCGCTGGGTGACAGGTATAGATTTACTGACAGAATTAGACTTGGAAATGCACAGTAGCGTGTGTGTGAAGTTATTCTGAATGACCCTATGTGCACCTTGAATATTATATACCCTTTTAGGGATAGATTTCAAATAGCTCTGATACAGCAGAAACCACTAAATTAGGAAATTGCTAAATTGGGAATTGTATTTCAACCCAGAACAAAAAATGTGCTTTGACGGACACTAAATAACTTGCCCAGCCACAACAGTACAGCAGTAACGACAGATTTAGCGGGATATAAATTTGAGGCCTAGTATTTAGGCGCTGGGTGACAGGTATAGATTTACTGACAGAATTAGACTTGGAAATGCACAGTAGCGTGTGTGTGAAGTTATTCTGAATGACCCTATGTGCACCTTGAATATTATATACCCTTTTAGGGATAGATTTCAAATAGCTCTGATACAGCAGAAACCACTAAATTAGGAAATTGCTAAATTGGGAATTGTATTTCAACCCAGAACAAAAAATGTGCTTTGACGGACACTAAATAACTTGCCCAGCCACAACAGTACAGCAGTAACGACAGATTTAGCGGGATATAAATTTGAGGCCTAGTATTTAGGCGCTGGGTGACAGGTATAGATTTACTGACAGAATTAGACTTGGAAATGCACAGTAGCGTGTGTGTGAAGTTATTCTGAATGACCCTATGTGCACCTTGAATATTATATACCCTTTTAGGGATAGATTTCAAAGTAGCTCTGATACAGCAGAAACCACTAAATTAGGAAATTGCTAAATTGGGAATTGTATTTCAACCCAGAACAAAAAATGTGCTTTGACGGACACTAAATAACTTGCCCAGCCACAACAGTACAGCAGTAACGACAGATTTAGCGGGATATAAATTTGAGGCCTAGTATTTAGGCGCTGGGTGACAGGTATAGATTTACTGACAGAATTAGACTTGGAAATGCACAGTAGCGTGTGTGTGAAGTTATTCTGAATGACCCTATGTGCACCTTGAATATTATATACCCTTTTAGGGATAGATTTCAAATAGCTCTGATACAGCAGAAACCACTAAATTAGGAAATTGCTAAATTGGGAATTGTATTTCAACCCAGAACAAAAAATGTGCTTTGACGGACACTAAATAACTTGCCCAGCCACAACAGTACAGCAGTAACGACAGATTTAGCGGGATATAAATTTGAGGCCTAGTATTTAGGCGCTGGGTGACAGGTATAGATTTACTGACAGAATTAGACTTGGAAATGCACAGTAGCGTGTGTGTGAAGTTATTCTGAATGACCCTATGTGCACCTTGAATATTATATACCCTTTTAGGGATAGATTTCAAATAGCTCTGATACAGCAGAAACCACTAAATTAGGAAATTGCTAAATTGGGAATTGTATTTCAACCCAGAACAAAAAATGTGCTTTGACGGACACTAAATAACTTGCCCAGCCACAACAGTACAGCAGTAACGACAGATTTAGCGGGATATAAATTTGAGGCCTAGTATTTAGGCGCTGGGTGACAGGTATAGATTTACTGACAGAATTAGACTTGGAAATGCACAGTAGCGTGTGTGTGAAGTTATTCTGAATGACCCTATGTGCACCTTGAATATTATATACCCTTTTAGGGATAGATTTCAAATAGCTCTGATACAGCAGAAACCACTAAATTAGGAAATTGCTAAATTGGGAATTGTATTTCAACCCAGAACAAAAAATGTGCTTTGACGGACACTAAATAACTTGCCCAGCCACAACAGTACAGCAGTAACGACAGATTTAGCGGGATATAAATTTGAGGCCTAGTATTTAGGCGCTGGGTGACAGGTATAGATTTACTGACAGAATTAGACTTGGAAATGCACAGTAGCGTGTGTGTGAAGTTATTCTGAATGACCCTATGTGCACCTTGAATATTATATACCCTTTTAGGGATAGATTTCAAATAGCTCTGATACAGCAGAAACCACTAAATTAGGAAATTGCTAAATTGGGAATTGTATTTCAACCCAGAACAAAAAATGTGCTTTGACGGACACTAAATAACTTGCCCAGCCACAACAGTACAGCAGTAACGACAGATTTAGCGGGATATAAATTTGAGGCCTAGTATTTAGGCGCTGGGTGACAGGTATAGATTTACTGACAGAATTAGACTTGGAAATGCACAGTAGCGTGTGTGTGAAGTTATTCTGAATGACCCTATGTGCACCTTGAATATTATATACCCTTTTAGGGATAGATTTCAAATAGCTCTGATACAGCAGAAACCACTAAATTAGGAAATTGCTAAATTGGGAATTGTATTTCAACCCAGAACAAAAAATGTGCTTTGACGGACACTAAATAACTTGCCCAGCCACAACAGTACAGCAGTAACGACAGATTTAGCGGGATATAAATTTGAGGCCTAGTATTTAGGCGCTGGGTGACAGGTATAGATTTACTGACAGAATTAGACTTGGAAATGCACAGTAGCGTGTGTGTGAAGTTATTCTGAATGACCCTATGTGCACCTTGAATATTATATACCCTTTTAGGGATAGATTTCAAATAGCTCTGATACAGCAGAAACCACTAAATTAGGAAATTGCTAAATTGGGAATTGTATTTCAACCCAGAACAAAAAATGTGCTTTGACGGACACTAAATAACTTGCCCAGCCACAACAGTACAGCAGTAACGACAGATTTAGCGGGATATAAATTTGAGGCCTAGTATTTAGGCGCTGGGTGACAGGTATAGATTTACTGACAGAATTAGACTTGGAAATGCACAGTAGCGTGTGTGTGAAGTTATTCTGAATGACCCTATGTGCACCTTGAATATTATATACCCTTTTAGGGATAGATTTCAAATAGCTCTGATACAGCAGAAACCACTAAATTAGGAAATTGCTAAATTGGGAATTGTATTTCAACCCAGAACAAAAAATGTGCTTTGACGGACACTAAATAACTTGCCCAGCCACAACAGTACAGCAGTAACGACAGATTTAGCGGGATATAAATTTGAGGCCTAGTATTTAGGCGCTGGGTGACAGGTATAGATTTACTGACAGAATTAGACTTGGAAATGCACAGTAGCGTGTGTGTGAAGTTATTCTGAATGACCCTATGTGCACCTTGAATATTATATACCCTTTTAGGGATAGATTTCAAATAGCTCTGATACAGCAGAAACCACTAAATTAGGAAATTGCTAAATTGGGAATTGTATTTCAACCCAGAACAAAAAATGTGCTTTGACGGACACTAAATAACTTGCCCAGCCACAACAGTACAGCAGTAACGACAGATTTAGCGGGATATAAATTTGAGGCCTAGTATTTAGGCGCTGGGTGACAGGTATAGATTTACTGACAGAATTAGACTTGGAAATGCACAGTAGCGTGTGTGTGAAGTTATTCTGAATGACCCTATGTGCACCTTGAATATTATATACCCTTTTAGGGATAGATTTCAAATAGCTCTGATACAGCAGAAACCACTAAATTAGGAAATTGCTAAATTGGGAATTGTATTTCAACCCAGAACAAAAAATGTGCTTTGACGGACACTAAATAACTTGCCCAGCCACAACAGTACAGCAGTAACGACAGATTTAGCGGGATATAAATTTGAGGCCTAGTATTTAGGCGCTGGGTGACAGGTATAGATTTACTGACAGAATTAGACTTGGAAATGCACAGTAGCGTGTGTGTGAAGTTATTCTGAATGACCCTATGTGCACCTTGAATATTATATACCCTTTTAGGGATAGATTTCAAATAGCTCTGATACAGCAGAAACCACTAAATTAGGAAATTGCTAAATTGGGAATTGTATTTCAACCCAGAACAAAAAATGTGCTTTGACGGACACTAAATAACTTGCCCAGCCACAACAGTACAGCAGTAACGACAGATTTAGCGGGATATAAATTTGAGGCCTAGTATTTAGGCGCTGGGTGACAGGTATAGATTTACTGACAGAATTAGACTTGGAAATGCACAGTAGCGTGTGTGTGAAGTTATTCTGAATGACCCTATGTGCACCTTGAATATTATATACCCTTTTAGGGATAGATTTCAAATAGCTCTGATACAGCAGAAACCACTAAATTAGGAAATTGCTAAATTGGGAATTGTATTTCAACCCAGAACAAAAAATGTGCTTTGACGGACACTAAATAACTTGCCCAGCCACAACAGTACAGCAGTAACGACAGATTTAGCGGGATATAAATTTGAGGCCTAGTATTTAGGCGCTGGGTGACAGGTATAGATTTACTGACAGAATTAGACTTGGAAATGCACAGTAGCGTGTGTGTGAAGTTATTCTGAATGACCCTATGTGCACCTTGAATATTATATACCCTTTTAGGGATAGATTTCAAATAGCTCTGATACAGCAGAAACCACTAAATTAGGAAATTGCTAAATTGGGAATTGTATTTCAACCCAGAACAAAAAATGTGCTTTGACGGACACTAAATAACTTGCCCAGCCACAACAGTACAGCAGTAACGACAGATTTAGCGGGATATAAATTTGAGGCCTAGTATTTAGGCGCTGGGTGACAGGTATAGATTTACTGACAGAATTAGACTTGGAAATGCACAGTAGCGTGTGTGTGAAGTTATTCTGAATGACCCTATGTGCACCTTGAATATTATATACCCTTTTAGGGATAGATTTCAAATAGCTCTGATACAGCAGAAACCACTAAATTAGGAAATTGCTAAATTGGGAATTGTATTTCAACCCAGAACAAAAAATGTGCTTTGACGGACACTAAATAACTTGCCCAGCCACAACAGTACAGCAGTAACGACAGATTTAGCGGGATATAAATTTGAGGCCTAGTATTTAGGCGCTGGGTGACAGGTATAGATTTACTGACAGAATTAGACTTGGAAATGCACAGTAGCGTGTGTGTGAAGTTATTCTGAATGACCCTATGTGCACCTTGAATATTATATACCCTTTTAGGGATAGATTTCAAATAGCTCTGATACAGCAGAAACCACTAAATTAGGAAATTGCTAAATTGGGAATTGTATTTCAACCCAGAACAAAAAATGTGCTTTGACGGACACTAAATAACTTGCCCAGCCACAACAGTACAGCAGTAACGACAGATTTAGCGGGATATAAATTTGAGGCCTAGTATTTAGGCGCTGGGTGACAGGTATAGATTTACTGACAGAATTAGACTTGGAAATGCACAGTAGCGTGTGTGTGAAGTTATTCTGAATGACCCTATGTGCACCTTGAATATTATATACCCTTTTAGGGATAGATTTCAAATAGCTCTGATACAGCAGAAACCACTAAATTAGGAAATTGCTAAATTGGGAATTGTATTTCAACCCAGAACAAAAAATGTGCTTTGACGGACACTAAATAACTTGCCCAGCCACAACAGTACAGCAGTAACGACAGATTTAGCGGGATATAAATTTGAGGCCTAGTATTTAGGCGCTGGGTGACAGGTATAGATTTACTGACAGAATTAGACTTGGAAATGCACAGTAGCGTGTGTGTGAAGTTATTCTGAATGACCCTATGTGCACCTTGAATATTATATACCCTTTTAGGGATAGATTTCAAATAGCTCTGATACAGCAGAAACCACTAAATTAGGAAATTGCTAAATTGGGAATTGTATTTCAACCCAGAACAAAAAATGTGCTTTGACGGACACTAAATAACTTGCCCAGCCACAACAGTACAGCAGTAACGACAGATTTAGCGGGATATAAATTTGAGGCCTAGTATTTAGGCGCTGGGTGACAGGTATAGATTTACTGACAGAATTAGACTTGGAAATGCACAGTAGCGTGTGTGTGAAGTTATTCTGAATGACCCTATGTGCACCTTGAATATTATATACCCTTTTAGGGATAGATTTCAAATAGCTCTGATACAGCAGAAACCACTAAATTAGGAAATTGCTAAATTGGGAATTGTATTTCAACCCAGAACAAAAAATGTGCTTTGACGGACACTAAATAACTTGCCCAGCCACAACAGTACAGCAGTAACGACAGATTTAGCGGGATATAAATTTGAGGCCTAGTATTTAGGCGCTGGGTGACAGGTATAGATTTACTGACAGAATTAGACTTGGAAATGCACAGTAGCGTGTGTGTGAAGTTATTCTGAATGACCCTATGTGCACCTTGAATATTATATACCCTTTTAGGGATAGATTTCAAATAGCTCTGATACAGCAGAAACCACTAAATTAGGAAATTGCTAAATTGGGAATTGTATTTCAACCCAGAACAAAAAATGTGCTTTGACGGACACTAAATAACTTGCCCAGCCACAACAGTACAGCAGTAACGACAGATTTAGCGGGATATAAATTTGAGGCCTAGTATTTAGGCGCTGGGTGACAGGTATAGATTTACTGACAGAATTAGACTTGGAAATGCACAGTAGCGTGTGTGTGAAGTTATTCTGAATGACCCTATGTGCACCTTGAATATTATATACCCTTTTAGGGATAGATTTCAAATAGCTCTGATACAGCAGAAACCACTAAATTAGGAAATTGCTAAATTGGGAATTGTATTTCAACCCAGAACAAAAAATGTGCTTTGACGGACACTAAATAACTTGCCCAGCCACAACAGTACAGCAGTAACGACAGATTTAGCGGGATATAAATTTGAGGCCTAGTATTTAGGCGCTGGGTGACAGGTATAGATTTACTGACAGAATTAGACTTGGAAATGCACAGTAGCGTGTGTGTGAAGTTATTCTGAATGACCCTATGTGCACCTTGAATATTATATACCCTTTTAGGGATAGATTTCAAATAGCTCTGATACAGCAGAAACCACTAAATTAGGAAATTGCTAAATTGGGAATTGTATTTCAACCCAGAACAAAAAATGTGCTTTGACGGACACTAAATAACTTGCCCAGCCACAACAGTACAGCAGTAACGACAGATTTAGCGGGATATAAATTTGAGGCCTAGTATTTAGGCGCTGGGTGACAGGTATAGATTTACTGACAGAATTAGACTTGGAAATGCACAGTAGCGTGTGTGTGAAGTTATTCTGAATGATCCTATCAGCACCTTGATTCTGATATACCCTTTTAGGGATGTATTTAAAGTAGGCCTGATACAGCAGAAACCACTAAATTAGGAAATTGCTAAATTGGGAATTGTATTTCAACCCAGAACAAAAACTGTGCTTTGACGGACACTAAATAACTTGCCCAGCCACAACAGTACAGCAGTAACGACAGATTTAGCTGGATATAAACTTGAGGCCTAGTATTTAGGCGCTGGGTGACAGGTATATGTTTACTGACAGAATTAGACTGGGATATGGCCAAAAAATAACCACACTATTGCTGGTTAAATGCACTTGGTGTGACAGCTTGACCAACCACACTACTGAGGGTTAAATGCACTTGGTGACAGGCGCAGCTTGCCCCTGATGTAGTATATGGCCAAAAAATAAACAGACTATTGCTGGTTAAAGGTACTTGGTGTGACAGCTTCACCCTGATGTAGGCTTTAGCCAAAAAACAACCACACCATTGAGGGTTAAATGCACTTGGTGACAGGCGCAGCTTGCCCCTGATGTAGTATATGGCCCAAAAATAAACAGACTATTGCTGGTTAAATGCACTTGGTGTGACAGCTTCACCCTGATGTAGGCTTTAGCCAAAAAACAACCACACCATTGAGGGTTAAATGCACTTGGTCGCAGCAAGGGCTGGCGCACCACAAGACACAAAATGGCCGCCGATCACCCCAGAAAAAAGTGACTGACAAACGGTCTGGGCAGCCTAAAAACAGTGAGCAATTGAGTATCAGCAGCTCAATGATCCACAGCTGCAGATCGATCACTGGATGGAGTCTTTTGGAGGAGTTAATCAGCCTAATCTCGCCCTACTGTCGCAGCTGCAACCTCTCCCTATGCTAATCAGAGCAGAGTGACGGGCGGCGCTATGTGACTCCAGCTTAAATAGAGGATGGGTCACATGGTGCTCTGGCCAATCACAGCCATGCCAATAGTAGGCATGGCTGTGATGGCCTCTTGGGGCAAGTAGTATGACGCTTGTTGATTGGCTGCTTTGCAGCCTTTCAAAAAGCGCCAAGAAAGCGGCGAACACCGAACCCGAACCCGGACTTTTACGAAAATGTCCGGGTTCGGGTCCGTGTCACGGACACCCCAAAATTCGGTACGAACCTGAACTATATAGTTCGGGTTCGCTCATCCCTACTCAGGACATAAAAGCATATATGGAAATAACATTAGGAGAGCTACAGTGTGATGAAAACAGTAAAAAACTGGCAGCGGTGGTGACAGACTCCCCTTAAGGCACAAAGGATTTCACTTTATACAAAATAGATTAATTATACCTTAGACTGCACACATTTTTGTTCATTTTGTTTACATAGTATAGGTATCATTTGGTTCTCTAATTGACCCTTATACCAAAACATAAATGCAATTTATATTACAAAGAGAAACAGAAACAATATATATTCTTGGTCCCTGATGTTAAGATAAAGTGAAAGCTGCAATCATTTTGTTTACTTCACATTTCAGCAGTTGTGCTTTCTTAGGAAAGAAGCCAGAATTCTTCTTTCAAAACTGAGTCATAATAATTATAATAATTATAACAAGTATGTTTGTTCTATATAGCTGGCAATAATATAGCTACCACAAAGCATAGCTGTCCTACCTTCCCTTTTTAATAATGTTCCCCTTATTCAAAATTTTATACAATCAACCAACCACTAATTGTAGAAATCCTGGTGTGTGCTTTTGCCTGCAAGAGAACATTTTTGCATCCAAAAGCCAAGATTTCTCATAGGAGCCTACGTATATTTATTGATTATGCTTAGTATATTTGCTTCTGTAGATTAGATTTGTACTCTGTAAATTTTTTAGAAAAGTTGATTTCAACTAACGATTCTAAACAGACGATAGCAGTGGCCCAAATTTACTTAGCCTGTAAATGTCATAAGTAGTATTGAGCAAATCAAATTGGAAAAATTTGATTTGCAACTAATCAGAATTTCCTCAAACTTCGTGCAAAGGAAACATTTTGTTTTTCTAAAATGGTGGCTACACGTGTTACAACGTGAAAGTAAGAAGCCTGGGAACATCAGTTCACCCATAATACCCTGCAGCCAGCCAATCCTCAGATAGCCATCCCCTGTGATATCACAGACCCCATTTCACTGTGAGCTGAGCTGTGTGCTCAGGACAGTGTTGCTACAAACAGTTAAAAAAAGAATATTGGAGAGGGAGAGTGCAGGGAGATCATAGGGTGTTTTTTGAGACCCCAGGGAGAGCATAGGGAGAGTGCTGATTGAGTGTAATCACCCTGTGTATTTTGTTCACCTGCTGCCACATTCATACTTAATCTGTTGTGTAACACATAGATTTACTGTCAGACTCGGTCTAATATATCATCGCATTTATCTAGCTCACCTGCTTTGCCATTCATACTTAATCTTAATATATATATATATATATATATATATATATATATATATATATACAGTGCTGCCCATAATTATTTATACCACTGTCAAATTTTGACTTAAAGTTACTTTTATTCAACCAGAAGTAATTTATTGACGGGAAATTACATAGATGTCTCCCAAAAGATAATAAGACGATGTACAAGAGGCCGTATTGTGGGGGGAAAAAATAACATTTTTCAGCTTTTATTTACATTTGAGCAAAAAATACAAGATGTTCCGCACTGTGGAAAATCTCAGAGGACGTGGTCGGAAGCCAAAAGTGACACCTGTGCTGGCCAAGAGAATATTTAGAGAGGTGAAAAAGAATCCACAGATCACCACCAAGGTCATCCTGGTGAATCTGGGCTCTGCTGGTGGCAATGTTTCAAGGCAGACAATCCAACGGACACTGCACACTGCAGACCAAGGAGGACACCACTTCTTCAGATAAGGCACACAAAAGTTTGCTTGGCCTTTGTAAAAGCTCATCTGGACAAAGAAGAAGACTTCTGGTCTTCTGTGTTATGGTCAGATGTAACAAAAATGTAATTGTTTGGTCACAATTATGTTTCCTTTATTTGGCGTAAAAAAGGAAAAGCCTTCAACCCAAAGAACACCACCCTAACTGTCAAACATGGTGGTGAGATCCTAATGCTTTGGGGGTGTTCTTCAGCCAATGGACCAGGGAACCTAATCACAGTAAACGGCACCATGAAAAAAGAGCAATACATGAGGATTTTCAACGACAACATCAGGCAGTCTGCAGAGAAACTTGGACTTGGGCACCAGTGGACATTTCAACATGACAATGACCCAAAACACACAGCATAAGTGGTGAAGAAATGGTTAGCAGACAACAACATTAACGTTTTGGAGTGGCCCAGCCAGAGTCCAGACTTGAATCCAATTGAGAATCTGTGGAGGGAGCTAAAGATCAGGATGATGGCAAGAAGGGTCTTCAACCTGAAAGATTTGGATCTCATTGCTAAAGATGAATTGGCAAAAATACCTGAGGAGACATGCAAAAAGCTGGTCTGCAATTATAGGAAGCGTTTGATTGCTGTAATAGCCAATAAAGGCTTTTCTATTGATTATTGAGAAGGGTATGAAAAAATTTAGACTGGACACTTTTTGCTCAAATGTAAATAAATGCTGAGAAATGTTTTTTTTTTCCACAATAATGCCTCTTGTACATCGTCTTATTATCTTTGGGGAGACACCTATGTCATTTCCCGTCAAAAAATTACTTGCTGGTTGAATAATAGTAACTTTAAGTCAAAATTCACCAGGGGTATTAATAATTACGGGCAGCACTGTGTATATATATATATATATATATATATATATATATACACTAAATAAAAATGGCGGCACCATCTAAATGAAAAAAAAGTGAGGGTGCACGTTCACAAGGAAAGAGACTTCTTACCCTAATAATAGATCAGAAAACGAACGGCACTATAAATGGTAAAAAATGTCCTTTATTCACCCGATGCATGGGTGAATAAAGGAGACATTTTTTACTATTTATAGGAGTGCCGTTAGTTTTCTGATATATATATATATATACAGGGAGTGCAGAATTATTAGGCAAGTTGTATTTTTGAGGATTAATTTTATTATTGAACAACAACCATGTTCTCAATGAACCCAAAAAACTCATTAATATCAAAGCTGAATATTTTTGGAAGTAGTTTTTAGTTTGTTTTTAGTTTTAGCTATTTTAGGGGGATATCTGTGTGTGCAGGTGACTATTACTGTACATAATTATTAGGCAACTTAACGAAAAACAAATATATACCCATTTCAATTATTTATTTTTACCAGTGAAACCAATATAACATCTCAACATTCACAAATATACATTTCTGACATTCAAAAACAAAACAAAAACAAATCAGTGACCAATATAGCCACCTTTCTTTGCAAGGACACTCAAAAGCCTGCCATCCATGGATTCTGTCAGTGTTTTGATCTGCTCACTATCAACATTGCGTGCAGCAGCAACCACAGCCTCCCAGACACTGTTCAGAGAGGTGTACTGTTTTCCCTCCTTGTAAATCTCACATTTGATGATGGACCACAGGTTCTCAATGGGGTTCAGATCAGGTGAACAAGGAGGCCATGTCATTAGATTTTCTTCTTTTATACCCTTTCTTGCCAGCCACGTTGTGGAGTACTTGGACGCGTGTGATGGAGCATTGTCCTGCATGAAAATCATGTTTTTCTTACCTTGCAGACTTCTTCCTGTACCACTGCTTGAAGAAGGTGTCTTCCAGAAACTGGCAGTAGGACTGGGAGGCCCCACAAGCTCATCTTTGATGATACCAGCCCAAACCAGTACTCCACCTCCACCTTGCTGGCGTCTGAGTCGGACTGGAGCTCTCTGCCCTTTACCAATCCAGCCATCTGGCCCATCAAGACTCACTCTCATTTCATCAGTCCATAAAACCTTAGAAAAATCAGTCTTGAGATATTTCTTGGCCCAGTCTTGACGTTTCAGCTTGTGTGTCTTGTTCAGTGGTGGTCGTCTTTCAGCCTTTCTTACCTTGGCCATGTCTCTGAGTATTGCACACCTTGTGCTTTTGGGCACTCCAGTGATGTTGCAGCTCTGAAATATGGCCAAACTGGTGGCAAGTGGCGCTTGACTTTTCTCAGTTCATGGGCAGTTATTTTGCGCCTTGGTTTTTCCACACGCTTCTTGCGACCCTGTTGACTATTTTGAATGAAACGCTTGATTGTTCGATGATCACGCTTCAGAAGCTTTGCAATTTTAAGAGTGCTGCATCCCTCTGCAAGATATCTCACTATTTTTGACTTTTCTGAGCCTGTCAAGTCCTTCTTTTGACCCATTTTGCCAAAGGAAAGGAAGTTGCCTAATAATTATGCACACCTGATATAGGGTGTTGATGTCATTAGACCACACCCATTCTCATTACAGAGATGCACATCACCTAATATGCTTAATTGGTAGTAGGCTTTCGAGCCTATACAGCTTGGAGTAAGACAACATGCATAAAGAGGATGATGTGGTCAAAATACTCATTTGCCTAATAATTCTGCACGTAGTATATATATATATATATATATATATATATACTGCTCCCATATAAACATATATTGCAAGTATATTCATATATGACCCACTTGATTCATTATTGTGAAATTCTGCTCAAATATATGATTTAAGATTCATTACTGTAAACTCCAACTGGACAATTGAGCACTTTTCATCCGAACAGTATCTGGTTCACATTTAATTGATTCCCTTACTCCATGTGACACAGATCTGAAAGTAAATCTCTGTGTGACACAGTTTAGGAATCTTATATTTTCAGATTGTACCATTTTGTGACCTGGATACCCCGCCTCGATTGTGAGGTTTTTAGTTTACTACTACTATTTAGTTTACTACTACTATTTTTATATTGTGAATATTTTTTAGTCTGAATAAATAATTTACCACTTCCGCTGTATCTGCTGATTCCATATATAGAGTGCCTGTCTATAATATTGTCTTTTTCTTGAATGCTTTTCTAACTGAGTGAGTCAGTCTAGACTTTGAGCATAGAAACATAGAATGTAAAAGTCCAGCAATACAGATAGCGAGCTTATACTAAGACGGGGTATCAATATGTATCAACAGTTAGTCCAGCAAGAGTACCCTGTTTATCCATTAAGTAACTAAATTTAATAGGTAAGTTCAGAATTTACATATATACAGACAAAACAGTTCTATGCAAATGATCCATGTAGAGGCCAGAATATGGATACCTAAGATACAGGTATACACAGGCGGGAGGCCGGGGAAAGTTATCCCTAGCACTGATTCCCTGATCTGGTCCTCTGCCCAGGGACGTCTCCTGATGGTGGGGGCGCCCTGTCCCCGTACCTGAACTCCAACTCCTAATTATCCCTGGTGAGGTGAGTGATGGAGTGGGACGATATACGTGGTGTCTAACATGGAAAACAAGCACAGATAGGAAAGGATAGGTTACAAAGGTGTCCACTGTATACTGCCCTCATGGCGTAACCAGGAGGTACAGGGCCCACCTAGAAGATAAAATATACTAACAAAACGCACAATTGGGTATAGATATATTAAGATAATTATAGATGACCTACAAACCCCGACGCGTTTCACCCAAACGGAGGGTTCATCAGGGGGTTACGTGTAGTAGGTATGCAAAGATAATGGGACCATTGCCAATGGTTATGGCCGCCCCAGTTCAGTGATGCGTGCGTGCATATATAACAGGAATAGACAATCCTTTATGACACTGCAGACCCACAGTAATGAAACGATTGCCAAATGGCAGTTTACATACGTTTTTGGCAGCGTGGTGAGTGAACTCGACTACCAACATACACACTGAGGTTGGCAATAATATATTGCAAACAAGGTCGTTCCTGAGGAGGCTCATAGATAAGAGCATATGCACCTGACTGAAGTGCAGCACGAAAGATATGCGTGCCCCAGTTTAGTCACCCAGGATGCCGGGTTACCCACCCAGAGGATACATGGTGTGGTCAGTGGTGTGGAATAATGGGTCTGACCCCTCAGACCCATTATTCCACACCACTGACCACACCATGTATCCTCTGGGTGGGTAACCCGGCATCCTGGGTGACTAAACTGGGGCACGCATATCTTTCGTGCTGCACTTCAGTCAGGTGCATATGCTCTTATCTATGAGCCTCCTCAGGAACGACCTTGTTTGCAATATATTATTGCCAACCTCAGTGTGTATGTTGGTAGTCGAGTTCACTCACCACGCTGCCAAAAACGTATGTAAACTGCCATTTGGCAATCGTTTCATTACTGTGGGTCTGCAGTGTCATAAAGGATTGTCTATTCCTGTTATATATGCACGCACGCATCACTGAACTGGGGCGGCCATAACCATTGGCAATGGTCCCATTATCTTTGCATACCTACTACACGTAACCCCCTGATGAACCCTCCGTTTGGGTGAAACGCGTCGGGGTTTGTAGGTCATCTATAATTATCTTAATATATCTATACCCAATTGTGCGTTTTGTTAGTATATTTTATCTTCTAGGTGGGCCCTGTACCTCCTGGTTACGCCATGAGGGCAGTATACAGTGGACACCTTTGTAACCTATCCTTTCCTATCTGTGCTTGTTTTCCATGTTAGACACCACGTATATCGTCCCACTCCATCACTCACCTCACCAGGGATAATTAGGAGTTGGAGTTCAGGTACGGGGACAGGGCGCCCCCACCATCAGGAGACGTCCCTGGGCAGAGGACCAGATCAGGGAATCAGTGCTAGGGATAACTTTCCCCGGCCTCCCGCCTGTGTATACCTGTATCTTAGGTATCCATATTCTGGCCTCTACATGGATCATTTGCATAGAACTGTTTTGTCTGTATATATGTAAATTCTGAACTTACCTATTAAATTTAGTTACTTAATGGATAAACAGGGTACTCTTGCTGGACTAACTATAGAAACATAGAATGTTTCGGCAGATAAGAACCATTTGGCCCATCTAGTCTCCCCAATATACTGAATACTATGAATAGCCGCTGGCCCTATCTTATATGAAGGATGGCCTTATGCCTATCCCATGCATGCTTAAACTCCTTTACTGTATTTGCAGCTACCACTTCTGCAGGAAGGCTATTCCATGCATCCACTACTCTCTCAGTAATGTAATACTTCCTGATATTACTTTTAAACCTTTAACCTTTTAAACCCTCTAATTTAAAACTATGTCCTCTTGTAGCAGTTTTTCTTCTTTTAAATATTCTCTCCTCTTTTACCTTGTTGATTCCCTTTATGTATTTAAAAGTTTCTATCATATCCCCTCTGTCTCGTCTTTCTTCCAAGCTATACATGTTAAGGTCCTTTAATCTTTCCTGGTAAGTTTTATCCTGCAATCCATGTACTAGTTTAGTAGCTCTTCTCTGAACTCTCTCCAAAGTATCAATATCCTTCTGGAGATATAGTCTCCAGTACTGCACACAATACTCCAAATGAGGCCTCACTAGTGCTCTGTAGAGCGGCATGAGCACCTCCCTCTTTCTACTGGTAATGCCTTGCCCTATAAATAGGGATGAGCGAACTCGAACTGTATAGTTCGGGTTCGTACCGAATTTTGGGGTGTCCGTGACACGGACCCGAACCCGGACATTTTCGTAAAAGTCCGGGTTCGGGTTCGGTGTTCGTCGCTTTCTTGGCACTTTTGTGACGCTTTCTTGGCGCTTTTTGAAAGGCTGCAAAGCAGCCAATCAACAAGCGTCATACTACTTGCCCCAAGAGGCCGTCACAGCCATGCCTACTATTGGCATGGCTGTGATTGGCCAGAGCACCATGTGACCCAGCCTCTATTTAAGCTGGAGTCACATAGCGCCGCCAGTCACTCTGCACTAATTAGCGTAGGGAGAGGTTGCGGCTGCGACAGTAGGGCGAGATTAGGCAGATTAACTCATCCAAAGGACTTGATTAATCGATCGATCTGCAGCTGTGCATCATTGAGCTGCTGAAATTCAATTGCTCACTGTTTTTAGGCTGCCCAGACCGTTTGTCAGTCACTTTTTTCTGGGGTGATCGGCGGCCATTTTGTGTCTTGTGGTTCGCCAGCACAAGCTGCGACCAAGTGCATTTAACCCTCAATGGTGTGGTTGTTTTTTGGCTAAAGCCTACATCAGGGTGAAGCTGTCACACCAAGTGCATTTAACCAGCAATAGTCTGTTTATTTTTTGGCCATATACTACATCAGGGGCAAGCTGCGCCTGTCACCAAGTGCATTTAACCCTCAGTAGTGTGGTTGGTCAAGCTGTCACACCAAGTGCAATTAACCAGCAATAGTCTGTTCATTTTTTGGCCATATACTACATCAGGGGCAAGCTGCGCCTGTCACCAAGTGCATTTAACCCTCAATGGTGTGGTTGTTTTTTGGCTAAAGCCTACATCAGGGTGAAGCTGTCACACCAAGTGCATTTAATCAGCAATAGTCTGTTCATTTTTTGGCCATATACTACATCAGGGGCAAGCTGCGCCCGTCACCAAGTGCATTTAACCCTCAGTAGTGTGGTTGGTCAAGCTGTCACACCAAGTGCATTTAACCAGCAATAGTCTGTTCATTTTTTGGCCATATACTACATCAGGGGCAAGCTGCGCCTGTCACCAAGTGCATTTAACCCTCAGTAGTGTGGTTGGTCAAGCTGTCACACCAAGTGCATTTAACCAGCAATAGTGTGGTTATTTTTTGGCCATATCCCAGTCTAATTCTGTCAGTAAATCCATACCGGTCACCCAGCGCCTAAATACTAGGCCTCAAATTTATATCCCGCTAAATCTCTCGTTACCGCTGTACTGTTGTGGCTGGGAAAGTTATTTAGTGTCCGTCAAAGCACATTTTTTGTTCAGGGTTGAAATACAATTCCCAATTTAGCAATTTCATAATTTAGTGGTTTCTGCTATATCAGAGCTATTTTAAATCTATCCCTAAAAGGGTATATAATATTCAAGGTGCACATAGGGTCATTCAGAATAACTTCACACACACGCTACTGTGCATTTCCAAGTCTAATTCTGTCACTAAATCCATACCGGTCACCCAGCGCCTAAATACTAGGCCTCAAATTTATATCCCACTAAATCTGTCGTTACCGCTGTACTGTTGTGGCTGGGCAAGTTATTTAGTGTCTGTCAAAGCACATTTTTTGTTCAGGGTTGAAATACAATTCCCAATTTAGCAATTTCATAATTTAGTGGTTTCTGCTATATCAGAGCTATTTGAAATCTATCCCTAAAAGGGTATATAATATTCAAGGTGCACATAGGGTCATTCAGAATAACTTCACACACACGCTACTGTGCATTTCCAAGTCTAATTCTGTTAGTAAATCCATACCGGTCACCCAGCGCCTAAATACTAGGCCTCAAATTTATATCCCGCTAAATCTGTCGTTACCGCTGTACTGTTGTGGCTGGGCAAGTTATTTAGTGTCCGTCAAAGCACATTTTTTGTTCTGGGTTGAAATACAATTCCCAATTTAGCAATTTCCTAATTTAGTGGTTTCTGCTGTATCAGGCCTACTTTATATACATCCCTAAAAGGGTATATCAGAATCAAGGTGCTGATAGGATCATTCAGAATAACTTCACACACACGCTACTGTGCATTTCCAAGTCTAATTCTGTTAGTAAATCCATACCGGTCACCCAGCGCCTAAATACTATGCCTCAAATTTATATCCCGCTAAATCTGTCGTTACCGCTGTACTGTTGTGGCTGGGCAAGTTATTTAGTGTCCGTCAAAGCACATTTTTTGTTCAGGGTTGAAATACAATTCCCAATTTAGCAATTTCATAATTTAGTGGTTTCTGCTATATCAGAGCTATTTGAAATCTATCCCTAAAAGGGTATACAATATTCAAGGTGCACATAGGGTCATTCAGAATAACTTCACACACAGGCTACTGTGCATTTCCAAGTCTAATTCTGTCACTAAATCCATACCGGTCACCCAGCGCCTAAATACTAGGCCTCAAATTTATATCCCGCTAAATCTGTCGTTACCGCTGTACTGTTGTGGCTGGGCAAGTTATTTAGTGTCCGTCAAAGCACATTTTTTGTTCAGGGTTGAAATACAATTCCCAATTTAGCAATTTCATAATTTAGTGGTTTCTGCTATATCAGAGCTATTTGAAATCTATCCCTAAAAGGGTATATAATATTCAAGGTGCACATAGGGTCATTCAGAATAACTTCACACACACGCTACTGTGCATTTCCAAGTCTAATTCTGTTATTAAATCCATACCGGTCACCCAGCGCCTAAATACTAGGCCTCAAATTTATATCCCGCTAAATCTGTCGTTACCGCTGTACTGTTGTGGCTGGGCAAGTTATTTAGTGTCCGTCAAAGCACATTTTTTGTTCAGGGTTGAAATACAATTCCCAATTTAGCAATTTCATAATTTAGTGGTTTCTGCTATATCAGAGCTATTTGAAATCTATCCCTAAAAGGGTATATAATATTCAAGGTGCACATCGGGTCATTCAGAATAACTTCACACACACGCTACTGTGCATTTCCAAGTCTAATTCTGTTAGTAAATCCATACCGGTCACCCAGCGCCTAAATACTAGGCCTCAAATTTATATCCCGCTAAATCTGTCGTTACCGCTGTACTGTTGTGGCTGGGCAAGTTATTTAGTGTCCGTCAAAGCACATTTTTTGTTCTGGGTTGAAATACAATTCCCAATTTAGCAATTTCATAATTTAGTGGTTTCTGCTATATCAGAGCTATTTGAAATCTATCCCTAAAAGGGTATATAATATTCAAGGTGCACATAGGGTCATTCAGAATAACTTCACACACACGCTACTGTGCATTTCCAAGTCTAATTCTGTCACTAAATCTATACCGGTCACCCAGCGCCTAAATACTAGGCCTCAAATTTATATTCAGCTGAATTTGAATACAATACATTGGGCCAAATAATATTTTTGTTGTTGTTGTGAACGATAACAATGAGGAAAACATCTAGTAAGGGACGTGGACGTGGACATGGTCGTGGTGGTGTTAGTGGACCCTCTGGTGCTGGGAGAGGACGTGGCCGTTCTGCCACATCCACACGTCCTAGTGTACCAACTACCTCAGGTCCCAGTAGCCGCCAGAATTTACAGCGATATATGGTGGGGCCCAATGCCGTTCTAAGGATGGTAAGGCCTGAGCAGGTACAGGCATTAGTCAATTGGGTGGCCGACAGTGGATCCAGCACGTTCACATTATCTCCCACCCAGTCTTCTGCAGAAAGCGCACAGATGGCGCCTGAAAACCAACCCCATCAGTCTGTCACATCACTCCCATGCATATCAGGGAAACTGTCTGAGCCTCAAGTTATGCAGCAGTCTCTTATGCTGTTTGAAGACTCTGCTGGCAGGGTTTCCCAAGGGCATCCACCTAGCCCTTCCCCAGCGGTGGAAGACATAGACTGCACTGATGCACAACCACTTATGTTTCCTGATGATGAGGACATGGGAATACCACCTCAGCATGTCTCTGATGATGACGAAACACAGGTGCCAACTGCTGCGTCTTTCTGCAGTGTGCAGACTGAACAGGAGGTCAGGGATCAAGACTGGGTGGAAGACGATGCAGGGGACGATGAGGTCCTAGACCCCACATGGAATGAAGGTCGTGCCACTGACTTTCACAGTTCGGAGGAAGAGGCAGTGGTGAGACCGAGCCAACAGCGTAGCAAAAGAGGGAGCAGTGGGCAAAAGCAGAACACCCGCCGCCAAGAGACTCCGCCTGCTACTGACCGCCGCCATCTGGGACCGAGCACCCCAAAGGCAGCTTCAAGGAGTTCCCTGGCATGGCACTTCTTCAAACAATGTGCTGACGACAAGACCCGAGTGGTTTGCACGCTGTGCCATCAGAGCCTGAAGCGAGGCATTAACGTTCTGATCCTGAGCACAACCTGCATGACCAGGCACCTGCATGCAAAGCATGAACTGCAGTGGAGTAAACACCTTAAAACCAAGGAAGTCACTCAGGCTCCCCCTGCTACCTCTTCTGCTGCTGCCGCCTCGGCCTCTTCTGCTGCTGCCGCCTCGGCCTCTTCCTCCGCCTCTGGAGGAACGTTGGCACCTGCCGCCCAGCAAACAGGGGATGTACCACCAACACCACCACCACCTCCGTCACCAAGCGTCTCCACCATGTCACACGGCAGCGTTCAGCTCTCCATCTCACAAACATTTGAGAGAAAGCGTAAATTCCCACCTAGCCACCCTCGATCCCTGGCCCTGAATGCCAGCATTTCTAAACTACTGGCCTATGAAATGCTGTCATTTAGGCTGGTGGACACAGAAAGCTTCAAACAGCTCATGTCGCTTGCTGTCCCACAGTATGTTGTTCCCAGCCGCCACTACTTCTCCAAGAGAGCCGTGCCTTCCCTGCACAACCAAGTATCCAATAAAATCAAGTGTGCACTGCGCAACGCCATCTGTAGCAAGGTCCACCTAACCACAGATACGTGGACCAGTAAGCACGGCCAGGGACGCTATATCTCCCTAACTGCACACTGGGTAAATGTAGTGGCAGCTGGGCCCCAGGCGGAGAGCTGTTTGGCGCACGTCCTTCCGCCGCCATGGATCGCAGGGCAACATTTTTTGCCTCCTGTTGCCACCTCCTCCTTCTCGGCTTCCTCCTCCTCTTCTTCCACCTGCTCATCCAGTCAGCCACACACCTTCACCACCAACTTCAGCACAGCCCGGGGTAAACGTCAGCAGGCCATTCTGAATCTCATATGTTTGGGGGACAGGCCCCACACCGCACAGGAGTTGTGGCGGGGTATAGAACAACAGACCGACGAGTGGTTGCTGCCGGTGAGCCTCAAGCCCGGCCTGGTGGTGTGTGATAATGGGCGAAATCTCGTTGCAGTTCTGGGACTAGCCAGTTTGACGCACATCCCTTGCTTGGCGCATGTGCTGAATTTGGTGGTGCAGAAGTTCATTCACAACTACCCCGACATGTCAGAGCTGCTGCATAAAGTGCGGGCTGTCTGTTCGCGCTTCCGGCGTTCACATCCTGCTGCTGCTCACCTGTCTGCGCTACAGCGTAACTTCGGCCTTCCCGCTCACCGCCTCATATGCGACGTGCCCACCAGGTGCAAATCCACCTTGCACATGCTGGACAGACTGTGCGAGCAGCAGCAGGCCATAGTGGAGTTTCAGCTGCAGCACGCACGGGTCAGTCGCACTACAGAACAGCACCACTTCACCACCAATGACTGGGCCTCCATGCGAGACCTGTGTGCCCTGTTGCGCTGTTTCGAGTACTCCACCAACATGGCCAGTGGCGATGACGCCGTTATCAGCGTTACAATACCACTTCTATGTCTCCTTGAGAAAACACTTAGGGCGATGATGGAAGAGGAGGTGGCCCAGGAGGAGGAGGAGGAAGAGGGGTCATTTTTAGCACTTTCAGGCCAGTCTCTTCGAAGTGACTCAGAGGGAGGTTTTTGGCAACAGCAGAGGCCAGGTACAAATGTGGCCAGCCAGGGCCCACTACTGGAGGACGAGGAGGACGAGGATGAGGAGGAGGTGGTGGAGGAGGATGAGGATGAAGCATGGTCACAGCGGGTTGGCACCCAACGCAGCTCGGGTCCATCACTGGTGCGTGGCTGGGGGGAAAGGCAGGACGATGACGATACGCCTCCCACAGAGGACAGCTTGTCCTTACCCCTGGGCAGCCTGGCACACATGAGCGACTACATGCTGCAGTGCCTGCGCAACGACAGCAGAGTTGCCCACATTTTAACCTGTGCGGACTACTGGGTTGCCACCCTGCTGGATCCACGCTACAAAGACAATGTGCCCACCTTACTTCCTGCACTGGAGCGTGATAGGAAGATGCGCGAGTACAAGCGCACGTTGGTAGACGCGCTACTGAGAGCATTCCCAAATGTCACAGGGGAACAAGTGGAAGCCCAAGGCCAAGGCAGAGGAGGAGCAAGAGATCGCCAAGGCAGCTGTGTCACGGCCAGCTCCTCTGAGGGCAGGGTTAGCATGGCAGAGATGTGGAAAACTTTTGTCAACACGCCACAGCTAACTGCACCACCACCTGATACGCAACGTGTTAGCAGGAGGCAACATTTCACTAACATGGTGGAACAGTACTTGTGCACACCCCTCCACGTACTGACTGATGGTTCGGCCCCATTTAACTTCTGGGTCTCTAAATTGTCCACGTGGCCAGAGCTAGCCTTTTATGCCTTGGAGGTGCTGGCCTGCCCGGCGGCCAGCGTTTTGTCTGAACGTGTATTCAGCATGGCAGGGGGCGTCATTACAGACAAACGCAGCCGCCTGTCTACAGCCAATGTGGACAAGCTGACGTTCATAAAAATGAACCAGGCATGGATCCCACAGGACCTGTCCGTCCCTTGTCCAGATTAGACATTAACTACCTCCCGGGCACTTCCTCATTCAATCCTATTTTTATTTTCATTTTACCATTATATTGCGAGGCTACCCAAAGTTGAATGAACCTCTCCTCTGTCTGGGTGCCGGGGCCTAAATATATGCCAATGGACTGTTCCAATGTTGGGTGACGTGAAGCCTGATTCTCTGCTATGACATGCAGACTAATTCACTGCTGACATGAAGCCAGATCCTCTGTTACGGGACCTCTCTCCTCTGCCTGGGTGCTGGGCCTAAATATCTGACAATGGACTGTTGCAGTGGTGGCTGACGTGAAGCCTGATTTTCTGCTATGACATGCAGACTGATTCTCTGCTGACATGAAGCCAGATCCTCTGTTACGGGACCTCTCTCCTCTGCCTGGGTGCTGGGCCTAAATTTATGAAAATGGACTGTTGCAGTGGTGGGTGACGTGAAGCCTGATTCTCTGCTATGACATGAAGACTGATTCTCTGCTGACATGAATCTAGATTGTCTGTTACGGGACCTCTCTCCTCTGCCTGGGTGCTGGGCCTAAATTTATGAAAATGGACTCTTACAGTGGTGGGTGACGTGAAGCCTGATTCTCTGCTATGACGTTAAGCCTGATTCTCTGCTATGACATGAAGACTGATTCTCTGCTGACCTGAAGCCAGATTGTCTGTTACGGGACCTCTCTCCTCTGCCTGGGTGCTGGGCCTAAATTTATGAAAATGGACTCTTACAGTGGTGGGTGACGTGAAGCCTGATTCTCTGCTATGACATGAAGACTGATTCTCTGCTATGACATGAAGACTGATTCTCTGCTGACATGAAGCCAGATTGTCTGTTACGGGACCTCTCTCCTCTGCCTGGGTGCTGGGCCTAAATTTATGAAAATGGACTCTTACAGTGGTGGGTGACGTGAAGCCTGATTCTCTGCTATGACATGAAGACTGATTCTCTGCTATGACATGAAGACTGATTCTCTTCTGACATGAAGCCAGATTGTCTGTTACGGGACCTCTCTCCTCTGCCTGGGTGCTGGGCCTAAATTTATGAAAATGGACTCTTACAGTGGTGGGTGACGTGAAGCCTGATTCTCTGCTATGATATGAAGACTGATTCTCTGCTGACATGAAGCCAGATTGTCTGTTACGGGACCTCTCTCCTCTGCCTGGGTGCTGGGCCTAAATTTATGAAAATGGACTCTTACAGTGGTGGGTGACGTGAAGCCTGATTCTCTGCTATGATATGAAGACTGATTCTCTGCTGACATGAAGCCAGATTGTCTGTTATGGGACCTCTCTCCTCTGCCTGGGTGCTGGGCCTAAATATCTGACAATGGACTGTTGCATTGGTGGCTGACGTGAAGCCTGATTCTCTTCTATGACATGCAGACTAATTCTCTGCTGACATGAAGCCAGATTGTCTGTTACGGGACCTCTCTCCTCTGCCTGGGTGCTGGGCCTAAATTTATGACAATGGACTGTTGCAGTGGTGGCTGACGTGAAGCCTGATTCTCTGCTATGACATGCAGACTGATTCTCTGCTGACATGAAGACAGATTCTCTGTTACGGGACCTCTCTCCTCTGCCTGGGTGCCGGGGCCTAAATATCTGAGAATGGACTGTTCCAGTGGTGGGTGACGTGAAGCCAGATTCTCTGCTATGGGACCTCTGTCCAATTGATTTTGGTTAATTTTTATTTATTTAATTTTTATTTTAATTCATTTCCCTATCCAAATTTGTTTGCAGGGGATTTACCTACATGTTGCTGCCTTTTGCAGCCCTCTAGCCCTTTCCTGGGCTGTTTTACAGCCTTTAAGTTTGGGTCCCCATTGACTTCAATGGGGTTCGGGTTCGGGACGAAGTTCGGATCGGGTTCGGATCCCGAACACGAACATTTTCGGGAAGTTCGGCCGAACTTCTCGAACCCGAACATCCAGGTGTCCGCTCAACTCTACCTATAAACCCAATCATTCTGCGAGCATTTCCTGCTGCTCTATGACATTGTCTGCCTACCTTTAAGTCTTCTGAAATAATGACCCCTAAATCCCTTTCCTCAGATACTGAGGTTAGGACTGTACCACAGATTTTATATTCTGCTCTTGGGTTTTTATGCCCCAGGTGCAATATCTTGCACCTATACATATTGGTCAAGCAGGTGAGCCACCACACTCTTCGATTTTATATATATATATATATATATATATATATATATATATATATACAAACCGGATTCCAAAAAAGTTGGGACACTATACAAATCGTGAATAAAAACTCAATGCAATAATGTGGAGGTGCCAACTTCTAATATTTTATTCAGAATAGAACATAAATCACGGAACAAAAGTTTAAACTGAGAAAATGTACTATTTTAAGGGAAAAATATGTTGAATCAGAATTTAATGGTGTCAACAAATCCCCAAAAAGTTGGGACAAGGCCATTTTCACCACTGTGTGGCATCTCCCCTTCTTATTACAACACTCAACAGACGTCTGGGGACCGAGGAGACCAGTTTCTCAAGTTTAGAAATAGGAATGCTCTCCCATTCTTGTCTAATACAGGCCTTTAACTGTTCAATCGTCTTGGGCCTTCTTTGTTGCACCTTCCTCTTCTTGATGCGTCAAATGTTCTCTATAGGTGAAAGTTCTGGACTGCAGACTGGCCATTTCAGTACCCGGATCCTTCTCCTACGCAGCCATGATGTTGTGATTGATGCAGAATGTGGTCTGGCATTATCTTGTTGAAAAATGCAGGGTCTTCCCTGAAAGAGATGACGTCTGGATGGGAGCATATGTTGGTCTAGAACCTGAATATATTTTTCTGCATTGATGGTGCCTTTCCAGACATGCAAGCTGCCCATGCCACACGCACTCATGCAACCCCTTACCATCAGAGATGCAGGCTTCTGAACTGAGCGTTGATAACAACTTGGGTTGTCCTTGTCCTCTTTGGTCCGGATGACATGGCGTCCCAGATTTCCGAAAAGAACTTTGAATCGTGACTCGTCTGACCACAGTACAGTCTTCCATTTTGCCACACTCCATTTTAAATGATCCCTGGCCCAGTGAAAACGCCTGAGCTTGTGGATCTTGCTTAGAAATGGCTTCTTCTTTGCACTGTAGAGTTTCAGCTGGCAATGGCGGATGGCACGGTGGATTGTGTTCACTGACAATGGTTTCTGGAAGTATTCCTGAGCCCATTCTGTGATTTCCTTTACAGTAGCATTCCTGTTTGTGGTGCAGTGTCGTTTAAGGGCCCGGAGATCACAGGCATCCAGTATGGTTTTACGGCCTTGACCCTTATGCACAGAGATTGTTCCAGATTCTCTGAATCTTCGGATGATGTTATGCACAGTTGATGATGATAGATGCAAAGTCTTTGCAACTTTTCGCTGGGTAACACCTTTCTGATATTGCTCCACTATCTTTCTGCGCAACATTGTGGGAATTGGTGATCCTCTACCCATCTTGGCTTCTGAGAGACACTGCCACTCTGAGAAGCTCTTTTTATACCCAATCATGTTGCCAATTGACCTAATTAGTGTTAATTGGTCTTTCAGCTCTTCGTTATGCTCAAATTTACTTTTTCCAGCCTCTTATTGCTACTTGTCCCAACTTTTTGGGGATTTGTTGACACCGTGAAAATTTGAATCAATGTATTTTTCCTTTAAAATTATACATTTACTCGGATTAAACGTTTGATCTGTCATCTACGTTCTATTACAAATAAAATATTGACATTTGCCATCTCCACATCATTGCATTCAGTTTTTATTCACAATTTGTTTAGTGTCCCAACTTTTTGGGAATCCGGTTTGTATATATATATATATATATATATATATATATATATATTATTACTATCTGCATATTTAAAAACATTTTAAAATAGGAATCCGAAGTGGGCTTTGGTATGGGCTGGTGCCTCGGTTTACTGTGTGTCAGACTCAGTATTAAAAGTCGGTCTTATATATTGCCATGATTATCTTGTTCACCTGCTGAGCCATTCAAACTTAATCTGTTCTGTTATACTTAGACATACTATGTGTCAGACTCATTCTCAACAGGCGGTTAACTTGCTATGCCATTCATACTAAATATATATATATATATATATATATATATATATATACACAGTATATATATATATATATATATATATATATATACACAGTATATATATATATATATATATATATATATATATATTAGATATATTAGATTACTGTGCATCAGTATTAATATATTGCAGCATTTATCTATTTCACCTGCTGCACCATTTATACTTAATCTGTTACTATATACGTACATAGACTTACTTGCGTCAGACTCAGTCTCAACAGGCGGTCTAGTATATTGCCACTAGGTTTGAGCGAATAAAGCTGAAGTAGATTTGTTCAAAAATGTTGTTTCTAATGCTGTTTACATACAGCATTAAAATTTATTGACTTTGTGTAGGCACATTTTTTACCGCCAGAAGTTGTGCAAGACTTTTGGTGAATTAGTATGGTATTCCCATCTGCTTATTTATAAACATTTTAAAATAGGAATCTCAATATATTGCCATGTTTGTCTTGTTCACCTGCTGAGCCATTCATTCGTAATCTGTTCTATTATAAATAGACATATTGTGCATCAGACTCAGTTTCAGCAGTCAGTCTAATATATTGCAACGTTTATCTTGATCACCTGCTGCGCTATTCATGCTTAATCTGTTACATTACTGATTCAGTTACTGTACACTATAGCCAACAGACAATTGCCTGGGCCCTCCAAAGGAACAGGTAGTGGAAATTTTTTTTGCTGGCACAAGTATCAGCAGAAGAAGGGTTGGTGGTATCAGCAGCAGCAACAGGCCAGAGCTATCACTGTAATCCAGTCAGTGTTCATGTTTTGACCAACATTCCAGCCATACTGGAATGTTTGACTCGCTCTTCAACATTATATCAAGTGACAACAGATACACAAATACAGTAATTGGTGGGTTCCACTGACATCACGCCCAGAAACTGCCTCTGTGTCTTCACATGTCCTGAACCTGCCTCTTGCTTTTGGTGCTCCCTCTGCTAGCCAAGTAATGTATGCCACCAGATCTGATCCACATTTTAGCATGGATAAGGTTTTTGAGGATAGTCTGCATTTACAGGCCAGCACAGACTTGGAGAAGAGGTCTGCTGTGGACTCTACTAAGCATGCAACTACTTATAATGACACTTGGGTTGGAGCACATGTTGCGAGAAATCAGGGACGTGCACAAGAGACAGGTGAAGGTGGCATAAGTGAGGACCAAACTGAAGTTGATGACAAAGTAGCCGATTGCACATGGGATCCAGGTGAAGAGCAGGGCAGTGTGCCCATGAGACAGCAGGGTGGAAGCAATGGGAGATGTGCTGCCACATTGAGAAGGGGTACACTGTCTGCTATTCAGGAGATTACCTATGAGGAACACACTAGCAGTCCACAGGTTCATAAAAGCAGCAGCAGGCAGGCATCACACAGCGGTGAAGGGAAAATGCCATACTTTACAACCCCCACTTCATGGGTTACTTTCCTGCACAGGGTTTCAAAAGAGACTATAGCAGTGGGGTACTCCTTTGTATCCCATGTATGCAGATGACCCCCATCTGTCTCTTTTGCAGCTTCCTAGTGTCCACCAGGCTGCCATGCACAAGAGTCACTAGACTTCCAGAGTCCAACAGAGCTTGAACTGAGTGTCCTTCAATCACCAAGCTGCAAGTTTGTCGCTCCATATCTGGGGTCGGCAAGGCAGAGTAGGCAGGTCCCGCAAACAATGACCTCCTCCGCCCACTGTCACACTCCATAGGCTCATCAGCCAAAGGACAGTTGGCAGCCACGTGGCCCAGTCCTTGACATCGCCAGCAAACAATGTTTTTGACCGCTCAAGGCTGTCTAGGGCTAACTGGCTTAAGAGGTCTGGCTAATAGGTCAGTCTCAGTTCCTACTTTACGGCCCTCCCTTGCCCCCTTTAGATTAGGAACAGTCTTACCGCGATCATTAGACTTCTGGCTCCCTTGGGCCAGCCAAGTAGGAGAAAGGTCTTGGAGATACTCCTCGGTGTTCAGATACCACTCTACTAGGGCGACGAGCTGATCCACATCCCTGGGGTCCGCTTGTCCCACACAGCGCTGTATCCGAACTGGTAGAGCACGAACAAACCGGTCCTGGACCACTCTTTCCACCACCTGAGTGGCTGTAGATACATCTGACTGGAGTCATTTTTTAGCCAGGTGAAAAAGATCATACATTTGCGACCTCGCTGGTTTATCCAAATGGAAAGTCCAGTTGTGCACTCGCTGGGCTCTGACTGCAGATGTTACACCTAAGCGAGCAAGAATTTCTGCTTTCAGTTTTGGGTACTGTCTGGCATCCTGCTCACTCAAATCATAGTAGGCTTTCTGTGGCTCCCCACTCAGAAATGGAGCAAGGGTGTCTACCCACTGTTCGGCTGGGAGTTTCTCTCTTTCATTAACGCTTTCAAAAATGGTGAGGTAGGTCTCCACATCATTCCCTGCTACCATTTTTTGAAGGGAAGCTTGCACTCTCCTCCCCACAGAGATGGATTCCTCCCGGACATGGGGCCTTTCAGCCAGCACCGCTATCTGCTCCACCAGACTTTTATTAAGCGATTGCTGTTCTCTGAAACCAGCTTGCGTAGTCTCCATGAACAACCGATTGGTTTCCGGCTGGTTAGCATTCGCCTTTTGGAGCTGTATGTTAGCCTGGACCAGCTGTTTCAGCACTTCCTCCATATCTGCACTGTTTGTCTTTTTCAGAACAGCAGACTTAACCCAGGACATAAAACTTGCTGGATTTTTGTGCTTGCGCAGCCTCCACCATATGTAACGGGATTAGCTCACGGGACCGCCGTCTCCTGGGATAGACGAGCGCTATAGGCACATAAAACACAGTCCAGTCCAAGCAAGTATGGTGCAACTGGCCTCAGCCAGTTTTATTGACTTTTGCAGAAAAAGAAATATTAAACAAAACAGTTCAAAACAAATTAAATACCTGTCCGTCTGGCCATTACGTCTAAACAGGCAGTAGTCCCTAACTACATGAAGCTGAGCCTTGTGCCCAGCTCCATCAACCAAACACACTGTTGTTTTCCACTCACCCAGCAGGGTTCTTCCCAGGAGCAGAGAGATCAGCTAGTGAGCTGTTTGCCCTTTTATAGCACACATTCAGGTTCCAAGGTGATTAGTCACAGTTACCCTGAATACCTGGAGTGGCTAATTGGAGCAGGGCCCCACCCAACTCTCCCTGCTCCAAGCAGCCAGGCCCTTCTAACCAGGTTTTTTTTTTTTTTTAACAAAACCCTTGCAAAGAGAAAACCTAGTTTTCCTTGCTGTCAATTCCCTGACTGCTTTTTAGAAAGTATAGGACAGGAACCTAGGTGAAATGTAGACTCCTTCTACCACTTTTCCCCTGGTTCTGTCACACTCCTTACAGACCATCTTCGCAACAAGCAAATCCCCTACAGATGGACCTTTCCCTTTGGCCTACCCTTCAAGTACTCTGGAAGACAGATTAAGATTGCCTCATATATTGATCTACAAGAAGCATTTTCCACCATGGACATTTCTCCATTGGACATTGCAAACTGGGACGTGGTGTCTGAAATCACCTCTCTACCAGACCTTCCAAAGATGACTCCCTGGGAGAAATCAACAACGCCAAAGAGACACCACACGAAGCACCGCAGCGGCAACCTGACCCCCAGGAAGATAACTGGGTCCACCGTCTAATACTCTCTTTCTTACAGCTAAGATTGTAAAAGTGTACTAATGTCTCATCATTCACATCCCTCATTCTTTCACTATATTTCTCCTTAACTTTCCCCCCCCCCTCTTTCCTTCCACGGGGATGTTCATTACACGCCCTCGTCCCACTCCCCCCCCCCCCCCCGCCCCCCGAAGTCTATGCTTTTCATCTTCTTTGGTCCAAAAATAGTATTGTCTTATTTGCTGTTTTTATTTAGTTAGTTGTGGAACACATGGGTACTACTTCTACACTTATCAGTCAATTGCAGATCAGATGTTTACTCTCCTGGAGGCTGCCAGGAAACTCCACAATTCTATTCAACAACCCCCCTCTTATAATTATGGTCTGACCCCCCATAACAACTTCTTTCCTATATTTTTCATGACAGATCTCAAATTATCGTCTTATAACGTAAAGGGACTTAGATCCCCATCTAAAAGATCTCAAATATTTTCTCTGCTATGGAAAGAAAAATGTTCTATAATCTTCCTCCAGGAAACCCACTATAAACACGGTAAATATCCAGACTTTTTTTTCTAAATATCCGAATTGGTATCATTGTGGGGCGGATGGTGCAGCCTCTAGGTAATGAGTGTGGGGTTTAGGAAAGATGTACCCTTTACCTATTCTACACTCAAGCAAGATCCCGGGGGCAGATATATTATTTTAAAAGGCCATATTGGTCATAAGTTGTATACTTTTGTCAATATTTACGCTCCAAACTCTGATCAGATGACATGGCTACTATCTGTTTTGACCTTGGTGGAGACCATGCAGGAGGGAACACTTGTCTTAGTGGGTGACTTTACTGTCGCTCTACAACCCCATACATCCTCCAAGAGATCTTCCTTTTCTGCCAGGAATTTTAAAAAACTAAACTCCAGAATATATGACTTAGGACTCATTGACATATGGAGATGTATTACTCCTACGTGTATTGATTACACCTTTTATTTTGCTCCAGGGCATTCCTACAGTAGAATTGACTATTTATTTACTCCTAAAGACCAAATACATCTAGGTGCAGATGCGAGGATTGGAAGTATCACCATCTCAGACCACTCTCCTGTCTTCTGTTCCTTATGTTCACCATCTGAACCAGGTAGGACTCCGATTTGGAGACTAAATGAGTCCATACTGAGCATTGAAGGCCACAGGAAATATTTATTTTCCCTTTTAGATGAATACTTTTCCATTAACAATAAACCTAATATATCCCCCCAAGTATTATGGGATGCCCACAAAGTGTTTATTAGAGGTTACTTTATCAGCAAATGCTCCTTCTTAATGAAACAAGCAGACAAACACCTCTACTCTCTCCTAGACCAGATTCACGCTTTAGAATCAATCCATAAGAAATCCCTTGCAGCCCACCATCTATCTGACCTTACCGCTCTTAGGACAGAGCTCAAAAACCTCCTAAATATAAAAGCAGCCAAATATTATTTATCCTCCCAACTTAAGTTCTTTGCTCATGGCAATAAAGCCTCAAAATTTATGATGCAACGCATCAGGTGTCGAAAACTAGCAAGAGATTTAACTTCCATTAAATCCCCTCAAGGATTCCAACTCTTTTCCTCAGAGGCCATTGCCGAGCAGTTTAGACTCTTCTATGAAGCTCTGTATAATCTACCACATTCTAGTGGAGCTCAAGACACTCTAAATAGAGACTAATCTATTAAATCTCCCAAATTTATCTCCCACCCAACGAGATGCATTAGCAAAACTGTTTTCAATCACAGAACTCACTAATGCCCTTAAGAATACCTCAAAGGTTAAGGTTAATCAGTTTTATCGCTTGGAGGAACTCTCTCATTGGGAACTTAAAACCAGAAGTACTTTTCTCCATATCTGGTCCCTATGGAAAACCTATAGGCACTTTAAGTAATGCAATATACTAATGACTTATGCCCCTGTGTTCCCGAGTTTGACTCTCTAGTTCTTTGAATTGTTGAAAACAATATCTGTGCAAAGTGATTACAAAATACCTACTTTTCACTTAATCTACTGCTATTATATATGTAATCTGCCTCTTTTTATGATATGGTATGTTTACATTTCATTTTGTATGGATATTTTAAAACAATAAAAATTGTTTATAACAAAGAAAAAACATATTAGATAAGTATCTGAAAAATGCAGTATTTTAAAAAATTTACACATTAAAACTACACTACTTACTGTAGATGTTAGGCTTCGTTCACATCAGCGTTCAGCCTTTCCGTTCTCCTGCTCCGTTATTAGAGCAGGAGAACAGAAAGGACGGATTGGGCACATAACTGAGGCGAGTGGAGCCTACAGACCCCATAGGATATAATGGGGTCCGTTAGGTTTACACTCAAAAGATGATTTTGGAGCGGAGACAACAGTTGTGCATGCAACTCAGTTATGTGCCCAATCCGTCCTTTCCGTTCTCCTGCTCCTATAACGGATGTGAACTCAGCCTTAGGTGTATTTCACACTATTTTATAAGTTCAAGAAGGCTATTCTGGCAGAGAGCAAACTGCAGGAACTCTCTGAATCCGGCTCTGCATGCAGCGTTTTTTGTCCATCTGAATCTTGGCATATTTGCCGGGTAGTGGCCGGCTCTCTACCAGACCCCATTATAGTCATTGGGGTAACATCTGGCACTGCTGAAAAAGCCAGCCGGAACTCATAACTTAATGATAGTGTAAAACTAACCTTATCAGAGCAGCATATTCCATCTAAATACTATGTATTTCATAAATAGCAATATGTTAACAGTGAACTTTGATTTTGTCATAAATCAATGTACATCATTCAGGAGAGGACAGAGAGGGACTGGAAACCAAGCAGTCAGAGGAGCTCTCTGGTGGATTTCACTGCAGAAGCTAAAGCTATTTTTTTATGCATCTTATTACAAAAATACATGCATTTAAGTAAAAATGCCATCAAAGCCTTTAAAGGGGTTTTCTTGGATTTTCATATTGATGGCCTACCCTAAGGATAGGTCCTCAATATGAGATTGGCGGAGGTCTGACTCCTGGCACCCCTGCTGATCAACAGTTTGAAGCAGCAACTGCACTCCTTGAGCACCTAGGACTCTTCAAAGGCCATATGAGTTCAATTTCATTGGTCACATGGCCTAGGAGCAGCTCAGTTCCATTTACGTGAATGGACTGAGTTGCAATACCATGCACACTAGCTATCAAATGGACGGCACTGTCATTAGTAAGCTGTGAGGAGGTCATAGTGCTCATCAGAGCTCCACAACTTCCTCAAACAGCTGATCAGCAGAGGTGCCAAGAGTCGTACCTCCACTGATCTCATATTCATGACCTATCCTGAGAATAGGCCATCAGTATGACAACATACCTTCCAACCATCCTGGATCAGACGGGACAGTCCCAGAGTTCAGTGGCTGTCCTGTGGTCCCGGGACGGTACAGGGGAGGTATGTCCCGCTTTCTGGCAGCATGGGAAGCAGAGACAGTTATTATGATGAATAAGCAGAGATTCGGCATCAGCTCCATGCTTCATCATCCCTCCCCCTGCCGACTCTTACATCAATATAGATGGAAGCGCTTATTGCTGGAGCGCCAGGAGCTGTGGTCCTGTCACTAACTGACTGCTCAGCTCCCTATGCGCTTCCCCTCCTTAAAGCCGGTGGTGCACAGAATGGTGAAACAGGGAGACGTCTCCATGCACCACCATCCAGTCTGCAGGCACGGATCGTGCTGCCGGCCTGTATAGGAGGAGCCAGCAGACTGGGAATCTGCCTAAGCTCCTCCCACACAGGGCTGCAGAGAAATCTGTGTCTGCAAGGGAGAGAGGATTGTGAGCTGCAGGAACGAGACAAGGTGTCAGGACTTGAACCAGGAACCTCCGGCGTTCCAGGTGGGAGCTCTGCTGACTGAGCTACGCATCATTCTGGACAGCTCCATTTCTGTAGACCTTGGTGTTCTACCTCAGACCCTAGTTCCCAGTGCAATCAGCTCAACTAGCCTCAACCGTGCACTCCCTATTTAAAGGGACACTGACAGGCCCAATTAGCATATTTAGGTATATATATGTCAGTACAGGTCTTCTAAAGTCTATTAAAATCATCTAAGTAGCCCCCCTGTCCACCTTATAAATACCGAAATATAACGTTTTATAACCTGCTTGTCCGGTCACCAATCTGCCCAAGGGGCGGCGTTTCATGTCAAAATGCGCCCAGCCAGCCGCTCCCAACTGCCGTTCTGAAGCCCCGCCCAGCTTATCAATATTCACTTAGCTGGGTGGCGGCTACAACTCTCCCGACTCAAGTGCCCGGCGCTTGCGCATAAAGAAGAGGCTGCAGCGCTCTGGACGTGCCCAGAGGATTGAATGGGCCATGCGCAGGATCGTGAGTCGGGAGAGTTGTAGCCGCCGCCCAGCGAAGTGAATATTGATGAGCTGGGCGGGGCTTCAGAACGGCAGTTGGGAGCGGCTGGCTGGGCGCATTTTGACATGAAACTCCGCCCCTTGGGCAAATTGGTGACCGGACAAGCAGGTTATAAAACTTTATATTTCGGTATTTATAAGGTGGACTGGGGGGCTACTTAGATGATTTTAATAGACTTTAGAAGACCTGTACTGACATATATATACCTAAATATGCTAATTGGGCCTGTCAGTGTCCCTTTAAAGCCAACAACATTACTTCCTCCTTGCCTGATTATTGTGCTCTCAGCTATAATCAAGCTCTTCCTCCTCCCAACTGCTTGAACTACGATCCTGTGAACTGACCGCTGCCTGCTTACCGACCAAGTTTTTGTCTCATCCTTCATTGCTTGAACTACGATCCTGTGTACCAACCGCGGCCTCCTCTTAACCACGCTTCTGCCTTCAAGCCCACTCTGGGACCTGCTGGTCTCCCTCCTGTTCCCAGTCTAGCACTCCGGATCCACTGTTATATACTGCATCCATACCTGCACCTCGTTTCTAGCAGTGTCACTGCCATTGGACTCCTTTCCTCTCTCTGTGCGATACACCACTCCTCACCAGCAAGGGGCTGCAGTATCGTATACCCCTAACACAAGGTGAGTAGGCACATGGAGGGGGCACAGAGGACATTACTACTACAAAGGGGGCACAGAGGGCTTTTCTACTATGGATAGGGCACAGGGGGCATTACTACTAAAAAGGGGTCACAGAGGGCATTACTATTATTAAGGGCCACAGAGGGCAATACTACTACAAAGGGGGCACAGAGGGCATTAATACTACAAAGGAGGCACAGAGGGCATTACTACTATTAAGAGGGTACAGAGGGCATTGCTACTATATTTGGGGCACAGAGGGCAAAACTACTACAAAGGGGTTAACGGCAACATTACTTCTAAAAAGGGGGCACAGAGGGAATTACTACTGTGGAGGGGGCACAATGGGAATTACTACTGTGGAGGGGGCACAATGGTCATTACTACTGTGAAGGGGGCACAGAGGGCATTATTACTGAGAAGGGGTCACAGAGGTTATTACTCCTATGAAAGGGAAACAATGGGCATTACTCCTATGAAGGGGCACAATAGGCATTACTACTATGAAGGGGGCACAGAGGGCATTACTACTGAGTACTGAGAAGGGGTGGGCATAACTGTTATGGGGAACTGAGTGGGCATTATTACTGTGAAGGGGCACAATGGACATTACTACTGTGAAGGGGCACAGGGAGCATTATTATTGTTATGTAAGCACAGTGAGGGCATAACTACTCTGAAGAAGCACAGTGAGGGCCTTACAACTGTGAAGGGGGCACAGATAGGGCATTACTAATGTGCTAGGGGCACAGAGAGGGCATAACTACTGTGAAGGGGGCACAATGAAGGGATACTTATTTTACGTGGGCACAGTATGGGCATCACTACTGTGAAAGGTGTACAGTGAGGGCACGACTACTGTGAGGGGGCACAGTATGGTCATACCTACCGTGATGGGGCACATATCTGGACAAAACTACTGTGAAGGTTGTACACTGAGGGCAATAAGTCTGGCTCTGCTCCGGAGGCGGGCTTCAGCTGTTTGATCGTCCGGATTGTGTGCTGCCGGGTCGTCTCTCCACCTGCTGCTTTGTTTGCTGCGGATTGCCTGCCACCCTGATCCCCATTCTGTTGGTGCCCTCTACTTTGAACTGCTGCCATCCCTCTTGTCTGCCCTCGATATTTGGACACAGCTGCGGAGTGCCCTACGAGTAGGACTCCCTCCTCCGGACACGTGAGAAAAAAAAAAATATATAGCCTACTTCTGACTCTTCTAAGTTTTCTGAGTTTTTTTCTAAGTTTTCTGAGTTTTGCCATCCGTGGTTTGCAGTTTTTTTTTCCGTCAGATTGCCACACGGAGGAGATAGTCCCCTTCTCTCTGATTGGAATTGTTTTCTTTTTTTTCCCCACTCTTTCCTTCCTTTCTTCCTCCCTGGTGAGGGGGGGGGGGAGCGTAAGGGGGAGAGGAAAGGAAAAAGGGAAGGAAGAGGAAGGGGTGAAAGACAAAAAGGGGAAAAAAAAAGGGGGGAAAAAAGAAATAAGGGAAATAAATAAATAAAAAGATAAGAAAAGAGAAAGAGAAGATAGAGAAAAGGTCGAAGAGGTTAAGAAGGCGAAAGAAAAGGGGGAGAGGCAATAAAGAAAAGGAAAAAGAAAAAAAGAAAAAGAGGACAAGGATAAAGGGGGGAAAAAAAAAAAAAAAAGAGAAAAAAAAAAAGGGGATAAAAGGAGATAAAATAAGAAGCGAGACAAATAAGTAAAGGGAGCAGGTGGGAAAAGGAAGAGAAAGGGGCAGGAAAAAAAAGAAAAAAAAAGAGACTAAAATTTTCTCTTATGAAAGAATGGCCCCAAAGCGACGTTCAGTCGACTCCTCTGTAATCAAGGTGGGGTCTAAGACTCCAGAGAACAGAATTGATAAATTTCTGAAATCACCTCTCCCATTCGAAAAGAACTCAGCAAAAACTAATCCCTCTGCTAATTTGAGAAAATTCGCTAAAATTCCCCAAAAAGTTGATCATTCTGAGGACGGATTAGAGGATGCAGACCAGGAGATGGGGGAGGAAGGCCTCCTTGCACAAACACAAACTGAATACGATCCATCTCTCTTGGATAAAATCCTTGGCGCCGTGGAAAACAACGGCAGTTTAGTGCAAGGGATGTCCGCTCAATTGGGGTCAATGCAGATCGACATATCCTTAATAAGAGATGACCTAGCAAAGATCCGCGATCGAGTTCTGCATATGGAAAAAACTGTTGCCTCTCTGCAAACTGACACGGACATGCTAAAATCTAAAACTATGCTTCTCGCCTCAGAAAATCAAGCACTTCAAAATAAGTTAGAGGACCTTGAAAATAGGTCAAGGCGAAACAATGTCCGAATAATTGGCTTCCCAGAAGGAGTGGAAGGTCGACACTTAGAGGAACAACTTAAAGACGCGGTTATGCATAGCCTAGGTAGCGATAACTTCTCCTCGGGATTTCAAATTGAAAGAGCTCATCGAATCCCAGGAGGGAAACCTATTCCAGGGAGGCCCCCGCGTGCAATTTTAATGAAATTATTACTGTCCTTCGACAGAGATATGATACTGAGAAGAGCAAGAGAATTGACACCCATTGAATATCAGGGCACTAGGCTGCTCTTCTTTCCTGATTTTGCTCGGCAAACTCAGGAAAAAAGAAGAAATTTCACAGAGATAAAGAAACGCCTGGCATCCAAGGAGATTAAATATTCTTTACAGTACCCAGCGAAACTGAGAGTGATTCACAATGGGACTCCCCTTTTCTTTGAGACACCGCAACAAGTGCTAGAGTGGATGGATCAAAAGGGCATCTGACATTGTGTACTTTCATTACCGGAGGGTTGGGAGGGGGGTGGGGCTAGAATGGGGGAGAACGGCCGGAGGTTAGAGGTTCGTTGAACAGACCGGGCGAATCAACGGAGAAGGGGGGGGGAGGGAAGGGGGGGTACTGGGCACTTTGCAGGCAGGGTTTTTTTTTTTTTTTTTTTTTTTTTTTGGTTGTAATTGATGTCTATTAGAATGGTATCCTGGAATGTCAGAGGGCTTGGGGAAAAGGTAAAAAGACAGGCTATTATGGATGCATTAAAAAGATATCTCCCAGCAATCATCTGCATAGTAGAAACCCATCTAACTAAAGAAACCGTGTCCCGCCTGACAACGGGATGGTATTCCCAATCTTATCATTCTACCTTCAGCAGCTCTGCCAGGGGGGTTTCAGTTCTTATCCATAATTCTATAGATTTCACCCTTATAAAATCCCATATAGATGATCAGGGTAGATTCATCTTCCTTCATGGTGAGCTGTATGGATGCAGCTATATCCTCGCTTTTTTTTATATACCCCCGCCATTTTCAATGTATCCACTGACCCAGTTGATGCTCTTTTCTGAAAGGAGACCAGAATCTCGGTTGATCTTGATGGGAGATTTTAACGCGGTCATGGACCCTAACAGAGATAGATTTTCATCAGATACAGAAAGGCGGGGAATTCTTGTAACTCCCCGCTGTTCCAGTTTTGTTTGGAAGTAGGGCTGGTGGACATATGGGAACATCTTGGCGGAGGAAAGAGAGTGTATTCCTGTGTCAGCAGGGGCGGTAGAGCAATGTCTAGGATCGATTTAGCACTTACTAATGAGTGTAACCTGAGTAATATCCGCAAGATGCGATATGGAGTAAGAACAATTTCAGACCATTCACCCGTTCTGATTGAGGTTTGCACTGGGGAGAACAAGGATATTCGGGGGCTGGGGTTTAAGCTGAATCCATATTGGCTCACTATTATGGATAATCATCAGGTTATTAAACTGCTGATTTCTTCCTTTTGGGAGGTGAATCTACCCTCTGCAAACATCAATATGGTATGGGATGCCTTGAAAGCATACTTGAGGGGGACCTTTATAAGTGAGATTGCTGCACTAAAGAGAACATTTAAAAGGAAGGAGGAGGAATTGGCTAAGACTGCGGCATCTACAACTGAGCGATTCACTAGGCAACCCACTGAGCACAACAGGGAAGAGATGCAGAAGGCCAGCTGTCTCCTGGAGAGTTGTGTAATAGAGAAGGCAAACCATAGGGTATTCTTTAAGGGGTTAAATTATTTTTCCGAGTCTGGACGACCGGGTAAGCTTCTAGCTAGAATAATCTCACAACAAGATAAGAAAAATCAATCTATTACCTTGATCCGGAATACAGAGGGGGAAATTATAATAGATTCAGAAGGAATCAGGAATACTTTTCTGCATTATTTTGCTCAGATATATAAACCCTCCTCTGGCTTGACATCTGAACTGGCGATGCGGTTCTTGGAGAAAATTCCACTCTGTACCTTAAATGAAGCTCAAATAAAATATCTGGAAGAGGAATTGTCTCTCTCAGAGCTGCAGGAGGCCCTTGGGTCTATTTCGGGGAACTCGTCGCCAGGCTTGGATGGCCTGCCATATGAGGTTTACCGTAAGTATAGTGATGTGATTCTTCCTCAGCTGCTCAAGGTTTTTTCCCAAGCAACACAGGGAGGGGGATTACCAAACTCCATGATGGAGGCTCTCATTGTTTTAATCTTAAAAAAGGATAAAGACCCGGCAGAATTGAGCTCTTATAGACCAATCTCCTTATTAAACACGGATGCTAAGATACTATCCAAAGCTCTGGCTAGAAGGCTGTCGCGGGTCATATCCACCATTATCCACCCAGATCAAAATGGCTTTATGCCAAAAAGGGGTACTCAGCATAACTTGCATAGATTATTTATGAATATTCAGTCCCCGGGAGGTGGTGCCCGCTCCATCCTGTCGTTGGACGCTACCAAAGCCTTCGACAGGGTGGAGTGGACTTTTCTCTGGGAGGTAATGAAAAAAATGCGTTTTGGACCAAAATTTATGGCAATGATTCAGCTGTTATACAATTGCTAGGATCAGGATTAATGGGACAGTGACAGAGAGTTTCATCCTGGGAAGAGGTACCCGTCAAGGCTGTCCCCTTTCCCCCCTGCTATTCAATATTTACATCGAACCTTTAGCAACTAGTATAAGGCAGGACTCAAAGGTGGCCGGCTTCGGCATAAATGGGGAGTATGATCGTGTTTCACTTTATGCAGATGACATCCTGATTTTTATGCATCAAACAGACACTACTCTCCCTCGTATAATGGAGCTGGTTGGTCTCTTCTCTGATCCATCTGGTTTGGAGATTAACTGGGATAAGACCGTCCTCCTTCCTATAGACGAGTTGCGTGGCGAATGGGATAATCAGTTGACGATCTCCGAGTCAATAAAATACCTGGGGATAACAGTTTCTGCCAAACCGCATGAATATCTACAATTAAATCTGATTCCGCTGTTGATGAAGGTGAGGGCTAAAATTAAGGTATGGCAAAAAATCCTGCTCTCTAGAGCGGACAGAATCTCATTAATAAAAATGGTAGTACTGCCCCAGGTTCTTTATATTTTGCGCAACTCGCCTGTATGGATTGCAGATAACTACTTTAGATTGATAGACCGGATGCTCAATGATTTAATATGGGGGAGGAAGCGCGTGAGACTAAAGGCACTCTATTTTTCTATGCCCTATGAGCGGGGAGGTCTCAACCTCCCCTATTTTAGGGGTTACTTTATGGCCTCCCAATTATGTCTTTTTAATGACTGGGAAAATAGCCCTCTCTGCAGTAGAGTGGTGAAAGACTCAGGATTCTCGGATTTCTTTACTGTATTGGAGTCTGATTATCTAGTAAACACACTGAGCGGGTACACACTTTTCTGCAAAATGGCTATGAGGACTTGGTTGGCCATAAGGAGATGGTGTGGAGTTAAGGCGTCACTTATTTGTACCCCATTGTGGCACAACTCAAAGCTCCTTAATTTAAATGACTTAAACTGCTGCCAGTATTGGAGGAACAAAAATGTTCAGTATCTACATCAAGTGGTCAGTGAGGGACAAATATTGCCCCTCGTGGAACTAAAGCAAAGGGCAAATTTAGGTGAGGTGGTTTGGTTTCCATATTTCCAATTGAGGTCAGCACTATCTTGCACTTCGGACAGCCAATTTTTTATTGATACCCCTTTATTTCTACACGATTTAATTTGTAAGAAAACTGTCACGAGAATTAAAATATCACATTGCTATAAGCACTTAATGAATAACTTTTTTTCGGATGTTCTCTCTCCAGGACAGAGAGCCTGGTCTTCTTTACTTTCAGAGGTGGGTTCTCCAAACTGGGAGAACACGGGGGATAGTTTAAAGTTGGTTTCACACAATTTTAATCACATTGTTGTACAATTTAATATTTTGCACAAAATTTATGTGACACCCACATGGTTATACAAAAGAGGCCTTAGGGCCTCTTCCGACTGCCCACGCTGCGGCGATCCCGGGGCAGATCATTTACACCTGTTCTGGGACTGCCCAACGGTGAGCAGATACTGGAGCCTGGTCCAAAATAATCTGGCTCATAAACTTAACATCTCTGTCTTTTTGTCCCCCAGGATATGGGTCCTGGGGGACTTATCGGAGCTTAACTGTCAGCCTATAAAACGCCAACTGCTGATCAAGGTTATGTTCTTGGCTAGGCTCCTGATCACTAGATTATGGTTTTCCCCTTCCGCTCCAGAGTGTAACAACTGGCTGGGCCTGGTCGAGAAAGTGAAAGCCTATGAAAATATTCTGTACAAACAAAGAGGATCTTACTTGAAGTGGGAAAAACTCTGGAAAGATTGGAATAGGGTTAATTAATCAGAACCTTTTCCCCCCCTAGGCTTTATGAAGGGTCTTCCCTTTTCTTTTCTTTTTCTTTTTTTTCCTTCCTGCAAAGTGGGGCTGGGTGGGGGGTTGGTGAAGTGAAATCAATGTCACTCAATAGAACCGACGGAAAAAAAATAAAAAAAAAATAAATAAAAAAAAAAGTGGTGGCCAAGCTAGCACAGTGCACTTCTATTTATTTCAATGGGATTGCCGAAAATAGCTGAGCATGCCGCTTGGCTATTTCGTTGCCTCTATAGAAATTAATGGAGGACAGCCACGTATGCCCGACACATCCTCCTTCACTTTGTGGGCTCTGTTCTAAAGATACCGTAGGTGCGGGACCCAGAGATATGCCCCAATGTCTGAGGTGAGACAACCACTTTAAGGTGCCCATAAACATTAGAGGAAAGTTGTCAGAACTTTCTGATTTTGGCTAAATTGGCAAAATCTTATGTATGAGCATACTTTCTCAACATGATAGGCGAAGGAAATATCTGCAATGCTGGATTTCAACACACTTGCCTAAGTCGTCCAAACAAATGTTCAACCAATAGCTGTTGAAGGAATATGCTTACTTTTACAGCATATTGTCTCCTAAGAGGAATGCCATGGTCTTTTTTTTGTTGAAAGACAACATTTTTCTAGTTTATTCACATTTTCTCTCTTTATCTCGATGACTGTGTTATAATAACTCAGTTACCCTTTGCTATTTTCCAGAAATCTTCTTTTGAAGGACAATGATGCACCTATTGAATTGGCAATCATGTATCATCTCTCTTAAAAATACTGCAAAACAAATTTCCATCTCAGCTAAGAGACAGTTATAAGATAAAATCAGACAGATCAGAGTAGTCTATAATCGACATTCACGTGTAATAGAGTTTGTGCTTACTGCTATGATATATATATTTTTTTCTGTTAAAAATTATGGAATTTGAACAGAGCCTCCAAATGTGAACAGCTTTATTAGGTCATGATGAAAATACATTAACATTTTATCTTATTATTTGGCTAGAAACAAAAGTGTTGTTATGGAATACCAGAGACTATTTCTATGATGAGTATACACATAATATAAAATGGCCTGATTATCTGTAGAGCTTAAATAATGTTTTTATGTATTTACACAACATAGCAGTGTACATCCACATACAAATTTTACTTCACTTATTGTTGTAAAGTCTATTTAATACAATAGATTGCATCTTCACTTTGTCATCAAATGTCATCTAATGCCAGCTGTGTGAAAAGTACATGGATCCATGCACAAATAAAGCAATTACCTCCGTAGGTACACACACACACACACACAATGAACTAATAAAGCAAAATATATAGATTGTACATGTAAGGCCAAAACATACAGAAACTCATATCACTGGTAATAAGTCAGAGCAACTAGACATTTTGCTAGTCATCCGAATGGCTCAATTAGAATGTTTTGTTTGGATTCTCACACATTCATAAAGGTAAGGTGTTGATTGAATGTGCATGACTGAAGCTATGGTTAAACTGCCTTTGAGAGGTGTTAGAGCTGCACTGTAAGTGACAGACAATAACTGTCTCACCCCTCCACCTCTATTCAAGCTTGATTTCTCCAACTTAACATAAATAGATATTTACACATCTCTTTTGAACAAGTCTTCCTCTGTGTCTAATATGCAGATATCATTAAACAAGTGTCCCTTGTACTTAAGATGTAACTACACAGCTAAGTCCTGGCCACAGGGGTTGGCTATTATGTGCTGGACCATACACTGGTGTAACTGCTGTTTTTGTTTTCACCAATGTGAAATTCCTAGCGCTCCTCACTGCACTGGACTGCATACAAAATATTTTTTTATGTTTTGTTTTAAAGTCTTGTAGGTGAACCAAGCTGCCTCAATGTGTTTATTAAAAAGTCTTCTGAGTTTTTCAAATACCCCAGCTATATACAGAAGAACGTTAGTATGTTGCAGGATTTAAAGTAGACAAAGGATACAATTTTTATTGAAAATTCCTATGAGTTTTTCAGACACCCTAGCTATGTACGTACAGAAAAGCCCAAGTTTTGTGGTCTGTCCTGCATTGCACCTTCACTGGCAATCTTAATATTCTTTCTTCTTTCTCAAAAGCCCTTTCTGGATACCCGCAAGTTCTATGGACCCCTTTGAGGTGTTTGAATTCCCCTGTCTTAGCCTCGACACTAGCTGAGATCATTTCAGCCTGGTGGTGTATGGTTCTTATGACCTCTCTTCTGTGATGCAGAGGATGGTAGGAGTCAAACAGAAGGTACTGGTTCATATGAGTAGGTTTCCTGTAGACTACAATTTCCAGCCTTCGTCTTCTTTACCAAGCAGCCCAAGAAAGCCAGTCTGCTGTTCTGCACTAGTGATGAGCAGCATAGGCAATAATCGTTTTTGCGATATTTCACACATTTTTGGACAAATATTTGCCACAAATTAGCAAATTCTAGAATTTGTGATCTCCAGTCATTATTTTCTTAATTGCGAAAATCGGCAATGCAATATGCACGTGCAATACAGAGGTGCGTCAGTTTTGCTACATTTTTCAAGCTGCTAGAAGTTTCCTGAGGCGGGAGAAAATACACAGTACACTAATTCCTATCACACTACCTAACACCCTGCACTGGAACTTATCAGCTACACTATATCACTATCTAACCTGAACTGACTATCTCCCACTAACTATCTATATTAAATATATGAGCTAACTATCTAATGTAATTGAATAAGGATCTAGATGACTCAGCAAAGCACAAAACACAGCAATGACACTGCTCTCTCTCTCTCTCTCTCGGAACTGCAAAAAACAGCAGAAAATGGCTGCTGGGGGAGTTTCTTATATAGTAAGGGGTAGGCAACTTTCCTATTTGTTGCTAGGGATGTTGCTAAGCTCAGACAAATAAATTGCAGCCTTCTCATTGGCCCACAAGCAAGAAGCAGTGAGGGTACTGATGTAAAATAAATCGAGAATATTCACGATTATGAAGACATGGCAATATATTCCACATCATGAATTCTCGAAGTGCCAATATTCGCAATAAAAATTAGCAAATAAAATGTTCGCGAACAACACTATTCTGCACATCTTACCATTAGAGATGGCCTTGCAGTTCGCCTGGCGGACGTTTCGCTGCGAACTTTGCGTTTTTGCGTTTCGCTGAACATGCGAACATATGGAGAAATTTTCACCTGCCATATTCTTTTACATTATGAAGAACTTTGACCCATGACACATCCATCAGGTGGTAGAGGACAGCCAATTGAGACATTTCAGCACATGGACATAACCCCTACCTTATAAATAAACCTGATCTGGCCACCATTTTATATTCAGTGTTTTGCCAGTGTAGGGAGAGGTTGCTGTGTGGAGCAGGGACAGGCTGTTAGGGACACCAAACGCTAGCTTATAGGGCCACAAATGTCTTTTTAAGGACTGGTATAGGTATGCTAGCTATATGTAAGATAATATAAGATAAGATGCCTTTATTGTCATGTGTGATACACAGAGGGGTGTGATATACTTATAATATACTGTACTTTTATAATGAGTCAAAAACACAAAGATCTAAATAGTGATCACCTGGAAGTCAGGGGCCTAGGGGCTAGGGGCTTACTAGGGCCATTTTCATATAGGGTAAGGTTCCGGACGGGGTTGCTCTTATCAGGGCGGGTGGTCTGTGGCTAGGCTATCAGGGCCAGAATAGCACCCCTCTGTAGGGCAATATCAGGGACAGTTCTTTGCCCCCCCTGTCCTTCAATACAACAACATCATCTAGCCCAGGGATAGATGGTTTTTGCTTTCCCTCCGGGATTCATGAATGTGCACTGGAACCCCCCAGATTGTGGTAGGACATATGGCTTCTGATTTGGCGCCGCCGAGCACTTGTTATTGCCTACCACATCTATGCTTTTTGCTTAAAGGGGTTCTGCACTTTGTTTTAACTGATAATCTATCCTCTAGCTAGATCATCAGCATCTGATCGGCAGGGGTCCGACACTGGGCCGGCGGTAAACAGTGAGAAGGCCGCGCCGCTTCTGGAGCGCCGCTGCCTTCTCAAACAGCTGATTGGCGGGGGTCCTGGGTGTCAGACCCCTGCCGATAAGATGTCGGACCCCAGCTGATAGAGCATCAGTTAAAACGAAGTGCAGAACCCCTTTAACTTTAATAATTGAATTTATTTTAATTTTGATATCTTTTCCATTCATACATCCGCAAAATGGGTCCACATCTGTTCCACAATTTTGCGGAACAGGTGCAGACCCATTCATTTTCAATGGGGCTGGAATGTGCTGTTCGTATTTGCGGATCCACACTTCCGCATCTGTGCTTCCGTTTCCGCAAAAAAATTGAACATGTCCTATTCTTGTCCGCAATTGCAGACAAGATTAGGAATTTTCTATTATAGTGCCGGCAATGTGCGGTCCACAAATTGCGGAATGCACATTGCCGGTGTCCATGTTTTGCGCATGCTCAAAACACTTACGGACCGTCATAGTAAAATTATTAAAGGTTACGTTTTATCTTTATGTATATTGTAATGGATTGCCTTCCTTGTACAATGTTATAATATACTTTCTATGTCAGAAAGTATATTATAGTGCATTTGTATTGTGCGGCAGTTGTGTGCTGTTAATGTTTTTAAAAGTCTCTGTCTCCACCAGAATGACAGAATTTCAAAGGCTAGTAATTTTGAAATGCTGGCATTCAGGGCCAGAGATCACAGGTGGGTAGGGAGTTACTTCCTCTTTCTCTCCAGTGTTTGGGTGATGGACAACTGAACACTTCCGTGGGACAGTGAGGACATGCTGGGTGACAGTGGTGGAGGTGGTGCTGTTTCTGCCACTTCCTCTGTTTGCGGGGTTGCAGGTGCCATTGTCACTCCAGAGGGGGAGGAAGAGGCCAAGACCGCAGCAGAAGAGGGAGCAAGAGGAGCCTGAGATCTTTTGTGGTTTTTCAGGTGTGTACTACAGTGCAGCTCGTGATTTGCATTTAGATGCCTAGTCATACAGGTGGTTCTCAGGTTTAGAACATTTATGCCTCGCTTCAGGCTCCGATTGCACAGCGTTCAAACCACTTGCATCTTGTCATCAGCACATTGTCTGAAGAACTGCCATGCCAGGGGATTCCTTGGAGCTGGCTTTGGTGTGCTCAGTCCTTGGGTGCGGTGGGCAGTAGGAGGTACTGGCTAGGGGATGGCCACTCTGCTTTTGCACCCTGCTCCCTCTTTTGCTGTGTGACCACCACCTCTTCCTTCGAACTGCACATGTCACTCACATGACCTTGATTCCATGTGGGGTTTTGGACCACATCATCCTTCACATCATCTTCCACCCACTCTCATCTTCCACCGGTCTGCACACGGCAAAAAGCCACAGCAGATGGCACCTGTGTTTCGTCATCTCATCATCAGAGACATGCTGTGGTGGTCCTCCCATGTCCACATCCTGAAACATAAGTGGTTGTGGATCAGTGCACTTAATCTCTTCCACTTCTGGGCAGGGCTAGGTGGATGGCCCACAGAAACCCCGCCAGCAGTCATCAAAAAGCATAAAAGACTGCTGCATGACTTGGGGCTCAGACTGCTTGGCTGATTTGAAAGGCGGTGAGATGAAAGACAGATGCCCATGGGCTGCAGGTGCCAAGTATGCAGTTTCAACAGGGGACCAGGTGGAAGACAATGTGAAGGAAGTGGAGGCACTGTCAGCCATCCGATCTACTACCGCCTCTACTTGTTCTGGCCTCACCATTCGTAAATTGGTATTCGGTATTCGGGTCTAAAAAATGGCGCTGAACGTCTTGTCGCCTATGTGCACCTGAGGAAGGTGTTTCATTTGGACGTGTACTGTAGCTGGTACATATCAACCACGTCCTCTCCCTGGAACGGGAGCTCCACCAGCACCAGCCTTACAACGACCAGGGCCATGTCCCATATTTGATGCTCTCCTAATTCTTTGAGGTCACCCATCAAACTAACAGACAGATTAACTATATTAATTTCCTTGTCACGGATGCAGTGCAGGTGTACCTCACACCAAAAATGGGAATATGTCACACCGAACTAACAGACAGATTAACTATATTAATTTCCTTGTCACATATGCAGTGCAGGTGTATCTGTAACATCCCAGAGTATGTTACTAAACTCTGATTCCCCTCTACAACATGTCAGGTGTATATTTATTGTCATCTTGTGTAATCTAACATTGCATTTCCCTGTATATGTATTTTCAGGCCTGTTTGATGTATTATGCTGTGACTTCCATGTACACCAGCAGGTGGCAGCAATGTGTTCAGCAGACCTTAGCCAGTTTAGTATATCTAGGCTGGGATAGTTAATTCCAGTCTAGTCTCCCCTGTATGAGCAGAAGTGGGCTGGTCCCATGTCCTGTCTCATGGGGAGGAGACGGAAGTTAGGTTAGTGTACCAGCTACCCCCACCTGAGGAATGCTGTGTTAGTAGGAGCTCCAAGTTACAGGGATCCCAACCTAGGATTCAGCCTCGGCTAAGGCCAAGGATCCATCCTCCCAGCCTGAGCCCTTCAGCCTCAGCTGTGGACAACCAAGCAACACCTCCAGAACTACAGATCTCCAGGAAGAATCATTCTCTGCGAGCAGACTTGTGATTACCTATCCAGAGTCCAGGAGAAGCCAAATTCCTCCTCAGCTAGTCAGGCCCATACCAAGCAGAAGACAGACAGAGCAGAAGATAAATATCTGCCAGATTCTCCAGGCACATAGCATAGAAGCAGAAGAGATATTGATCCCTGCCATACATTGCCTATACCTGCTGGGACCTAAAGACTATCACTGTAACTCGTATGGATTTCTGTTGCCATCCAGTAAAGACAAGTTTCATTATATTTGAAGTCTGGATCTCATTCATTACTCAATTACTCCTATTAACAACACTCATTTTACTGTAAGTGAGTCATGATCCAGGAGTCCAGCCGTACCAAGGTAGGAGACACCGTTGACACTACACAGAGGCATTCCTCACCTGGTACGTGTGTTGCAACACCTTAAAGGGCCCTGAGACTATAACCTGCGCATTTTGCAATTGGCGTCACAAACTAAACACTATTAATTTTGCGCCAGTGTGCATTAGTCCCAATCCGGCTTACTGCATATCTCACACCAAAAATGGTTGTCACCAGCCGAACTAACAGTCAGATTAACTATATTAATTACTCTGTCATGTATAAAGTGTACGTGTATCTCACACCACAAATGGGTATATGTCACCCACCGAACTAACAGAGAGATTAACTTTATTAATTTCTCTGTCACGTATGCAGTGCAGGTGTACCTCACACCAAAAATGGGAATATGTCACCCACTGAACTAACAGATGGATCGAGCGCCATGCTCGAGTCTCCTCCCCGAGCACTAAGCAGCCAATTAACGTGCAGGTAAGTAATGCCATCATTGTAATGCCAGTAGCCATGTTGGCTGCTGGCATTACAGTAATTGGCTGGCCAGAACGCGTCAACGGGTGCTATATAGCACCCGATGACACATGCTCGGATCAGTCATAGTCAGGAAGAGCAGAGGGTAGGAAGGGAAAGGCAGTGTAGGGAACGAAATTCTCAGTTAAAGCTTTTCAAAGACCCAAAAGTAGCAAAAGAAAGCAAAACAAATCCCAAAAAGTTTTTTAAATATATAAATGCTAAAAAACCTAGTTCTGAGCAGGTAGGTCCCCTAAATAATGGTAAAGGGGGGTAGTCACTGAAGATAAGGAAAAGGTAGAGTTCCTAAATAGGCTTTTTAGCTCTGTATATACAAAAGAAGAGAAATGAGCTGATATCTGTGGCGCTGGGGTTGTTAGTACATCCAGTGATATACTCAGTTGGCTAACTGAGTCCAGATGGATTACACCCAAGAGTGCTTAAAGGGCACTGTTCAGTCATTGCTGTGCCCCTATTTGTAATTTTTAAGGATTCTCTAGGGACTGGTACAGTGCCAAGTGATTGGTGCAAGGCAAACGTGGTGCCCATATTCTAAAAAGGATCAAGGTCCTCCACAGGTAATTATAGACCAGTTAGTTTAACTTCTGTTGTGGGAAAATATTTGAAGGAATCTTAAGGGACTATATACAGGAGTATGTGACTATAAATAACATTATAAGTGATAACCAGCATGGGTTTACCAAGGACAGAAGTTGTCAGACTAACCTAATTTGTTTTTATGAGGAGGTGAGTAGTAGCCTGGACAGAGAGGCGGCTGTGGATGTAGTGTTTCTGGATTTTGCAAAGGCTTTTGATGCTGTCCCTCATAAACGCTTAATAAGTAAAGTAAGGTCTATTGGCTTGGAAAGTATAGTTTGCAATTGGATTTAAAATTGGCTGAAGGACCGTGTCCAGAGAATTGGGGTCAATGATTCCTATTCAGAATGGTCCCAGGTTATAAGTGGTGTACCCCAATGTTCAGTGCTGGGCCCTTTATTATTTAATTTATTTATTAACGATATTGAGGGCGGGATTAATACCACCATATCTATTTTTGCAGATGACACTAAAATGTGTAGAACTGTACGGTCTATGGAAGATGTCCTACAAACTACAAGCTGACTTGAACACTCTGAGTGATTGGGCATCAATTTGGCAAATGAGGTTCAATGTGAACACATGTAAAGTTATGCATCTTGGTAGCAATAATCTCTGCGCTTCAAATGTCCTAGGTGATGTAGCACTCGGGGAGTCACTTATAGAGAAGGATTTGGGTGTCCTTGTGGATGGTAGATTAAATTATATTATACAATGTCAATCAGCTGCTTCTAAGGCCACCAGGATATTGTCATGCATTAAACGAGGCATGGACTCGCGGGGCAGGGATGTAATACTACCACTTTACAAAGCGCTAGTGCAGCCTCATCTGGAATACGCAGTCCATTTCTAGGCACCAGAACATAAAAAGGATGCACTACAGCTGAAAAAGGTACAGAGGAGAGCGACTAAAATGATAAGGGGCATGGAGGGTCTTAGTTATGAAGAAAGATTAAAATAATTGAATTTATTTAGTCTTGAGAAGAGACATCTAAGGGAGGACATGATTAACCTGTACAAGTATATAAATGGTCCATACAAAAAATACGGCGAAAAGCTGTTCCAATAAAAAAACATACGGCGAAAAGCTGGGGCACTGCCTCCGACTGAAGAAGAAAAAGTTCAGTCTCCAGAAGCGTCAACGCATCTTTACTGTGAGAACTGTGAATCTGTGGAATAGACTTCCTCAGGACGTGGTAACAGCAGGAACAGTGGACAGTTTCAAAAAGGGTTTAGACAAATTCTTAAAAGTAAAAAACATAAATACTTATGAAAACGTGTAGAAATCTGAGTCTCACTTCCTTCTGGGATTTGTGTCCCCACCTATCCCTTGTTTGGACTTGATGGACGTTTGTCTTTTTTCAACTTTATTAACTATGTAACTATGTAATCCATAGTGTGTTGTTTTCTATGACATATACAGTACGCCATCCGAAAATTGTTTCTTTAGGGCAAATTCCAATTGGACGTGATGCTGATGGTACACGCAGAGGCCGTGGCCCTGGGCGCAATGAAACTGTGCCTGCTGCCAGTGCACCAGAAAAAAATAACATCCACTGTACCCAGCTTCATGTCCAACTTAGCTGGGCGGCGCAGGACAACACTGTCCAAGTCGGACCAGTGTGAACAGTTGGTCAGTTGGATTGCTGAAGATAATGCTTCCAGTCGGTTAAGCACCACGCTTTGAATGTGGCAGACGAGGAAATGGGGGAGGACATTACACAGGGCGATAGCCAGACCACCCACAGTTCGTCTTCTCAGCACGAATTGGACCATGAAGAGGAGGAGGAGGAGCTAGAGACAGTTGCCTCTGCTACAGAGGGTAGTACCCATGGAACTTTAATTCCATCTGTTCAGCATGGATGGGCAGAAGAGAAGGAGTAGAATGAGGATATGGAGAGTCATCCTGATGTCGACATCGACGTCTTGCCTGTTGATACTCTGGCACACATGGCTGGCTTCATGTTCGACTGCCTTTCCCACGACCCGTGCGTTATACACATTTTAGACAACACGGATTACTGGTTGTTCACCCTTCTCGACCCCCACTACAAATAGAACTTCTCATCTTTCATTCCTCTGGTGGAGAGGACAAGCAAAAGGGTGATATGCCAGAAGGTACATGTTGAAAAACTGCTCCAAAGTTGATAGGGCAGACATCCAAATGTATCGTCGCCGTCACGGTGACGTACGATTGCCTAGAAGCTATCTAGAGTCAACAAAGCGGCAGCTAGCCCTCACCTACAAGTCCAGTCTCAGTATCCAAGAGTCTGGTCAACACAATCCTCACCATGATGGCACACTGGATGGACGTTGTGTAGGCCGGGAGCAAGTTGGCTGCTGGCACCAGACTTGCCCTCCAATAGATCCTCGTTAACGGAAAGTGTACTCATTTCAATAACAGGGCCACTTAGAAGTGCTGTATTGTTATTTAATAAAATGAAAGAGCAGGCACACCACCTTCTGGAGAAAAATATGACAGTAATTTATTCCAATAAAATAATATACTCGAGATAAAATGTGAATACTTAATACATAATACGTGATAAAAGCATAATTCTGTTTCCTTGTCTTTACCGGGTGGGTGACCCAGTGAGCAGTGAACCCACCGTTACCCATTCATCAAGGTGTTGAGCCTCTCATTTGTTTATTTCACTGTATTGTTATTTATCGTCACTACCTCCCCAAGTCATGAGTGGGTAATTGCCGCGCATCTGCTGCCTTCCTTGCATGCTTGTGCTTTAATAACTTGACCCACCCTATCTAGTTGGTTCACAATTAGGAAAAATGGACAAGGCAACAACAGCCAATCAAATGTCAACCATTGACCTCCCTTTGATGTGGTAGCCCTTTCTCAAGCTCCCTCTCCGGCATCAAACCCTGATTCCCTGTTACCTATGATCACAATGGTAGGCGCAGAAAAGAATATCGAAAGTTCATAGGGCAGACATCCAAATGGATTGTCACCGTCACAGGGACGTGCAATCGCCCAGAGGTTATCTAGAGTCACCAATGCGGCAGCAGGCCCTCGCCCCTAAGGTTTTAGATGGTCAGATCAGCAGGCCCTTATTCCTAATGTTTTTGAGGGTCACCAGCAGGCCATCAATCAAGGGTGTGTATGATGCCCTCCTTTATGTGTAATAAAGGGTATATTGGAGTGCCGGTTCCTTGTAATTTTTGGCAGCCCTTTCACTTAGTGAATAGGCTTTATGAGTGTAGGAGTCCCACTACCTGAACAATTGTACCACAATGTGAATGAGGCCCTCCTTTATGTGATATACAGGCTGTTTTGGAGTGCCTCTTGCTTGTAATTTTTTGCAGCACTTGCACTTTATATACAATTGAATATACAGGAAAGAATGTTTCCTAACAATTTTTCATGTAAAATGTATTTTTTGGGTGGGATTTTGTGCATATTTTTGTCAGTCTGTAAAAGTGGCGTACAACTCGGACAACTGGGTTCGCAGCAGCGACTTGTTCCCAATCCATTTCAGTGGTGTTTCTGTCACTTTCTGACCTTTTCCAATGGACCAGGCACCCTCCCCTCTTCGGAGCAGGGGGTGCCTGGTTGTCTCCCATTGACTTCCGGCTGAGCACACGAATATAGCAATGTGTTCGGGCCGAACACCCGAATACTTTGCTACTCAATCATCAATACTATATTAATTTCTCTGTCACATATGCAGTGCAGGTGTACCTCACACCACAAATGGGTATATTTCACACAACAAACTAACAGACGGATTAACTATTATATTTTTGTGTCTAGGATACAAAAATGGTTCATTGCACCCACAAACATAATAATAAATCTGGCTGTTAATTCTGGGGGTGACCTATTGTGAATGTTTATGGGTGCAATACACCAGCTTTGTACCCCTGACACAGAAATATATTAATAAATCTGGCTGTTAATTCTGGGGGTGACCTATTGTGAACATTTCTGTGTCAGTGGTGCAAAGCTGGTGCATTGCACCCACAAAAAATCATTATAGGTCATCCACAAAACAAATAGCCAGATTCCAAACACTCTCCCTCGCTTCAGCTGCCTGCTTCCATTACTAGGCATTGCTGTGATGGCTTTCAATTGCCCACAGCTTAAAAGCTTGTTAATTGGTTGCCCTGCAGCCTTTCAAAAGCTTTATTAAATGCCTGAACACCGAACTCAATGTCATGCCCTGCTCAGGTTATGTGCGGAGGTCTGCCAGGTTAGCAGCACGTGTGTAGTTTTTTTGTTTTGGGTTTGGAGTTGAGCTGTATTCGCCTCCCTTCAGGTGCACTGGGTGGGGTAATTTGCATGAGTTTAAATTACACCCCTTTGCAGTCTCCTGTGTGGGTTATAGCTTCTATCTTGCCCATAGGAAGGAAGAAAAGAAGGAAGGAAGGAAAGAAAGGAAGAAGGAAAGAAGGATTTGCTGTTTGTACTCAGTAACAAGATAAGTTGGTTTTGTTTTCTTTTTGTGTTCTGTCTAGGCTGTTAGAGAGATGCCTGCCCCCTCCAGGTTCTGAGGAAGCAGGCTGTCTCCTTCCCCCTTTCACCATCTTAGGGATTTTAGGGAATCTTCATCCTTAGGCACGGGGGCACGTGTATTCCCACCTTTAGGGTCTGAACGTGGTAGTCTAGGGAGAGCTGGTCTAGGGAGAGCTGGTAGGGATTAGTCAGGAGGTGACCTTTATCCCCAGCTTCTGGCCTAGATACTTGTTTTGTGGTCTATTGTATCTTGTATCCTGTTCAGCGTGACACTCAAACCCGATCTTTTACGGCAAAGTTCGGGTCCGGGTACCCGAACTCAGAAAGTTCGGTACAGACCCAAATTTTACAGTTCGGGTTTGCTCTACACTACTCACAACCACTAATGGTAATTTGATTAATCTGCATGTACAAACCAGATTCCCAAAAAGTTGGGACACTATACAAATCGTGAATAAAAACTGAATGCAATGATGTGGAGGTGCCAACTTCTAATATTTTATTCAGAATAGAACATAAATCACGGAACAAAAGTTTAAACTGAGAAAATGTACCATTTTAAGGGAAAAATATGTTGAATCAGAATTTCATGGTGTCAACAAATCCCCAAAAAGTTGGGACAAGGTCATTTTCACCACTGTGTGGCATCTCCCCTTCTTCTTACAACACTCAACAGATGTCTGGGGACCGAGGAGACCAGTTTCTCAAGTTTAGAAATAGGAATGCTCTCCCATTCTTGTCTAATACAGGCCTCTAACTGTTCAATCGTCTTGGGCCTTCTTTGTTGCACCTTCCTCTTTATGATGTGCCAAATGTTCTCTATAGGTGAAAGATCTGGACTGCAGACTGGCCATTTCAGTACCCGGATCCTTCTCCTACGCAGCCATGATGTTGTGATTGATGCAGAATGTGGTCTGGCATTATCTTGTTGAAAAATGCAGGGTCTTCCCTGAAAGAGATGACGTCTGGATGGGAGCATATGTTGTTCTAGAACCTGAATATATTTTTCTGCATTGATGGTGCCTTTCCAGACATGCAAGCTGCCCATGCCACACGCACTCATGCAACCCCATACCATCAGAGATGCAGGCTTCTGAACTGAGCATTGATAACAACTTGGGTTGTCCTTGTCCTCTTTGGTCCAGATGACATGGCGTCCCAGATTTCCGAAATGAACTTCGAATCGTGACTCGTCTGACCACAGTACAGTCTTCCATTTTGCCACACTCCATTTTAAATGATCCCTGGCCCAGTGAAAATGCCTGAACTTGTGGCTCTTGCTTAGAAATGGCATCTTCTTTGCACTGTAGAGTTTCAGCTGGCAACGGCGGATGGCACGGTGGATTGTGTTCACTGACAATGGTTTCTGGAAGTATTCCTGAGCCCATTCTGTGATTTCCTTTACAGTAGCATTCCTGTTTGTGGTGCAGTGTCGTTTAAGGGCCCGGAGATCACGGGCATCCAGTATGGTTTTACGGCCTTGACCCTTACACACAGATATTGTTCCAGATTCTCTGAATCTTCGGATGATGTTATGCACAGTTGATGATGATAGATGCAAAGTCTTTGCAATTTTTCGCTGGGTAACACCTTTCTGATATTGCTCCACTATCTTTCTGCGCAACATTGTGGGAATTGGTGATCCTCTACCCATCTTGGCTTCTGAGAGACACTGCCACTCTGAGAAGCTCTTTTTATACCCAATCATGTTGCCAATTGACCTAATTAGTGTTAATTGGTCTTCCAGCTCTTCGTTATGCTCAAATTTACTTTTTCCAGCCTCTTATTGCTACTTGTCCCAACTTTTTTGGGATTTGTTGACACCGTGAAAATTTAAATCAACTTATTTTTCCTTTAAAATGATACATTTACTCGTATTAAATGTTTGATCTGTCATCTATGTTCTATTACAAATAAAATATTGCCATTTGCCATCTCCACATATTGCATTCAGTTTTTATTCACAATTTGTTTAGTGTCCTAACTTTTTGGGAATCCGGTTTGTATTTGATGGTTTTTCCTCCTACTGTCACAGTCTCTCTTGTGACAGGGGTCAGAAGATCTAGAAAACTGGCTGCATGTGATGTGATCTGACATCTTCTCTGGTTTCACTCTTCTGTGTTGATGCTGTGTATGACCACACCTCTGGTCTCAGGTGTAGCTTAAGTGGTAATTACTACTCCTCTATTTAATCCGGCCTCACCCATCATGCTATGCGGTTGATAGCTCCTTTTGGTTATGAAGAGCTGGTGTCTGGTTCTCCTCTGAGTTTCTGCTCGTCTGCATATTTTGGAGTTAAGTGTCTTTTCCCTATTTCTTGTTCGTGGTTTTCTCCTACCTTTTGGTATTAGGCCTGAGGAAGTCTTCTGTTCCTTCCGTTGGTAAGGAACAGGTCATCTTGTGTCCTGACACTAATTCCAGGGCCTGTAAGGGTCAGATAGGGCCCTAGGTTACAGCGTATGAATATTCCTACCTTCCTACCTTCAAGGTCTGTTCATACTTATAATAATCAGGGCTCGGGTTAGGGATTCAGTAGGTGGCAAACACTCCCCCTTTCCATAGTTATCCTCCCACACCACACCGTGATACCTACTCCAGTTGCTTCAAGATGGCAATAGAGTTGAATTCAGGATTCAGAAGGGGAGCTTCTGATCATTACATACCTGGCTGGTGGCCTTGAGGAGGACTCAGACGGCCTCTTAGTCATCGGCCCACTGGGAAGTTTCCCTGTAGAATCTACAGTTGCAAGAAAAAGTATGTGAACCCTTTGAAATGATGTAGATTTCTGCACAAATTGGTCATAAAATGTGATCTGATCTTCATCTAAGTCACAACAATAGACAATAACAGTCTTCTTAAACTAATAACACACAAAGAATTAAATGTTACCATGCTTTTATTGAACACACCATGTAAACATTCACAGTGCAGGTGGAAAAAGTATGTGAACCCTTGGATTTAATAACTGGCTGAACCTCCTTTGGCAGCAATAACTTCAACCAAACGTTTCCTGTAGTTGCAGATCAGACGTGCACAACGGTCAGGAGCAATGCTTGACCATTCCTCTTTGCAGAACTGTTTCAGTTCAGAAATATTCTTGGGATGTCTGGTGTGAATCGCTTTCTTGAGGTCATGCCACAGCATATCAATTGGGTTGAGGTCAGGACTCTGACTGGGCCACTCCAGAAGGCGTATTTTCTTCTGTTTAAGCCATTCTGTTGTTGATTTACTTCTATGCCTTGGGTTGTTGTCCTGTTGCAACACCCATCTTCTGTTGAGCTTCAGCTGGTGGACAGATGGCCTTAGGCTCTCCTTCAAAATGTCTTGATAAACTTGGGAATTCCTTTTTCCTTTGAGGATAGCAATCCATCCAGGCCCTGACACAGCAAAGCAGCCCCAAACCATGATGTCCCCACCACCATACTTCACAGTTGAGATGAGGTTTTGATGTTGGTGTACTGTGCCTCTTTTTCTCCATACATAGTGGTGTGTGTTTCTTCCAAACAACTCCACTTTGGTTATATCTGTCCACAGAATATTTTGCCAGTACTGCTGTGGAACATCCAGGTGCTCTTGTGCAAACTGTAAACGTGCAGCAATGTTTTTTTGGACAGCAGTGGCTTCCTCTGTGGTATCCTCCCATGAAATCCATTCTTGTTTAGTGTTTTACATATCGTAGAGTCGCTAACAGGGATGTTAGCATATGCCAGAGACTTTTGTAAGTCTTTAGCTGACACTCTAGGATTCTTCTTCACCTCATTGAGCAGTCTAGCAGTCTGCGCTGTGCTCTTGCAGTCATTTTTATAGGACAGCCACTCCTAGGGAGAGTAGCAGCTCTTACCTAAGGTTCTAATTCTGTACACGAGCCTGGACCCACTTTCTAGTAAGCCAGCAACTCCTCACCACTATTACCATATGCCAGGCTACCTATGTAAGATTGCTGGGAGAGGCCTGTTTAGTTTGCTGTACCACAACTTCCAGGCTCTCCATGTCATGGAACCATGAACCAGACGTACAACAAGAGATAAGTGGAAATAAGAAGGCTTTATTGAAAATCAAGCTGTAAGCAAAAGTCCAAACGGATGGCTAAACCGAAGCAGGGTCTTGCGTAGCCAGAGGTCAGGAACCAGAAGGGTAGTCAGACGAAGCCTGGATCAGGAACCAGCAGGGTAGTCAGACGAAGCCAGGATCAGGAACCAGCGGGGTAGTCAGACGAGGCCAGGATCAGGAACCAGAAGCAGCAGCAGTCTTAGAAGCATGTGAACACAGGAGGACCAAGCAAGGAACTGAAGCCACAGACCTCCTATATATATGAGCTAGGCATCCAGCTCCTCCCAGTGGGAAGGAGAAGCCGCAGGGTGGGAGGCTACAAGAAACCCAGAAACCAAGATGGCCGCCAGCACATGTCAAACGAAGGAGAACAGCAAGAAGGTAAGACCATGACAGTACCTCCCCCTCAAGGGCCCCTCCTCCGCGGAGTAAGGAACGGTTTCTGAGGGAAGCGTGCGTGGAAGGCTCGGAGCAAAGCAGGAGCATGGACATCTGCGGAGGGAACCCAGGAACGCTCCTCTGGACCATAACCACGCCAATGGACCAAAAACTGCAACCGACCGCGGACCAGGCGTGAGTCCAGGATATTGCTCACCTCATATTCCTCACGATTGCCCACTTCCGGACCGGACGGGGCCGAGGAACCGAGGAAAGTGAAACGATTACACACCAATGGCTTCAACAGGGAGACATGAAACACGTTGGAGATCCGCATGCCAGGAGGAAGCGCAAGGGCATAGGCTACCGGGTTTACCCTGCGAAGCACTCGGAAGGGACCAAGAAAGCGAGGCGCCAGCGCCAGCTTGGGAGTGGGCACTCGAAGGTTGAGGTTGCGGGTGGACAACCATACACGGTCTCCGACCTGGTAGGAAGGAGCGGGCGCTCGTCTGCGATCAGCCTGGAGTCTCTGGCGCTGCGCAGAGACCTCAAGGGACCTCTGGATCTGTACCCAAGAAGCACGTAGGACGGAAAGGTGATCCTCCACAGCCGGAATATCCTGGGGAGAGAATACCTCCGGTAACACGGCAGGTTGGAACCCATAATTGGCCATGAAGGGAGACGTCCCAGAGGAAGAGTTCACCGCCGTGTTCCTGGCAAACTCAGCCCAAGGCAGGAGGTCAACCCAATTGTCTTGGTGATCGGAGACATAGCAACGAAGGAATTGCTCCAAGGCCTGATTGGATCGTTCTGCGGCCCCATTGGACTGAGGGTGGTAGGCCGAGGAGAAAGAGAGATGAATCCCCAACTGGGAGCAAAAGTCAAACTGACTCCCCCGATCCGACACAATCTCCTTGGGCAAACCGTGCAACCGGAAGACCTCCCTGGCGAAAATCGTGGCCAACTCTTGTGCAGAGGGTAACTTCTTGAGAGGAACACAGTGGCACATTTTGGAAAACCGATCCACAATCATGATAATGACCGTATGGCCTCGGGATGCAGGGAGGTCCACAATGAAATCCATCCCCAGGTGTGACCATGGGCGCTCCCCGGTGGCTATGGGTTGCAAAAGGCCCAACGGAAGGTGCCGAGGGGACTTACTCTGGGCACAAACGGAGCATGCCGCTACATATGCGGCGATGTCGGAACGTAGAGAAGGCCACCAGAACAGACGTGAAACAGCCCAGGACAGCTGATTCTTTCCAGGATGCCCCGCGGCCTTGGAGTTATGGTAGGTTCGCAACAACCGAGTGCGCAACTCCTCAGGCACAAAACATCTGCCGTTGGGTCTCCCAGAGGGAGCACCAGATTGAGCCGCCAAAATCTGCTCACCCAGGGGAAAGGTCAGGCTGGTGCGAATGGCGGCCAGGATCTGATTCGGAGGTATGACCGAAGTCGGGATCGACTCCTCCCCGGACAGCTCGGAGTACTGCCGTGATAAGGCATCCGCTCTGATGTTCTTGGAACCGGGTAGGTAGGAGACCACGTAATTAAAACGTGACAAGAACAGAGCCCATCTGGCCTGACGTGGTGTCAATCTCTTGGCCTCAGAAAGGTAGGTCAGATTCTTGTGGTCCGTCAGGATGAGAACCGGAACCACCGAACCCTCGAGCAAGTGCCTCCATTCTTTAAGGGCCTGCACGATGGCCAATAACTCCCTGTCACCAATCTGATAGTTGCACTCCGCGGAAGACAGTTTCCGGGAGTAAAACCCACAAGGAAGCAGAGGACCCTCTGGTGTTCTACGCTGAGACAGAAGGGCGCCTACTCCCGTCTCAGACGCGTCCACCTCGAGGACAAAAGGCAACCCAGGGTTGGGATGCGACAGAATCGGAGCCGACACAAAGGCGGACTTTAGAGCCTCAAAAGCTCGGATGGCCTCGAGCGGCCAGACCTGGAAATTACTGCCCTTCCTGGTCAGATCCGTGAGAGGCTTGGCTAGCATAGAAAAGTCCCTGATGAACTTCCGATAATAATTGGCGAAGCCCAAAAAGCGCTGCAGGGCACGGAGACCACTGGGCTGAGGCCACTGTAAGACAGCCGAAACCTTCTCAGGATCCATGGAGAACCCCTCAGCGGAAATGATGTAACCTAAGAAGGTTACCTGGGATCGGTGAAATTCGCATTTCTCAAGCTTACCGAACAGCCTGTTCTCTCGTAACCGTTGCAACACTCGTCTGACATCCATAATGTGGGCCTCCATGGATTCAGAATATACCAAGATGTCATCCAAATAGACCACCACACACTGCTGCAACAGGTCACGGAAAACATCGTTGATGAATTCCTGGAAGACTGCGGGCGCATTGCACAACCCAAAGGGCATAACCAAGGATTCATAATGACCGGTCCTGGTGTTAAACGCGGTCTTCCACTCATCGCCCGCCTTGATCCTTACCAGGTTATATGCCGCCCTCAGGTCGAGTTTGGTAAAGACCGTGGCCCCTTTGAGGCGATCGAACAGCTCGGAAATCAAGGGTATCGGGTAAGCGTTCTTGATCGTGATGCGATTGAGACCCCTGTAATCGATGCAAGGCCTCAACTCACCGCTCTTCTTTTTCACAAAGAAAAATGCAGCCCCTGCCGGGGACGAGGATTTGCGAATGTGTCCGCGTGAAAGCGCCTCCCTCACGTACTCCTCCATGGCCTCATTCTCCGCTACCGACAGTGGATAGACTTTGCCACGAGGAGGAACGGCACCAGATTGTAACTCTATGGCACAATCGTATGGGCGGTGCGGAGGTAGGGCAACCGCGCGCACCTTATCGAATACATCCCAGTACTCTTCGTATTCAGGAGGCAACAGAGAGTCCGAGGAAGTACACAGCAACTTGACAGGCCCATGGATGCAACTAGCCCCACACTGCGGTGACCACGAGAGGATCTCGGCCGATCTCCAATCGAAAGTCGGATTATGCTTCTGGAGCCAGGGGTACCCCAAGACCACCGAGTAGTGTGGAGACGAAATCACCTGGAGACAGACCGACTCTCTGTGAACGGCACCAATGGCTATCCCCACTGGAAGGGTCTCATGAGTCACGTGTGGCGGCAGAAGGGGTCTGCCGTCTATCGCCTCAAGAGCCAGTGGGGAACCTCGAGGCTGCAGAGGAATGGAATTGGCGGCAGCGAACACACTATCAATGAACAAACCACCAGCACCAGAGTCCACCAACGCCTGGGTCGTCACCGAGCCCCCGACCCAGGAGAGGACAACAGTGATCAGTGGTTTGTCAACACGGGAAACCGGGGACGAGGAGACTCCACCCAAGATCTGCCCCCGACAGGATCTCAGGTGCGAGCGTTTCCCGGACGGTTCGGAAATGCCAACCGAAAATGCCCACCGAGACCACAGTACATGCATCGGCCCTCGCGTCTCCGGAGTACCCTCTCCCCCTCGGACAGGCGAGCAAACCCCAGCTGCATGGGTTCACCCCCAGACAAGTCATCCCCAGGAGGCGTGGGAGGAGAGGGAGGCACGGGTGGGACAGCAAACGTAGGCGCCAATCTGTTAGAAGACCTCCGCAGGCTCTCCTTAAAGGAAGGTCTCTCCCTGAGTCTGGTGTCAATCAAAATCAGGAAAGAAATAAGAGACTCGAGCTCCAGTGGTAGGTCCTTAGCTGCAACCTCATCCTTCAAGGCATCTGAGAGACCATGAGAGAAAGCAGCGACCAGAGCCTCATTATTCCAGCCCACCTCTGCTGCCAGGGTACGAAACTCAATGGCGTATTCAGCTACGGATCGTGAACCCTGTCTGATGGACATAAGGAGCTTCGCAGCAGAGGCAGCACGAGCCGGCACATCGAATACCTTCCGAAGAGAAGCAACAAAACCGGAAAACAAGGCATGTGGCAGCAACTCGAAATAAATGCCCACCTGGTTAAGGAAACCTCGGCACTGAGTTGGCTCTCCCCCAAAGCGCTGTGGAAGGGGGGCAGAACCGGTCATACCCCGAGACACCGCAGGCGCAGCAATAGGTGTCGGGGTAGACTCTGGCGCAACAACCGGAGCGGCAGTAGGAGCGGGCCCAGGAGCGACAACCGACCCATCGGCAACGGAAGCGAAATGAGCCGTGCGTTCAAGCAGGGTTTGCAACGCCACAGCGAACCGACCCAACAGGTGATCCTGCTGATCAAGTCTGGCAACCAGCGTAGGTAGCGAGGATGGCCCTGTACCGTCAGAATTCATGGCTTGGTCCTAATGTCATGGAACCATGAACCAGACGTACAACAAGAGATAAGTGGAAATAAGAAGGCTTTATTGAAAATCAAGCTGTAAGCAAAAGTCCAAACGGATGGCTAAACCGAAGCAGGGTCTTGCGTAGCCAGAGGTCAGGAACCAGAAGGGTAGTCAGACGAAGCCTGGATCAGGAACCAGCAGGGTAGTCAGACAAAGCCAGGATCAGGAACCAGCGGGGTAGTCAGACGAGGCCAGGATCAGGAACCAGAAGCAGCAGCAGTCTTAGAAGCATGTGAACACAGGAGGACCAAGCAAGGAACTGAAGCCACAGACCTCCTATATATATGAGCTAGGCATCCAGCTCCTCCCAGTGGGAAGGAGAAGCCGCAGGGTGGGAGGCTACAAGAAACCCAGAAACCAAGATGGCCGCCAGCACATGTCAAACGAAGGAGAACAGCAAGAAGGTAAGACCATGACACTCCATGAGCAGATAACCACTGCAGAATGCTATATCCTCTTCCATACTATGCCTAACATGGATAGGCTGAGATGTTCCTCAGGGGCTATCTTAATTCTACAGTCTTTTGTATAAAAACCTCCAGTAGGCAATCCGAGAAGGAAGCATTGGAGAATATGGAAAGTCTGGAAAGCATAGGTGTCATGTAAGGCACCATTGTATACATAATATAGTATCTGTAGTGATTTGATTTGTTTTCACAGATTCTGGAAGCTACTATATGTTTATGCTACATTTTTATCATCCACTGACTCAGACTATTTATTATTCACTGTACTTGTAACTGATGATTCGTGACATTGAATTAGAATTTTTCCTTTTATCTTACATTGATACTATTTACTGTGATGAAAAAAAATATATTAGTCATGAGTAATATCCGAAGTCCTACAGATATCTTTGAAAAGTGTGACATTGTGAATACAAAAACAAAACAAAAAAAAACATTTGTTATAAGATACTTTCTTAATAATAATATGGAGCAACAGAAATAATAAAAGACTTAAGAAGTTATATACTGTAAAATCAAGGATTTTGCAATAAATCTATTCTAACTACAGTTTGACAGAAAAAATGCTGCTTGCGGCGTTATTCTGTCCACGATGGGGACGCAAGCGAAAAGAACGGAATGCATTCTGGAGCATTCCATTTCATTCAGTTCAGTTGACAATGAATGGGGACAAAATGGAAATGTTTTTCCCCTCTATTGAGATCCTATGACAGATCTCAATAGCGGAAAGGGAAAGCGCAAGTTTGAAAGTAGCCTTAGTACTAATGTATGTCTCTTTTCTGCAATTTATCTTTCATATTTCCTTTGTATACTGTAGTTTATCAATTGAATGGCCTTGTAGTCAAGATTAGCTAAGCAGTCGAGATTAGTTTCGAGTCTGGTATGACAAATTTTTGAAAAGGTTTGGTTCAGACCTGAATCAGTTTGGGCCAAACCAAAGTTGCTACAATATCCCTGAAAGTTGGTATATAACCCCCTCTAGCCCCCTAAGACTCAGAGAATTTTTAGGATAACTTGTTATCTGTTTTCGGCTGCAGCAGCCATATGGTATATGTTGGCAGAAAAGCAGCAGCATGATGGAGGCAGAAGCAGCAGTACGGAAGATGATGGTTGGCAGGCTGCAGCAGTAGCATGATGGGAGCGGTGGCATGATGGAGGCGGCAGTAGCAACAGCTGTACAGAACGTGAAGGTAGGAAGGTTGCAGCAGTGGTATGAAAAAGGTGGCAGCAGCAGCTTTACAGAACATGATGGTAGGCACTAGGCAGATTGCAATAGTAGCATGATGGAGGCAGAAGCAGCAGCAGCTGTAAGGAATGTGGTTGTAGGCAGGTCAAAGCAATGGCATGATAGAGGCAGCAGCAGCCTTACAGAACGTGATTGTTAGGCAGGTCACAAGAGTGGCATGATGGTAGTAGGCAGGCAGACAGCAACAGTGGCTAGATGGGCATTTCCAGTAAGACTAGATCTGTTTATTGGAATCAGCCAGAGGAATGTGAAAAACCTCCTGAATCCAGGCTTGGTTCGTTTCAACAAAAGTAATGTTTTGGATACTGGCAGAAGACAACTTGGTCTGTTTGGGTGTTAACATGCCCCCCACAGCACTGAAAACCCTCTTTGAGATGACACTGGAGACTAGGCAAGAATGAAGACAAAGAGCATGCTATGTGTGCCAGTCCGGGACACTATTCCCGTCTACCTGCCTAGAAATCCATGGGATCAGGGAACAAGGTATGTGCCAGAGACTGAACAGAGTTTAGGTAGGCCGGAACCTGGGTGTTGAGGCTGGAGCTGCCAGCTTGCTGACTGGTCTCAGCCTGGTGTAGCACGTAGAAAAACTGCTCCATCATGTTGAGTAGACTGAAATGGCTGCTGTTGCTTCTATGGTGGTCGGAGGGAGGTGAGTTCTGTGGGGAGCAGAGAGGGGCTTTCAGATACGCTGGAAGCATGTGTCTGCTCACCATATGCTGCAACAAGCACTGTTTCCTAGTAATAATGTAATTTGGCCTCTCTTCCTGCAAGAGGAAAGGATTCCCCCATTTTGCCTTGGTAACAAGGGTCTAAAAGCATCTCTATCCAGTAATCATCAGACTGCTTAATGTCAATGATACATATGTCACTGTGTAAGCAAGTGAGCATACAGTTCGCCATTCTGTCCAACGTGCCCAAGAAGCCAGTTCTTTCTGGATCCACCCCCCGCTGAGACAATTGGGTGTCTTGGCCGGTACCATCCTCGTCATCATCCTCTTGCTCCTCCACCTCAAACTCCTTTTCCTCCTTTTGCAGTGGCCGCTCTTCATCCTCATCTTCATCTTCCTCCTCCTCCTCTATGGCAGATTCCCTTTCTGTGTCCCCAACATCTGTAGGAGAGGCAGCAAGATGGGTTAGCTGCTCTTCTTCCTCTGTTGTACCCTGCTGCATGAGCATCAGCATCTGTTCTAAGATAAATATGAGAGGGATGACATTGTTAATGCCAAACTTGTTCCTGCTGACAAACTTTGTGGCCTCATCAAAGGGCTTAATCACCTGAGAATCATCTCGGATGAGCTGTCACTGCCTGTCCTCGCAGCAACACATGCACCCTGCTGCTGAGGGTGCATGACAAAATCGTTCCCGGCTTTCCGCTGCTTGGACAGACACTCGGGCATGTCAAATTCCAGTAAGTTGGGATGTTGCTGATTAAGTGGTCTAACGGCAGGCCATTCTTTCACTGCAAGTCCAGGAGAGCATTCCTTGCCATGTAAAAGTGGCTGAAGTGCTTGGACAGTCCACTGGACTTTTCCAGAACCTTGAGTAAGCCAGTGCATTTATTTAGAAAGTGCTGCGCTGCCAGGTTGATGACGTGCTCCATGCAGGAAGCATGTGTTATTTTGCTCAGTTTCCAGTTGGCCAGGATGTTGTGCCCATTGCTGCTGGTCACTAGTGTTGAGCGTGAATGTTCAAATAGTGAATATTAATCACGAATATCACAACTTCGCTAATTCACAAATATTTTGAATATAGTGCTATATATTCACTATCTCGAATATTCGTAATTTTTTAACATCTGAAAACATGATTCCTCCCTGCTTCTTTCTTGTGGGTCAATGAGTTATTGTCCCACAAGCAACTTAAGCAGGAAGGAATCATGTTTTCATATGGAAAAAAAATGACGAATATTCTAAAAAACGAATATATAGCAATATAGGGAATATATTCGTTATTTAGAATATTTGTCATTTTTTCCACTCTGTACAGTGGTTCGCATACTCCTCCCCGACAAGCGTCCCCGTCATCATGGGAATGCCTGTGGGTTAGAAAATACCATCGGATCTGAGATTCCCAGAAAACTCAGATCTGATGGTATATTCTAACCCACAGGCGTTTCCATGGTGACGGGGACGCTTGTCGGGGAGCAGTACAGATTGAAAAAATAAAATATGAATATTCTAAATAACGAATATATTTGCTATATTGCTATAACTTCATTTTTTAGAATATTCATCATACTGTATTCTAAAACAAGAATATATTGCAATATAGCGAATATTCGTGAAATACACATAGACTGCAATTTAGTTAATATAGTGTGTGGTAATGTGAACATCTGTACCTCAGATGGGTGAGACAGATAAAATCCAGATAGTGGCAGTAGTCTCAGCAAAGCATAGATTGCTGAAATATTTCTGTATACATTTTCTGGGCTGGATTTTACTTGGACTGGTGGCTAGGCTTGGTAGAGGGAGTTCCCAGACCACACCCTTCCAGTACGGGTTTTCCTTTCTACCTAAGGCGATCACAGGTGAGGCCTACTGCAATTAGGCTGGCATAAAGCGCCTCAGAGTAGGTCAGTCTGGGGAGGGAGAGCGAGACTGTTTTGTGAAGCAGAGGCTCTGTGTGTGGTCTCAGTCAGGCTTTGAATAGCCTGAGGTTTGGAGGACCTAGCGACACCTAGAGAACGAGGGTTGCATGCCCAGTGTCTGGAAGACTACTGGGCCACACTCCCCCAAAAGGTACTGGAGTTGCCACAGCCTTGAGGCTGCAGTATTGATGTTGGCTGAGGAAAGCTGAATATGTTGTCCATGTGTGAACTGAGCTCTATGAGTGAGGTAGGGATGTATTGTGTTTAGGTAGCACCTAGGCGGGCAGGAGTTTATTTGTGTTTTAAGTGTTGGCGGGGTGGGAACCTCACCCCACCCAGTGACGTATAACTGGACTATCCTTTATAAGACTGTCAAAATAAATGCACAGTTTGGACATGAAAATCCGTTGTCTGGTGAGATATCTGTGAGTGTGACCCCCTGAAAAGAGACGATCCCTTACAAGTGCTAAAGTATTTTTTTTTATATATATTGTAATTTTTTTCCAAATCTGAAGCTCAGAAGAGACAAAAAAATTTGACTATAAAAAAAGATTATAGCACTATTACCGTATTTTTCGCCCTATAAGACGCACCTGCACATAAGACGCACCTAGGTTTTTGAGGAGGAAAATAAGAAAAAAAAATTTAACCAAAAGGTGTGCTTTTGGTGGGTTTTGAACTAATGGTGATCTGTGCATGACACTACTATGGGGAATCTGTGGGTGGCACTGTTATGGGGATGATCTTGGGTGGCACTGTTATGGGGGATCTGTGGATGGTACTATTATGGGGGGATCTGTGGATGACACTGTTATGGGGGGATCTGTGGATGGCACTGTCATGGGGGGGATCTGAGGGGGGCACTGTTATGGGGGATCTGTGGATGAAACTGTTATGGGGGATATCAGGGGGGCACTGTTATGGGGATCTGTGGATGGCACTGTTATGGGGGTGATCTGTGGATGGCACTGTTATTGGGGGAGATCTGTGCAGGGCACTGTTATGGGGGGATCTGCGGATGGCACTGTTATGGGGGTGATCTGTGGATGGCACTGTTATGGAGGGGATCTGTGGATGGCACTGTTATGGGGGGTGGATCTGTGCATGGCACTGCTATATATGTGTCACCCACAGATCCCCCACCCCATAACAGTGCCATCCACATATACCCACCCCATAATAGTGGCATCCACAGATGCCCTAATATACCGGAGCTAAACCTGTGGGAGGGGTCGGTGGCATGCAAATGCGGCGAGGCCGGTGCGGTCACTGTACTCCGCCCCCGCCGCTCACTCACTGCTTTATTGCCTAAACCTTTTATAATAATAACTTTAATTGAAGTTCCGATCCCCAGCCCAATCTGTACTATTTACTAAATGTCCTGTAGCAGGCAGAGCAGGGCGAAATAGAATATGCCACCTTCCGATCATCACTACTGGTCACCTTTCACGCTCGTGTGTGGAAGGAAAACACCACACCGAGCTTAGGAGGGAAAGGGGATACCAGAATAAGGCCTGGAAACTAGGAAAGAAAGATAGACACCTCCTAGAGAAAACCCTATCTCCAGTCCTGACAGACTACCAGTATAAACAGGCCTCAAAAGTAAGCAAGTTCATACACCGGATACCTAGAATCCGATCTCACCCTATAGGACCCTGGAACTAATGTCAGGACTGAGTCTACCTGTTCCTCGAAAGGGAGGAACGAATAGGAGTCTCCCTCAGGCCTAATGGCAAACAAAAGGGAAAGGCAATGCACACATATAATAAACAAAATACAAAAGGGAAAGAAGACACTTATCTTCAATTAAGCTTTGGTAGCACCAGGAACTCAGCCGAGAACCAAACACAAGCTAACCACAAGTCCAACAGAAGCTATAAACCGCATAGCATAGTGGGAGGAACAACAATAAATAGAAATGGTTAAATGACCACAATAGCCACACCTGGGGAAAGAAAATGTGGCAAGCACCAGAAACAACACAGATGTAATTTAATCCAAAAGGAAAACATGTCAGATGAAACCATGTGTTGCCAGTCTCACAGATCTCCTGCAACCTGTCGCGAGAACGTCCATATGTCTTGGTAAATTCGTGACATCACCTTGCCCAGTTGGAGTAGGCGGGGTGGCAGCCAGCGGGATGTGTGCTGATTGATGTATTTTAGCAACTACTCGCCGATGTATAAATAGCATAGAAGATCTCGCTGCTTTCAAACACCACCTCCTTCCTCAGCAAGGGGTTAAAATGGAAAAGAAACAAAGGCAGGGATCACAAGATTTCACACAATAGTACCCCTCCTTTGGTTGACACTCCTGTAGATAATCAAACAGATGCAGCCATAGTGAAGTACTGACTGCCACCATATATTCAAAGGGTTTATTGTACTTACAAGCGCAAACTTGTTAAGAGCATAAAAGTCACAGACGTACCATGCACAGAAATCGCCTGACCCGGGTTTCTCTTACACGCTTCTTCAGGAGCGATACAAAAAATAATGCAATCCTGCCTTATAAAGTGCAAAAAATTTCACCTATTGCTGACATCATCCTTGAGGGAGATTTAACTCTCTATAGTGTATCAGCGCAGATTTTTCATAAAAACACATAAACTATAACACAAACCATATAGACAGAGTTTAAAAATTAGCTCATCCTTAATTAAAAATACATAAATAAAATATAGTAGTTAAAGTCTGTCACACCAGAAACTCCATCACATGACCGGACAGCTGATCCAAGCCACGCCTGAGACTCCATCACATGACCGGACAGATGATCCAAACCACACCTGAGACGCCATCACATGACCGGACATCTGATCAGAATCACTCAGGGCCTTCTCTCCAATCACAAATGGGCTCCACCACCAGGTTTTGAGAAAAATTAACGGATGACTGTGGTCTGACAGTTGTGAATTTCATTATGTGCAAACGTGAAGAAAAACTAAAACACATCAATGGTTACATTGAATGTTTGCAAGAGGTCTTAAACCCTTATAAAGATCAGAAGGAATATATTGATATGTCTAGTAAATGTCAGACCACCTTACTCAAAATCAGGCTCGGACTGGCCCATAGGGGTACAGGTGAATCCCCCGGTGGGCCCATGAGCAAGGTGGGCCCCTTGTCACCCACCCCCTGCAGAAGTGGCATAACACAGTAGACATACTGCACTAAATATTGATAGACAGTGTACAGCTCTTTAAGAAACTACCTAGTTTATTATTATAGACACGCTCATGTGGCTGAGATGACTTCTAGATACAGAGGCAGGTCAGCCAGTGTTCTCCTTTCCCAGGGACCCACCTTCTCAAAGTCACTGCAGGGACCTAATAATCAATCATCTTGTAGCATCTTGCTTCTGTCTGCTGCTGTGTGAGCAGGTAATATTTGGATGTATCCGTATGGTGGGCCCTCAAAATAAATTTTACTGGTGGGCTGTAGGCATCCCAGTCCGACACTGCTCAAAATTGAGAAAGATGTAAAAAGTAAGAAACAGAAAAAATATGTGAAAGTCTCTGAGGACTGTAAAAATAAAATGATGGAGTCTCAGGCGTGGCTTGGATCAGCTGTCCGGTCATGTGATGGAGTTTCTGACGTGGCTTGGATCAGCTGTCCGGTCGTGTGATGAAGTTTGTGATGTGACAGACATATAATAGGAGGCTTGTTGTATATTTTCAGCTTCTTTTACTTAATATATTTTTTGTATGTATTTTTAATTAAGGATGAGCTAATTTTTTAACTATGTCTATTGCTTTAGGGTTGGTTTGTGTTATAGTTTTTGTGTTTTTATGAAAAATCAGCGCTGATACACTATAGAGGGTTAAATCTCCCTCAAGGATGATGTCAGCAATGGGTGGAACTTTATGCACTTTATAAGGCAGGATTGCATTATGTTTTGTATCGCTCCTGAACAAGCGCCTAAGCGAAACTCGGGTTGGGTGATTTCTGTGTATGGCACGTCTGTGACTTACTTTTCACAAGTTTATGCTTGTAAGTACAATAAACCCTGAATATATGGTAGTAGTCCTTCAGTACTTCACTATGGCTGCATCTGTTTGATTATCTACAGGAGTGTCGACCAAAGGAGGGGTACTATTGTGTGAAATCTGGTGAGCCCTGCCTTTGTGTCTTTTCCATTTTAACCCCTTGCTGAGGAAGGAGGTGGTGTTTGAAAGCAGAGCGATCTTTTATGCTATTTATTTATCCGATTCTGTGATATGTACCCACATCACATTGGAGATCTGCAGCGCAAACCTACAGCTACGTATTTAGTGACATTTTAGTTTTTACTTGCCGATGTGGCTACTCTCTCCCAGGTTGATCAGCTTCAATATGGCATACCAAAGCTTGACCTGACACATGTGATAGGAAGGAGTGGTAGTGCCAGTGACCATGTGCCAGGTACTGTTGAGGACTGGAACATGTCTATGGAGGTGGATTATTGCCTGGTGCAGGAGCCAGTCCGACACAATCGTGGGGAGGGGGGTCAAAAGGGCTTAGCCTCATTGCCGGGGTACTGTCTCACTGTTGCTGGAAAAAACTGACCCAGTGACCCTTGAAATACATGTACTGTCCCTGCCAATTAGAGCTAATTCAGGTGACAACCATGGCGTAAACCTTGCCACACAGTGAGAATCGCAGGGAGCGGCCCTCATTGTCCTCCACATGAGAGTACAATGCAGTGATTTTTTTGGGGAGGAATAATGCCGGCTAGAAATCTTCCAGCAATATTGAGCGCACCATTAGCTCCCTAAAGGCAGCAGACTTGACTAAATGGTACAGCAGCAACTGCATTGCCAGCAACTTGGCCAGGTCAGAATTAAACTTGCACACCATCTGATTGCTGGGTGCATAGACCATGTATTTCATTATTGATGGAGGAGGAATAGGAGTCTGGGCGGAAGAGGCGAAAAGGGATGATGATGATTTGAAGGACACCATACTGCGCATAGATGCGGCCTGGCTGCCACCAGGATGGAATAGATGGAAACTCCTGCTGAAGTGATTGGCTGCCACCTCTGTTTGCCGCTTCATGTGGTTCAATAGAGCTGTGGTACCTACATTTGTGGTTTCCTGCCCACGTATTATTTCGCTATTGTACAGCTTGCACAAGGCAATGCTTCTGTCATCCGACAGCGTAGAGAATACTTGCGGGACATACTTGCGCATCAGCGGTAGAGACAGCTGAGCTCAGCTTAGCATTGACACGTTTTGGGCCTAAGCCACACACAAAGTCAGCGGCATCACCAGATCCCAAAGCAGATGTGGCCCTGGCTGTTCTTTGGGAGGTATGTGGTCTATTATTGATGCCACCATCACCCTCCTCACCCTGTTTCCTCCTCAGCACTTCTAGATCCTGCCTAACATGCAATCATCATCTGAGTGCTTACACTACCTTCCACTTCTATCAGACTGTAGGATATCATGGAGGGTTCTTTGAACCCCTCCACTGCTCTGCCTCGACTGCCAATACTGCAGCTACGGGTGCCACTTTTCGGCTACGGGTGCCACCATATTCGGCCTAAATTCGTTATCTTTCACAGATACTTTTGTGTGCTGGCCTTTGTATTGGAGTTGATCATCTATATGCTGTTTTAGTTAAATTGAACAAGTCCAAAAGAAAGAAAATTTCAACCATGTGGAAAAATAAATGAATGTTAATGGGTGATTAAGGGCCAGGTTCATGCTTAATGTCACGTTGTCACTCACAGGTGAATTTCCCTAGCTTGTGTAGTGTTGTACTGATCACGTATATATGCTGGCTTAATGAAATTGAACAAGTCTCCAAAAAATATATTATTCCAACTGTGTGGAAACTGTACAGTGCCTTGCAAAAGTATTTATCCCCCTTGACTTTTTTCGCATTTTGTTACATTATAGCTTTAAGTTCATTGTTTTGTTAATCTGCATTTTGTGTGATGGATCGGAACACAATAGTCTAAGTTGGTGAAGTGAAATGAGAAAAAGATATAAATAAACCTAGTGTTTGAAATAGAAAACAGAAAATTGGCATGTGCATACAGTATGTATTCACCCCCTTTGTTAGGAAGCCCATAAAAAGCTCTGGTGCAACTAATTACCTTCAGAAGTCACATAATTAGTGAACTGATGTCCACCTGTGTGCAATCGACATGATCTGTCATTACATATACACACCTCTTTTGAAAGACCCCAGAGGCTGCAACACCTAATCAAGAGGTATCACTAACCAAACCCTGCCAAGAAGACCAAGGAACTCTCCAAACAAGTAAGGGACAATGTTGTTGAGAAGTACAAGTCAGGGTTAGGTTATAAAAAAATATCCAAGTATTTGATGATCCCCAGGAGCACCAACAAATCTATCATAACCAAATGGAAAGACCATGGCACAAGAGGAAACCTGTCAAGAGATGGCCACCTACCAAAACTCACGGATCGGGCAAGGAGGGTATTAATCTGAGAGGCAGCACAGAGACCTAAGGTAACTCTGGAGGAGCTGCAGAGTTCCACAGCAGAGACTGGAGTATCTGTACATAGGAGGACAATAAACCATACGCTACATAGAATTGGGCTTTATGGCAGAGTGGCCAGAAGAAAGCCATTACTTTCAGCTAAAAACAAAAAGGCATATTGTGAGTTTGCGAAAAGGCATGTGGGAGATTCCCAAAATGTATGGAGGAAGGTGCTCTGGTCTGATGAGACTAAAATTGAACTTTTCGGCCATTAAAGAAAACGCTATGTCTGGTGCAAACCCAACACATCACATCACCCAAAGAACACCATGGTGGTGGCAACATCATGCTGTGGGGATATTTTTAGCAGTTGGGACTGGGAAACTGGTCAGAGTTGAGGGAAAGATGGATGGTGCTAAATACAGGGATATTCTTGAGCAAAACCTGTACCACTCTGTGTGTGATTTGAGGCTAGGACAGAGGTTCACCTTCCAGCAGGACAATGACCCTAAACACACTGCTAAAGCAACACTTGAGTGGTTTAAGGGGAAACATGTAAATGTGTTGGAATGGCCTAGTCAAAGCCCAGATCTCAATTCAATAGAAAATCTGTGGTCAGACTTAAATATTGCTGTTCACAAGCACAAACCATCCAACTTAAAGGAGCTGGAGCAGTTTTGCAAGGAGGAATGGACAAAAATCCCAGTGGTAAGATGTGGCAAGCTCATAGAGACTTATCCCAGGTGACTTGGAGCTGTGATTTCCGCAAGTGGCTCTACAAAGTATTGACTTTACGGGGGTGAATATTTATGCACATTGACTTTTTCTGTTATTTTGTCCTATTTGATGTATGTTTCACAATAAAAAAAAATTAAAAAAATCTTCAAAATTGTGGGCATTTCTGTAAATTTAATTATGCAAATCCTCAAACAATCCATGTTAATTCCAGGTTGTGAAACACCAAAATACGAAAAAAGTCAAGGGGAGTAAATACTTTTACAAGGCACTGTATATGCGGAAATGAACTATTGAGGCCTGACTATTAATATCACATTAGCACTCACGTTAACACTTGTTACCCTAGCCTGTGTACTGGTGCACTGATCACCTATATGCTGGTTAGAAATAGAATTCATGGAAATCGATGATTGAGGCTTGATGCTCAATTTGTCGTTATCACTTACAGGAAAGTAGTTTGTAGTTTGGTTTACTACTGATCACCTATATGCTGCTTTAAGTAAAATGGACAATCCCCACAAAAATTTTATTCTAACCGTGTGGATACAGTATGAGCAGGAATTGATGAGTAAGGCCTGATGCTCAAATTCATGTTAACACTCTCAGGTATATTGCTGTCCTAAGGCCTCTTTCACACTTGCGTTGTCCGGATCCGGCGTGTACTCCACTTGCCGGAATTACACGCCGGATCCGGAAAAACGCAAGTGTACTGAAAGCATTTGAAGACGGATCCGTCTTCAAAATGCTTTCAGTGTTACTATGGCACCCAGGACGCTATTAAAGTCCTGGTTGCCATAGTAGTAGTGGGGAGCGGGGGAGCGGCATACTTACCATCCGTGCAGCTCCCGGGGCGCTCCAGAATGACGTCAGAGCGCCCCAGGCGCATGGATGACGTGTACATGCGATCACGTGATCCATGCGCTTGGGGCGCCCTGACGTCACTCTGGAGCGCCCCGGGAGCCGCACGGATGGTAAGTATGCTGCTCCCCGCTCCCCACTACACTTTACCATGGCTGCCAGGACTTTAGCGTCCCGGCAGCCATGGTAACCATTGAGAAAAAGCTAAACGTCGCATCCGGCAATGCGCCGAAACGACGTTTAGCTTAAGGCCGGATCCGGATCAATGCCTTTCAATGGGCATTCATTCCGGATCCGGCCTTGCGGCAAGTGTTCCGGATTTTTGGCCGGAGCAAAAAGCGCAGCATGCTGCGCTATTTGCTGCGGCCAAAAAACGTTCCGTTCCGGAACGGAAGCCATCCTGATGCATCCTGAAGGACGGACTGTCCATTCAGAATGCATTAGGAAAATCCTGATCAGTATTCTTCCGGCATAGAGCCCCGACGACGGAACTCTATGCCGGAAGACTATAACGCAGGTGTGAAAGAGCCCTAAGCTGTGTATTGTTTTAGTAATCACGTATATATGCTGGTTAATTAAATTGAACAATCCCCCCCCCCCCTTCCCCATTACAACTGTGTGCAAATGGATTTCACAGAAACAGATGATTAAGGCCTGAACTCAGTTTTTCATTATCATTTACTGTTCACTCACTAGTTTGGTGTGCTACTGATTACCTAGATGCTGGTTTAATTAAATTGAACAATGCCCGTAAAAAAAAAAAAAAATGTAACCGTATGGATATAGAAGAAACGGACGATTGAGGCCTGATGCTCAAAATCACATTAACACTCACAGGTAAAAAAATTGGGACTAAACTGTGTCTGTTTGTGTGTAGATAATAAATGGATTCAGCCCTAATATTTTGTTTTCAGTCACTGATCACTGGTACATTTTTTCAAACCAAAATAAATAAATTAAATTAAATATGTGAGATTACCTGACTCAGAGATCTCAGTAGTATACTATATGTTATGCTAGATTGATGGTATAACACATGTTTACAGTTTTCACTTATTCCACCCCCCAAAAAAAGGTTTCTGATAAAATAGGGAAAAAATATTAAATCAAACACTTGACAGCACATAAACATGAGAGGTCAGCAAACTAAAACCTAAGACTGCCGCCCGACATGTTTCACCAGCTAATCTGGCTTCATCAGAGGTTTGGGCAGCATTAAATGCAGAACACCATGGATGGGATATAAATGACCTAGGTACTATAATTGACAGATGATTGCCCCTATCAGAGCTGCATGATGTAATTAAAGTAGGTGTGAGTCCATAGACGTTTATCCAATTTGAAGTTTTCAAATGAACAGAATACAGAAGTATTGGAATGCATTGTAAAAGGGATCAGATCCCCAAAAGTTGAAGTCCCAAAGTGGGACAAAAAATAAAGTAAAAAAAGTTAAGTTTCCCCCCAAAAAAACTCAAAGTGTCAAGTAAAAATAAACAAAAATGTCATTTTCCCCAAATGTTTTTGAGGGTCACCAGCAGGCCATCAATCATAATTTTTAAAGGGTGTGTATGATGCCCTCCTTTATGTGTAACTAAGGGTATATCGGTAATTTTTTAGACGGTCAGCTCAGGTGCAGGTCCTCGCATATAATTTTTTAGAGGGTCAGCTCAGCTACAGGCCCTCGCATTAATTTTTTTAAAGGGTCAGCTCACCAGCAGGCAGGCCCTCACCTACAATCTTTTACAGGGTCAGCTCACCTTCAGGACCTCGCATATAATTTTTTAGAGGGTCAGCTCACCAGCAGGCTTTCACTTACAATCTTTTACTGGGCCAGCTCACCAGGAGGCCCGCACCTAAAATCTTTTACAGGGTCATCTCAACAGCAGGCCCTCGCATATAATTTTTTACAGGGTTAGCTCACCAGCAGGCCTGCACCTAATATCTTTTACAGTGTCAGCTCACTTGCAGGCCAGCACCTAAAATCTTTTACAGGGTCAGCTCACCTGCATGCCCACACCTAAAATATTTTACAGGGTCAGCTCACCTGCAGGCCCTAACCTAATTATACCTTACCTAATAAGTAATTTGCACGCATGCTGCCTTGCTTGGATGTGGTAGCCATAGCTCTTTCTCAGGCTCCCTCTCCGGAATCAAACCATTATTCCCTCGTTACCCATGGTCTACATAGTTTGGGCTGAAAATAACATCGAAAGTTGATAGGGCAGACATCCGAATGGACGTGCGATTGTCCCCAGGTTATCTAGAGTCGCCAAATCGGCAGCAGGCCCTCACCCAAATGTTCGGTTCCATGTAATTTTTGACAGCCCTTTCACTTAATGCATAGGCTTTATGAGTGTAAGAGTCCCACTACCTGAACAATTGTACCACAATGTGAATGAGGCCCTCCTTTATGTGATCTACAGGTTGTATCGGAGTGCCTCTTTCTTGTAATTTTTGGCAGCACTTGCACTTTATATACAAGTAAATATACAGGAAAGAATGTTTCCTAACAATTTTTCCTCTAAATTCAATTTTATCTTCGGTTTTGTGCGTATTATTGTCTGTAAAAGTGGTGTACTACTCGGACAACATCGTTCCCAGCAGCGACCTGGGTGTCCAAGATGCATCCAGACAACCCACCCATGCTATTCCCGAACCATTTCAGTGGTGTTTCCATCAATTTCTGACATTTTCCTATGAACCAGGCATCCTCCCCTCTTCAGAGCAGGGGGTACCTGGTTTAATGCTCGGGTTTTTCTATTGACTTCCATTATACTAGGTGCTCGATCAACACTAATACTCATCCATTTTCTTGCAGAGAAGCAGTCGCAGCCGTCTTGATCGAAGACACTGTACAAAATTTATTTTCATCACGACATCACACTGGCCGGGCGCATTGACGTCATCACTGATGATGTCATTGCACCTGGCCAGCTAGCGAGATTTTGTATCCTTAATCAAGATTGGTGCAATGGCCTCTTTTGATTCTTTTTTTATTTTTATTTTTTCTTCACAGTTGTTTGCTATGTAGACTTTACTATTGCTCCAAAACTATAATTAAGGTCTCATGCACATGACAGAGAAGTGTACAGGAGGTTGTACAGTGACCCAAGTTGCTCCATGCAGTATGGTACTACAGAGCTGTAATGACTTTGTGTCACCTTGTACCATGCCTTGTATAAAAAAAAAGCTATTCTCTCTGATAATAGATGCTCTGAGGTAGTTTAGAGGTTAAAATATTGTTTCATTGGTGGTCTAGGGTGGTGAAAGAATAAATAGTAGTGTTGTGGAAATTTTATTAGGATGTGTATTTAATATATTGTGTATTGTCATCATGTCTCTTAGTTTCAGGGTAAACCATTGGAGTGGATATCTTCCTGTGTATGTCCTGTTACAGCTGCTGGGCGCAGAGGTCTCCATCGGCGAATGGTCCATGTGCTAAGCACTGGGCTGTGGGCCGGGGGAGACTGATGTGTTCAGCAGAGCAGTGTTTTGTTGGCTGATGTATGGACGCCGGCTAGGGCCCCCGCGGAAGACGTGGATTTATTGGCTTGGCGTGGATGCATTTGTTAAGAGAACAATATATAAAAGGAACGTGCGTTTGTTGTCTCTAGTGCGCCTGATCAGCTGCTGGAGATAATGACGTTGTCCTGTAAATAAACATGCATGAGGATCATAGTAACTTTATCTGGCATTGATCACTGAGCAAGGCTGGATAAATTTATCTCCAGTGGTAATGGTAGGTTATAGTATACATGTGTTTGTTAGCTAGCTAGGTTATTCTAAATGATGGTGTCTTGTCTTCCTATGTCATCACTTCCTGTATGTCATCACTTCCTGTATCTTTGTGTTGGGCCAGCCCCTTTTACACCTTTTGTTAGTAAATAAAAGAACAGACTGGGCATAGAGGAGGAGGAGTTGCTCAGAATTAAATCAAGATGGTAACACCTGGGTCTGGCTCTGACTGCAGCTAAGGGAATAGGGATTTACCTTTTTCTTTACACAAACTTTGATGCAAGCTGATTATAACTATTAATATTTCTACAACAGAAGTAACTCTGGTAATCTAGGATAATGAAAGGATTAAAAGGGTATTCCAGATATTTCAATTTATCCCCTATCCACAAGATAGGTGATAACTATTTGATCGATGGGGGTCCTATCACTGGAACCATCCTCTGCAGCCTCCATCAAATGAATGGAGCAGCTGTTCACACATGCGTGTGGCATTTTTTTCATTTCTATGGAAATTTGGGGGATAGCAGAGCATTGTACTTGGCTATCTCCAGAACTCCCATAGAAATGAATAGATTGGCTGTGCGCATGTGCTACTGTTCACTCTATTCATTTCAGGGACCTGCAGTGGGTACTGAACCCCTGTTCTCGTGATTGATAGAGGTTCCAGCGGTAGGACCCCCACCAATCTCATAGTTATCTCCTATCCTGTGGACAGGGTATAACTTGAAACAACCGGAATACCCCCTTTAATGGCAATAACCCTGGTTGTCTAGTGTTGTGAAGAGGTTAATGGTAACATCAAGTTCATTTTAAGCTCCAAATAACTTTTAAGGTGTTAAAAGGTTAAATGTAGCATGCAGTGACCAACACCTTTTCCCAAAAAAATAATAATATGAGTTCAAATGTGCTAGAAAGCAGAATGCTGGTGGATTGGCCACAAACTAATGTGTATGGAGGGACTGATAGCTTCATTCAGGGAAGTCATAAAGACAAGGCATTTTGCTTTTTATAATGCCCAATTCATGCTTATACTGTCAGTTTCACCTTCCTGTCCTCTTATCTTCCTGTTAAAAGAAAGATGCTATTGAGCTACACAGTGTCTATAATCAAGCACAGCCCTCTGTCCAATAATTACGGAGAGGTCTCCGTGACTAGAGTTTGGGATCAATGGAGAATTTTTATCCTGGGGAATCCAGAATGGTTTAGTGTAATACCTACCTAATATCTCTGGTGATGTAGAGTAATAAAGGGGTAAATATTGATATGCATAATCCATGGTGGTCTAGGATTGTTATGGGTAAATATTTACTATCCCTTGAGATCTACATTAGTTTACAGATTTGCACATTATTATATAATCACATTGTTTGGGATGTTAAACGGGGTTAATTGTGATGGTCCTTGACAGGAAGGTGAACCTATTAATTATTTTTACTTTAAATAAGGTTGAAATCCCCTCATTACCTTCATACAACAATCCAGTTAAATTATAACATTCTTTTGCCTAAAACTGCCAGTTAATGGGGTTAGCTACTTTGTGGCTATTGTTGACCAATGTGTGTGTAAGATGACTACATGACACTAATGTATACTTAGCAAATATTCTGTGCCATCTGTTAGATTTCATAAGTCATGTCCCCTTGTGGGGCCTCCTTCTGTGTTGTCCACACAGAGATCCTGTCTAGAGAGGAAAACACAAGAACCGACATATACCTCAGATATAACAGTATAAGATAACAAAGGGGCCTAGACAATACAGTATGCAATAGAAACATGTAGGAGAAAAGAACGGCACTCACCCCTTCTTTGCGCTGAATCAAATATTCTTTTATTTGCAGTGTTGAGCAGACACAAACATGGGAAAGTAACCCGGTGAATGGGCGACGGCCATTTCGCACCTAAGTGCTTCCTCTGGCCCGTGATCAGGTGCTCAATTCACCTGGTCTTTTTAAAACAGTCAGACAGTGACGTCAAATTACATGCGCAAGATCGGCATTGCACCTGAACGGCGCCTACCAACGTGCGTCATCGCAAGCCACGTCACAGCTGATTAGACAAATCACAATGTAGCAATTAAAAACACTCCTTAGACGGGAGAACAGATGGATATTGCGCTCTAACGCAATGGGACCCCTGGGGCTGAATGATAAAATTGATATGAGTATATTCCTGTGAAGACCCGTTGCCTACGCAGTCTGTGCTACATGGTACTGTAATATTTCAATATTGTTTTTAATTGCTACATTGTGATTTGTCTAATCAGCTGTGACGTGGCTTGCAATGACGCACGTTGGTAGGCGCCGTTCAGATGCAATGCCGATCGTGCGCATGTAATTTGACGTCACTGTCTGACTGTTTTAAAAAGGAAATCGCACAGGTACTTGGCTGAATATGATAGTGATGTAAATATCTCTGGGTAAAACATGTATAAATAGCCCCCACGATGCACAGTGTGAATACGTTAAACTAACACTGTGCAAAAAAAGTTGATAGTACAACGGAAATATACACACGATGAATGGGGACTAATATCAGCCCGGAGCCGTGTCCAGTCAAAAATGACACAAGGTAGGTCAATGAGTCCGCATATCAGAGTGTGTATAAAATAGGGCTACAAGTGACCACAGCTGCTAGCTGCAATATACATTGGTACAAGATACATCAACAACGTGCCTATAGTAAATATGTAAATGAACATACAGTGAGGATAGAACTGCATGCAGGTGGTTTGGGGAAACCAGTGGCCTGTCAGAAAAAGTGTCCAGACATTAGATCATATGTCATGGCCCAATGGTGAACCCACAAACCACACAACCATTGCATGTAAATAACACAATATAACTGTGAGGAACATTGTCAATTACCCATGATGAGTGAAGTACCCGAGGCAAAAGAAATGCCTATGCCCCAACGCGCATTTTTGCCATCCTACTGGATTGGTCAGAGAGGATAACACATCTTGAAATTTGTTTCATGTCTGATTCGTTGAACTTGTAAAAAATATATGATTCGTGTCTAGGGATGAGCGAACTCGAACTGTATAGTTCGGGTTCGTACCGAATTTTGGGGTGTCCGTGACACGGACCCGAACCAGGACATTTTCGTTAAAGTCCGGGTTCGGGTTCGGTGTTCGTCGCTTTCTTGGCGCTTTTGTGACGCTTTCTTGGCGCTTTTTGAAAGGCTGCAAAGCAGCCAATCAACAAGCGTCATACTACTTGCCCCAAGAGGCCGTCACAGCCATGCCTACTATTGGCATGGCTGTGATTGGCCAGAGCACCATGTGACCCAGCCTCTATTTAAGCTGGAGTCACATAGCGCCGCCCGTCACTCTGCTCTGATTAGCGTAGGGAGAGGTTGCGGCTGCGACAGTAGGGCGAGATTAGGCAGATTAACTCCTCCAAAGGACTTGATTATTGATCGATCTGCAGCTGTGGATCATTGAGCTGCTGATACTCAATTGCTCACTGTTTTTAGGCTGCCCAGACCGTTTGTCAGTCACATTTTTCTGGGGTGATCGGCGGCCATTTTGTGTCTTGTGGTGCGCCAGCACAAGCTGCAACCAAGTGCATTTAACCCTCAATGGTGTGGTTGTTTTTTGGCTAAAGCCTACATCAGGGTGAAGCTGTCACACCAAGTGCATTTAACCAGCAATAGTCTGTTTATTTTTTGGCCATATACTACATCAGGGGCAAGCTGCGCCTGTCACCAAGTGCATTTAACCCTCAATGGTGTGGTTGTTTTTTGGCTAAAGCCTACATCAGGGTGAAGCTGTCACACCAAGTGCATTTAACCAGCAATAGTCTGTTTATTTTTTGGCCATATACTACATCAGGGGCAAGCTGCGCCTGTCACCAAGTGCATTTAACCCTCAATGGTGTGGTTGTTTTTTGGCTAAAGCCTACATCAGGGTGAAGCTGTCACACCAAGTGCATTTAACCAGCAATAGTCTGTTTATTTTTTGGCCATATACTACATCAGGGGCAAGCTGCGCCCGTCACCAAGTGCATTTAACCAGCAATAGTCTGTTTATTTTTTGGCCATATACTACATCAGGGGCAAGCTGCGCCTGTCACCAAGTGCATTTAACCCTCAATGGTGTGGTTGTTTTTTGGCTAAAGCCTACATCAGGGTGAAGCTGTCACACCAAGTGCATTTAACCAGCAATAGTCTGTTTATTTTTTGGCCATATACTACATCAGGGGCAAGCTGCGCCCGTCACCAAGTGCATTTAACCCTCAGTAGTGTGGTTGGTCAAGCTATCACACCAAGTGCATTTAACCAGCAATAGTCTGTTCATTTTTTGGCCATATACTAAATCAGGGGCAAGCTGCACCCGTCACCAAGTGCATTTAACCAGCAATAGTCTGTTCATTTTTTGGCCATATACTACATCAGGGGCAAGCTGCGCCCGTCACCAAGTGCATTTAACCCTCAGTAGTGTGGTTGGTCAAGCTGTGACACCAAGTGCATTTAACCAGCAATAGTCTGTTTATTTTTTGGCCATATACTACATCAGGGGCAAGCTGCGCCCGTCACCAAGTGCATTTAACCCTCAGTAGTGTGGTTGGTCAAGCTATCACACCAAGTGCATTTAACCAGCAATAGTCTGTTCATTTTTTGGCCATATACTAAATCAGGGGCAAGCTGCGCCCGTCACCAAGTGCATTTAACCAGCAATAGTCTGTTCATTTTTTGGCCATATACTACATCAGGGGCAAGCTGCGCCCGTCACCAAGTGCATTTAACCCTCAGTAGTGTGGTTGGTCAAGCTGTGACACCAAGTGCATTTAACCAGCAATAGTCTGTTCATTTTTTGGCCATATACTACATCAGGGGCAAACTGCGCCCGTCACCAAGTGCATTTAACCCTCAGTAGTGTGGTTGGTCAAGCTGTGACACCAAGTGCATTTAACCAGCAATAGTCTGTTCATTTTTTGGCCATATACTACATCAGGGGCAAGCTGCGCCCGTCACCAAGTGCATTTAACCCTCAGTAGTGTGGTTGGTCAAGCTGTCACACCAAGTGCATTTAACCAGCAATAGTCTGTTCATTTTTTGGCCATATACTAAATCAGGGGCAAGCTGCGCCCGTCACCAAGTGCATTTAACCAGCAATAGTCTGTTCATTTTTTGGCCATATACTACATCAGGGGCAAGCTGCGCCCGTCACCAAGTGCATTTAACCCTCAGTAGTGTGGTTGGTCAAGCTGTGACACCAAGTGCATTTAACCAGCAATAGTCTGTTCATTTTTTGGCCATATACTACATCAGGGGCAAGCTGCGCCCGTCACCAAGTGCATTTAACCCTCAGTAGTGTGGTTGGTCAAGCTGTGACACCAAGTGCATTTAACCAGCAATAGTCTGTTCATTTTTTGGCCATATACTACATCAGGGGCAAGCTGCGCCCGTCACCAAGTGCATTTAACCAGCAATAGTGTGGTTATTTTTTGGCCATATCCCAGTCTAATTCTGTCACTAAATCCATACCGGTCACCCAGCGCCTAAATACTAGGCCTCAAATTTATATCCCGCTAAATCTCTTGTTACCGCTGTCCTGTTGTGGCTGGGAAAGTTATTTAGTGTCCGTCAAAGCACATTTTTTGTTCTGGGTTGAAATACAATTCCCAATTTAGCAATTTCATAATTTAGTGGTTTCTGCTATATCAGAGCTATTTGAAATCTATCCCTAAAAGGGTATATAATATTCAAGGTGCACATAGGGTCATTCAGAATAACTTCACACACACATGCTACTGTGCATTTCCAGGTCCAATTCTGTTAGTAAATCCATACCGGTCACTCAGCGCCTAAATACTAGGCCTCAAATTTATATCCCGCTAAATCTCTCGTTACCGCTGTCCTGTTGTGGCTGGGAAAGTTATTTAGTGTCCGTCAAAGCACATTTTTTGTTCTGGGTTGAAATACAATTCCCAATTTAGCAATTTCATAATTTAGTGGTTTCTGCTATATCAGAGCTATTTGAAATCTATCCCTAAAAGGGTATATAATATTCAAGGTGCACATAGGGTCATTCAGAATAACTTCACACACACGCTACTGTGCATTTCCAAGTCTAATTCTGTTAGTAAATCCATACCGGTCACCCAGCGCCTAAATACTAGGCCTCAAATTTATATCCCGCTAAATCTCTCGTTACCGCTGTCCTGTTGTGGCTGGGAAAGTTATTTAGTGTCCGTCAAAGCACATTTTTTGTTCTGGGTTGAAATACAATTCCCAATTTAGCAATTTCATAATTTAGTGGTTTCTGCTATATCAGAGCTATTTGAAATCTATCCCTAAAAGGGTATATAATATTCAAGGTGCACATAGGGTCATTCAGAATAACTTCACACACACACGCTACTGTGCATATCCCAGTCTAATTCTGTCACTAAATCCATACCGGTCACCCAGCGCCTAAATACTATGCCTCAAATTTATATCCCGCTAAATCTCTCGTTACCGCTGTCCTGTTGTGGCTGGGAAAGTTATTTAGTGTCCGTCAAAGCACATTTTTTGTTCTGGGTTGAAATACAATTCCCAATTTAGCAATTTCATAATTTAGTGGTTTCTGCTATATCAGAGCTATTTGAAATCTATCCCTAAAAGGGTATATAATATTCAAGGTGCACATAGGGTCATTCAGAATAACTTCACACACACACGCTACTGTGCATATCCCAGTCTAATTCTGTCACTAAATCCATACAGGTCACCCAGCGCCTAAATACTAGGCCTCAAATTTATATCCCGCTAAATCTCTCGTTACCGCTGTCCTGTTGTGGCTGGGAAAGTTATTTAGTGTCCGTCAAAGCACATTTTTTGTTCTGGGTTGAAATACAATTCCCAATTTAGCAATTTCATAATTTAGTGGTTTCTGCTATATCAGAGCTATTTGAAATCTATCCCTAAAAGGGTATATAATATTCAAGGTGCACATAGGGTCATTCAGAATAACTTCACACACACACTACTGTGCATTTCCAAGTCTAATTCTGTCACTAAATCCATACCGGTCACCCAGCGCCTAAATACTAGGCCTCAAATTTATATCCCGCTGAATTTGAATACAATACATTGGGCCAAATAATATTTTTGTTGTTGTGGTGAACCATAACAATGAGGAAAACATCTAGTAAGGGACGCGGACGTGGACATGGTCGTGGTGGTTTTAGTGGACCCTCTGGTGCTGGGAGAGGACGTGGCCGTTCTGCCACATCCACACGTCCTAGTGTACCAACTACCTCAGGTCCCAGTAGCCGCCAGAATTTACAGCGATATATGGTGGGGCCCAATGCCGTTCTAAGGATGGTAAGGCCTGAGCAGGTACAGGCATTAGTCAATTGGGTGGCCGACAGTGGATCCAGCACGTTCACATTATCTCCCACCCAGTCTTCTGCAGAAAGCGCACAGATGGCGCCTGAAAACCAACCCCATCAGTCTGTCACATCACTCCCATGCATACCAGGGAAACTGTCTCAGCCTCAAGTTATGCAGCAGTCTCTTATGCTGTTTGAAGACTCCGCTGGCAGGGTTTCCCAAGGGCATCCACCTAGCCCTTCCCCAGCGGTGAAAGACATAGAATGCACTGACGCACAACCACTTATGTTTCCTGATGATGAGGACATGGGAATACCACCTCAGCATGTCTCTGATGATGACGAAACACAGGTGCCAACTGCTGCGTCTTTCTGCAGTGTGCAGACTGAACAGGAGGTCAGGGATCAAGACTGGGTGAAAGACGATGCAGGGGACGATGAGGTCCTAGACCCCACATGGAATGAAGGTCGTGCCACAGACTTTCACAGTTCGGAGGAAGAGGCAGTGGTGAGACCGAGCCAACAGCGTAGCAAAAGAGGGAGCAGTGGGCAAAAGCAGAACACCCGCCGCCAAGAGACTCCGCCTGCTACTGACCGCCGCCATCTGGGACCGAGCACCCCAAAGGCAGCTTCAAGGAGTTCCCTGGCATGGCACTTCTTCAAACAATGTGCTGACGACAAGACCCGAGTGGTTTGCACGCTGTGCCATCAGAGCCTGAAGCGAGGCATTAACGTTCTGAACCTGAGCACAACCTGCATGACCAGGCACCTGCATGCAAAGCATGAACTGCAGTGGAGTAAACACCTTAAAACCAAGGAAGTCACTCAGGCTCCCCCTGCTACCTCTTCTGCTGCTGCCGCCTCGGCCTCTTCTGCTGCTGCCGTCTCGGCCTCTTCTGCTGCTGCCGCCTCGGCCTCTTCCTCCGCCTCTGGAGGAACGTTGGCACCTGCCGCCCAGCAAACAGGGGATGTACCACCAACACCACCACCACCACCTCCGTCACCAAGCGTCTCAACCATGTCACACGGCAGCGTTCAGCTCTCCATCTCACAAACATTTGAGAGAAAGCGTAAATTCCCACCTAGCCACCCTCGATCCCTGGCCCTGAATGCCAGCATTTCTAAACTACTGGCCTATGAAATGCTCATTTAGGCTGGTGGACACAGACAGCTTCAAACAGCTCATGTCGTTTGCTGTCCCACAGTATGTTGTTCCCAGCCGCCACTACTTCTCCAAGAGAGCCGTGCCTTCCCTGCACAACCAAGTATCCGATAAAATCAAGTGTGCACTGCGCAACGCCATCTGTAGCAAGGTCCACCTAACCACAGATACGTGGACCAGTAAGCACGGCCAGGGACGCTATATCTCCCTAACTGCACACTGGGTAAATGTAGTGGCAGCTGGGCCCCAGGCGGAGAGCTGTTTGGCTCACGTCCTTCCGCCGCCAAGGATCGCAGGGCAACATTCTTTGCCTCCTGTTGCCACCTCCTCCTTCTCGGCTTCCTCCTCCTCTTCTTCCACCTGCTCATCCAGTCAGCCACACACCTTCACCACCAACTTCAGCACAGCCCGGGGTAAACGTCAGCAGGCCATTCTGAAACTCATATGTTTGGGGGACAGGCCCCACACCGCACAGGAGTTGTGGCGGGGTATAGAACAACAGACCGACGAGTGGTTGCTGCCGGTGAGCCTCAAGCCCGGCCTGGTGGTGTGTGATAATGGGCGAAATCTCGTTGCAGCTCTGGGACTAGCCAATTTGACGCACATCCCTTGCTTGGCGCATGTGCTGAATTTGGTGGTGCAGAAGTTCATACACAACTACCCCGACATGTCAGAGCTGCTGCATAAAGTGCGGGCCGTCTGTTCGCGCTTCCGGCGTTCACATCCTGCTGCTGCTCGCCTGTCTGCGCTACAGCGTAACTTCGGCCTTCCCGCTCACCGCCTCATATGCGACGTGCCCACCAGGTGGAACTCCACCTTGCACATGCTGGACAGACTGTTGCGCTGTTTCGAGTACTCCACCAACATGGCCAGTGGCGATGACGCCGTTATCAGCGTTACAATACCACTTCTATGTCTCCTTGAGAAAACACTTAGGGCGATGATGGAAGAGGAGGTGGCCCAGGAGGAGGAGGAGGAGGAGGAGGAGGAAGAGGGGTCATTTTTAGCACTTTCAGGCCAGTCTCTTCGAAGTGACTCAGAGGGAGGTTTTTGGCAACAGCAGAGGCCAGGTACAAATGTGGCCAGCCAGGGCCCACTACTGGAGGACGAGGAGGACGAGGATGAGGAGGAGGTGGTGGAGGAGGATGAGGATGAAGCATGGTCACAGCGGGTTGGCACCCAACGCAGCTCGGGTCCATCACTGGTGCGTGGCTGGGGGGAAAGGCAGGACGATGACGATACGCCTCCCAAAGAGGACAGCTTGTCCTTACCCCTGGGCAGCCTGGCACACATGAGCGACTACATGCTGCAGTGCCTGCGCAACGACAGCAGAGTTGCCCACATTTTAACCTGTGCGGACTACTGGGTTGCCACCCTGCTGGATCCACGCTACAAAGACAATGTGCCCACCTTACTTCCTGCACTGGAGCGTGATAGGAAGATGCGCGAGTACAAGCGCACGTTGGTAGACGCGCTACTGAGAGCATTCCCAAATGTCACAGGGGAACAAGTGGAAGCCCAAGGCCAAGGCAGAGGAGGAGCAAGAGGTCGTCAAGGCAGCTGTGTCAATGCCAGCTCCTCTGAGGGCAGGGTTAGCATGGCAGAGATGTGGAAAACTTTTGTCCAACACGCCACAGCTAACTGCACCACCACCTGATACGCAACGTGTTAGCAGGAGGCAACATTTCACTAACATGGTGGAACAGTACATGTGCACACCCCTCCACGTACTGACTGATGGTTCGGCCCCATTCAACTTCTGGGTCTCTAAATTGTCCACGTGGCCAGAGCTAGCCTTTTATGCCTTGGAGGTGCTGGCCTGCCCGGCGGCCAGCGTTTTGTCTGAACGTGTATTCAGCACGGCAGGGGGCGTCATTACAGACAAACGCAGCCGCCTGTCTACAGCCAATGTGGACAAGCTGACGTTCATAAAAATGAACCAGGCATGGATCCCACAGGATCTGTCCGTCCCTTGTCCAGATTAGACATTAACTACCTCCCCTTAACCATATATTATTGGACTCCAGGGCACTTCCTCATTCAATCCTATTTTTATTTTCATTTTACCATTATATTGCGAGGCTACCCAAAGTTGAATGAACCTCTCCTCTGTCTGGGTGCCGGGGCCTAAATATATGCCAATGGACTGTTCCAATGTTGGGTGACGTGAAGCCTGATTCTCTGCTATGACATGCAGACTGATTCTCTGCTGACATGAAGCCAGATCCTCTGTTACGGGACCTCTCTCCTCTGCCTGGGTGCTGGGCCTAAATTCATGAAAATGGACTCTTACAGTGGTGGGTGACGTGAAGCCTGATTCTCTGCTATGACATGAAGACTGATTCTTTGCTGACATGAAGCCAGATTGTCTGTTACGGGACCTCTCTCCTCTGCCTGGGTGCTGGGCCTAAATATATGCCAATGGACTGTTGCAGTGGTGGCTGACGTGAAGCCTCATTCTCTGCTATGACATGCAGACTAATTCTCTGCTGACATGAAGCCAGATTGTCTGTTACGGGACCTCTCTCCTCTGCCTGGGTGCTGGGCCTAAATATATGCCAATGGACTGTTGCAGTGGTGGGTGACGTGAAGCCTCATTCTCTGCTATGACATGCAGACTAATTCTCTGCTGACATGAAGCCAGATTGTCTGTTACGGGACCTCTCTCCTCTGCCTGTGTGCTGGGCCTAAATATATGCCAATGGACTGTTGCAGTGGTGGCTGACGTGAAGCCTCATTCTCTGCTATGACATGCAGACTAATTCTCTGCTGACATAAAGCCAGATTGTCTGTTACGGGACCTCTCTCCTCTGCCTGGGTGCTGGGCCTAAATATATGCCAATGGACTGTTGCAGTGGTGGCTGACGTGAAGCCTCATTCTCTGCTATGACATGCAGACTAATTCTCTGCTGACATGAAGCCAGATTGTCTGTTACGGGACCTCTCTCCTCTGCCTGGGTGCTTGGCCTAAATATATGCCAATGGACTGTTGCAGTGGTGGCTGACGTGAAGCCTCATTCTCTGCTATGACATGCAGACTAATTCTCTGCTGACATGAAGCCAGATTGTCTGTTACGGGACCTCTCTCCTCTGCCTGGGTGCTTGGCCTAAACTTATGAAAATGGACTGTTGCAGTGGTGGGTGACGTGAAGCCTGATTCTCTGCTATGACATGCAGACTGATTCTCTACTGAAATGAAGCCAGATTGTCTGTTACGGGACCTCTCTCCTCTGCCTGGGTGCTGGGCCTAAATATATGCCAATGGACTGTTGCAGTGGTGGCTGACGTGAAGCCTCATTCTCTGCTATGACATGCAGACTAATTCTCTGCTGACATGAAGCCAGATTGTCTGTTACGGGACCTCTCTCCTCTGCCTGTGTGCTGGGCCTAAATATATGCCAATGGACTGTTGCAGTGGTGGCTGACGTGAAGCCTCATTCTCTGCTATGACATGCAGACTAATTCTCTGCTGACATGAAGCCAGATTGTCTGTTACGGGACCTCTCTCCTCTGCCTGGGTGCTGGGCCTAAATATATGCCAATGGACTGTTGCAGTGGTGGGTGACGTGAAGCCTCATTCTCTGCTATGACATGCAGACTAATTCTCTGCTGACATGAAGCCAGATTGTCTGTTACGGGACCTCTCTCCTCTGCCTGTGTGCTGGGCCTAAATATATGCCAATGGACTGTTGCAGTGGTGGCTGACGTGAAGCCTCATTCTCTGCTATGACATGCAGACTAATTCTCTGCTGACATGAAGCCAGATTGTCTGTTACGGGACCTCTCTCCTCTGCCTGGGTGCTTGGCCTAAACTTATGAAAATGGACTGTTGCAGTGGTGGGTGACGTGAAGCCTGATTCTCTGCTATGACATGCAGACTGATTCTCTACTGACATGAAGCCAGATTGTCTGTTACGGGACCTCTCTCCTCTGCCTGGGTGCTTGGCCTAAACTTATGAAAATGGACTGTTGCAGTGGTGGGTGACGTGAAGCCTGATTCTCTGCTATGACATGCAGACTTATTCTCTACTGACATGAAGCCAGATTGTCTGTTACGGGACCTCTCTCCTCTGCCTGGGTGCTTGGCCTAAACTTATGAAAATGGACTGTTGCAGTGGTGGGTGACGTGAAGCCTGATTCTCTGTATTGACATGCAGACTAATTCTCTACTGAAATGAAGCCAGATTGTCTGTTACGGGACCTCTCTCCTCTGCCTGTGTGCTGGGCCTAAATATATGCCAATGGACTGTTGCAGTGGTGGCTGACGTGAAGCCTCATTCTCTGCTATGACATGCAGACTAATTCTCTGCTGACATGAAGCCAGATTGTCTGTTACGGGACCTCTCTCCTCTGCCTGTGTGCTGGGCCTAAATATATGCCAATGGACTGTTGCAGTGGTGGCTGACGTGAAGCCTCATTCTCTGCTATGACATGCAGACTAATTCTCTGCTGACATGAAGCCAGATTGTCTGTTACGGGACCTCTCTCCTCTGCCTGGGTGCTGGGCCTAAATATATGCCAATGGACTGTTGCAGTGGTGGCTGACGTGAAGCCTCATTCTTTGCTATGACATGCAGACTAATTCTCTGCTGACATGAAGCCAGATCCTCTGTTATGGGACCTCTCTCCTCTGCCTGGGTGCTGGGCCTAAATTTATGAAAATGGACTCTTACAGTGGTGGGTGACGTGAAGCCTGATTCTCTGCTATGATATGAAGACTGATTCTCTGCTGACATGAAGCCAGATTGTCTGTTACGGGACCTCTCTCCTCTGCCTGGGTGCTTGGCCTAAATTTATGACAATGGACTGTTGCAGTGGTGGCTGACGTGAAGCCTGATTCTCTGCTATGACATGCAGACTGATTCTCTGCTGACATGAAGACAGATTCTCTGTTACGGGACCTCTCTCCTCTGCCTGGGTTCCGGGGCCTAAATATCTGAGAATGGACTGTTCCAGTGGTGGGTGACGGGAAGCCAGATTCTCTGCTATGGGACCTCTCTCCAATTGATTTTGGTTAATTTTTATTTATTTAATGTTTATTTTAATTCATTTCCCTATCCACATTTGTTTGCAGGGGATTTACCTACATGTTGCTGCCTTTTGCAGCCCTCTAGCCCTTTCCTGGGCTGTTTTACAGCCTTTTTAGTGCCGAAAAGTTCGGGTCCCCATTGACTTCAATGGGGTTCGGGTTCGGGACGAAGTTCGGATCGGGTTCGGATCCCGAACCCGAACATTTTCGGGAAGTTCGGCCGAACTTCTCGAACCCGAACATCCAGGTGTTCGCTCAACTCTATTCGTGTCCAAATAGATTTTACATGAATCAAATATGCTTCAATTTGCCTGAAAATTGATATATAATAATCTCAGATTTTTATGTTGAGGCGTAGGCCTCTACATAACTTTGGCACTTAGTTCTGCTGGCCGTGCTACATGTTTTAAACTATGCCAGCTCCCTTTGCAGCGTAGTTTAAGACCATTTTCCAGATGTAGACTGGCAGTGGCATCATTGGGCCATTAATAAGTAGTCAGTCCCCATGTCAACAATAACATAACTATTCATTTGTATCAGGCGGAGGTGCGTACAAATCTTCCCAGATTCATACCCAATTCATTTTCACAAATGTAATGTTTTTGACCAATGTTTCCCGTTTGTTTAGATGGTAGGAGGAATAATAGAGTAATGGCACGGCATAGAGTCATAAAAATAGATACTCCAATTGGTATTACACGGGGAATGCAAGCAGTTACAGACATGTCAGGAGAAGTGACATGTCTCATCTATTATCTATCTATCATCTATCTATCTATCTATCTATCTATCTATCTATATCTATCTATCTATCTATCTATCATTTTATATGCTTATGATTTGTTACAAGAAGTACTGACTTCTGTTATATAAAATTATTAGAAATGCCTGATACTTCACCTAACAATTCATTCCTCATTTGTAGGCTTGACTTGATTAGAATAATAATAATATGTCTAGTTCAAGTATCTGTCGATGATTTCCTTGATTTTGAGTATGAACAGGTGTTTTATTTGCTTACATAATTTTATGGAGGGTTATTTTTAGCTTATATAACAAACAATTCACTAGGGGTAGGATGCAGATTCTGTATCAATGTTTGCAGAAATTGTTTTTCCTAAATGTTCATATGGGAAGTATATGTAAGTTATGTCAGTATATGGGTGTTACATCAGCTCGCAAACGAAAGAGGTAAAATCTCCCTGGAAGAGGCTAGAATAAAAGGAATGATCCCTACACTTTCTGAATGTCCTTTCTCTTTAAAACAATTACTTTATGCATAATGCTGCTGCAGCAATAACATATGCTGAAATAGATTTTTTGATGAAAACATGACAGTTACCCTTTAATTTGTGGTATGTAAAATGTGAACATTGTCTTAACTTTAACTTTCGTAACTCAAAGTAAACATATGTCAGTTCTAGTGCTTAATCAATGTACTGATGTTTTTTCCTTTAGTAATCTACCTCAGGATTTACTCGCTGTCTGATAAATCAAGAGAAAATAGCACACTACATCCACAAGGTTATAAAATCTGAGTTGATTAACCTTTTCTACCCCGGGCCAGTTTTCACCTTCCTATCCAGGCCATTTTTTTGCAAATCCGACATGTGTCACTTTATGTGGTAAAAAAATGGTTTTACTTATCCAGGCCATTGTGAGATTGTTTTTTCATCACATATTGTACTTAATGACAAGTGGTAAAATTGAGTAAAAAAAATTTCATTTTTATTTATAAAAAAATACCAAATTTACCAAAAGTTTGGAAAAATTAGCAAATTTCAATTTCTCTACTTATATAATAGATAGTAATAACTCTAAAAATAGTTATTACTTTACATTCCCCATATGTCTACTTCATGTTTGGATCACTTTATGAATGGCATTTTATTTTTTGGGGACATTAGAAGGCTTAGAAGTTTAGAAGCAAATCATAAAATTTTTCCGAAAATTTCGAAAACCCACTTTTTAATGACCAATTCAGGTCTGAAGTCACTTTGTGAGGCTTACATAATAGAAACCACCCAAAAAAGGCCCCATTTTAGAAACTAAACCCCTCAAGGTATTCAAAACTGATTTGAAAAACTTTGTTAACCCTTTAGGTGTTCCACAAGAATTAATGGAAAATGGAGATGAAATTTCAGAATTTCAATTTTTGGGCAGATTTTCCATTTTAATCAATTTTTTTTTGCTAACAAAGCAAGGGTTAACAGCCAAACAAAACTCAATATTTATTGCCTTGATTCTGTAGTTTACAGAAACACCCCATATGTGGTCGTGAACTGCTGTACGGTCACACAGCAGGGCGCAGAAGGAAAGGAATGCCATATTGTTTTCGAAAGCAGATTTCACTGGGATAACTTTAAGCTGCCATGTCACATTTGAAGACCCCCTGATGCACCACTAGAGTAGAAGCTCCAAAAAAAGACCCCATTTTGGAAACTACAGGATAAATTGGCAGTTTTGTTGGTACTATTTTAGGGTACATATGATTTTTAGTTGCTCTATGTTACACTTTTTATGAGGCAAGGTAACAAAAAGTATCTGTTTTGGCACAGTTTTTATTTTTTGTTATTTATAGTGTTCATCTGAAAGGTTACTGACACAATAATACCAAATATGACTTTTTTTGGTTGTTTATTTAAGTTTTACATAATAAAGCATATTTAAAAAAAAAATTTTTTGTGTGTCTCCATATTCTGAAAGCCATAGTTTTTATTTTTATTTTGGGCGACTGTCTAATGTGGATGAAAACCTTTTTTGGTATGAGATGACGGTTTGATTGGGACTCTTTTAGGGTTCATATGACTCTTTGATCGCTTGGTATTACACTTTTGTTATGTAAGGTGACAAAAAATTGCTTTTTTGACACACTTTTTATTTTAATTTTTTACGGTAATCACCTGAGGGTTTAGGTCATGTGACATTTTTTATACAGCAGGTTGTTATGGATGTGGCAATACCTAATATAGAACTTTTATTATTAATTTCACTTTAACACAATAATAGCAGTTATGAAGCAAAAAAAATATTTTTTAACAGATTGTCTTAGGTAGGGTCTCATTTAATTGCGGGATAAGGTTATGGTTTGATTGCTACCATTTTGAGGGGAATACGCCTTTTTTATCGCTTGGTGTTGCAATATTTGTGATGTAAGGTGACAAAAAATGCCTTTTTTGGCACAGTTTTTTTTTTTTACGGTGTACACCTCAGGGGTTATATCATGTGATATTTTTATACAGTAGGTTCTTACAGACGTGGCAATACCTAATATGTATACTTTATTTATTTAAGTTTTACACAATAGCAGCATTTTTTAAACAAAAAAAATCATGTTTTCCTGTCTCCATATCCTAGGAGACATTTTTTTGGGTAGGAGATAGTCTTAGGTAGGGTCTAATTTTTTGAGGGATGAGATGACAGTTTGATTGGTAGGATTTTGGGGTGCGTATGACTTTTTGATTGCTTGGTATTACACTTTTTGTGCTGTAAGGTGACAAAAAATTGCTTTTTATACACAGTTTTTTTGTTTGTTTTTATGGTGCTCACCTGAGGGGTTAGTTAATGTGATATTATTATACAGCATGTTCTTACGGACATGGCGATACCTAATATGTATACTTTTTATATTTATTTAAGTTTTGCGCAATAACATTTTTGAAACAAAAAAAAACATGTTTTATTGTCTCCATTTTCTAAGAGCCATAGTTTTATTTTTATTTTTTGGGAGATTGTTTTAGGTAGGGGCTCATTTTTTACGGGATGAGGTGATGGTTAGATTGGTACTATTTTGGGGGGCACACATTTTTTTGATCACTTGGTGTTGCACTTTTAGTGATGTAAGGTGACCAAAAATGGCTTTTTTGGCACCTTTTTTTTTTACGGTGTCCACCTGAGGGGTTATATCATGCAATATTTGTATACATTAGGTTCTTACAGATGCGGCAATACCTAATATGTATACTTTATTTATTTAAGTTTTACACAGTAACAGCAATTCAACAAAAAAAATCATGTTTTCGTGTCTCCATGTTCTAAGAGACTTTTTTTATTTTTTGGGAGATTGTCTTAGGTAGGGTCTAATTTTTTGCGGGATGAGATGACAGTTTGATTTGTATGATTTTGGGGTGCGTATGAGTTTTTGATTGCTTGGTATTACACTTTTTGTGATATAAGGTGACAAAAAATGGCTTTTTATGCACTGGATTTTTTTTGTTTTTTACGGTGTTCACCTGAGGGGTTAGTTATTTTTATACAGCATGTTCTTACGGACGTGGCGATACCTAATATGTATACTTTTTTTATTTATTTAAGTTTTGCGCAATAACAGCATTTTTTTAACAAAAAAATAGTTAATTTCTAACGATAATTTGTTTTCCCTTAGTCCTAACAGCAGCACAGATGGGGTTAACTGCCCCCTGTGGACTGGTAGGACCAGCAGAATTTTAATGAGCCCAAAAGAAAACCAATGAACAAACTCCAGTTCCCATAAAGGGAGGGGATCACCCCCCAGCCCACCGTGTTTATAACAAGAATGTGCTTAGGGTGGGAAAATTTGTGTGCTGCTGTTAGGACTAAGGGAAAACTAATTATCGTTAGAAATTAGCGATTCCCTTATGTCCTACCAGCAGCACAGATGGGGAGATAGCAAGAAGAATACCCTAGGGAGGGCCCTCATGCCTGGCAGAAGTAAGAACTGTCTTCCCGAAGGCCGAAAACTCTGCTACCTTAGCATCTATTCTATAATGAGAGATGAAGGTTGATTCAGAGCTCCAGGAAGCCGCCTTACAGATCAACTCTAAGGGGAGAAGGCTTCTCTCCGCAACAGAGGTTGCCACGGCCCTAGTAGAATGGGCCCTCACAAACTCCGGAGGATCTAAAGATTGGGACATAAAAGCCTCCCTGATGGCTTCCCTGACCCAGCGACTAATAGTAGCTTTAGAAGCTTTACAGCCTTTAGACTTACCGGCAAACAGGATGAAGAGGTTCTCATCTATCCTGAACTCCCTGGTAGGGATGAGCGAACTCGAACTGTATAGTTCGGGTTCGTACCGAATTTTGGGGTGTCCGTGACACGGACCCGAACCCGGACATTTTCGTAAAAGTCCGGGTTCGGGTTCGGTGTTCGTCGCTTTCTTCGCGCTTTTGTGACGCTTTCTTGGCGCTTTTTGAAAGGCTGCAAAGCAGCCAATCAACAAGCGTCATACTACTTGCCCCAAGAGGCCATCACAGCCATGCCTACTATTGGCATGGCTGTGATTGGCCAGAGCACCATGTGACCCAGCCTCTATTTAAGCTGGAGTCACATAGCGCCGCCCGTCACTCTGCTCTGATTAGCGTAGGGAGAGGTTGCGGCTGCGACAGTAGGGCGAGATTAGGCAGATTAACTCCTCCAAAGGACTTGATTAACTGATCGATCTGCAGCTGTGGATCATTGAGCTGCTGATCCTCAATTGCTCACTGTTTTTAGGCTGCCCAGACCGTTTGTCAGTCACATTTTTCTGGGGTGATCGGCGGCCATTTTGTGTCTTGTGGTGCGCCAGCACAAGCTGCGACCAAGTGCATTTAACCCTCAATGGTGTGGTTGTTTTTTGGCTAAAGCCTACATCAGGGTGAAGCTGTCACACCAAGTGCATTTAACCAGCAATAGTCTGTTCATTTTTTGGCCATATACAAAATCAGGGGCAAGCTGCGCCTGTCACCAAGTGCATTTAACCCTCAATGGTGTGGTTGTTTTTTGGCTAAAGCCTACATCAGGGTGAAGCTGTCACACCAAGTGCATTTAACCAGCAATAGTCTGTTCATTTTTTGGCCATATACTAAATCAGGGGCAAGCTGCGCCTGTCACCAAGTGCATTTAACCCTCAATGGTGTGGTTGTTTTTTGGCTAAAGCCTACATCAGGGTGAAGCTGTCACACCAAGTGCATTTAACCAGCAATAGTCTGTTTATTTTTTGGCCATATCCCAGTCTAATTCTGTCACTAAATCCATACCGGTCACCCAGCGCCTAAATACTAGGCCTCAAATTTATATCCCGCTAAATCTGTCCTTAGTGCTGTAGCTGGGCGAGTTATTTAGTGTCCGTTCAAGCACATTTCTTGTTCTGGGTTGAAATACAATTCCCAATTTAGCAATTTCATAATTTAGTGGTTTCTGCTATATCAGAGCTATTTGAAATCTATCCCTAAAAGGGTATATAATATTCAAGGTGCACATTGGGTCATTCAGAATAACTTCACACACACCCGCTACTGTGTATTTCCAAGTCTAATTCTGGCACTAAACCCATACCTGTCACCCAGCGCCTAAATACTAGGCCTCAAATTTATATCCAGCTAAATCTGTCCCTAGTGCTGTAGCTGGGCGAGTTATTTAGTGTCCGTTCAAGCACATTTCTTGTTCTGGGTTGAAATACAATTCCCAATTTAGCAATTTCATAATTTAGTGGTTTCTGCTATATCAGAGCTATTTGAAATCTATCCCTAAAAGGGTATATAATATTCAAGGTGCACATTGGGTCATTCAGAATAACTTCACACACACCCGCTACTGTGTATTTCCAAGTCTAATTCTGGCACTAAACCCATACCTGTCACCCAGCGCCTAAATACTAGGCCTCAAATTTATATCCCGCTAAATCTGTCCTTAGTGCTGTAGCTGGGCGAGTTATTTAGTGTCCGTTCAAGCACATTTCTTGTTCTGGGTTGAAATACAATTCCCAATTTAGCAATTTCATAATTTAGTGGTTTCTGCTATATCAGAGCTATTTGAAATCTATCCCTAAAAGGGTATATAATATTCAAGGTGCACATTGGGTCATTCAGAATAACTTCACACACACCCGCTACTGTGTATTTCCAAGTCTAATTCTGGCACTAAACCCATACCTGTCACCCAGCGCCTAAATACTAGGCCTCAAATTTATATCCCGCTAAATCTGTCCTTAGTGCTGTAGCTGGGCGAGTTATTTAGTGTCCGTTCAAGCACATTTCTTGTTCTGGGTTGAAATACAATTCCCAATTTAGCAATTTCATAATTTAGTCGTTTCTGCTATATCAGAGCTATTTGAAATCTATCCCTAAAAGGGTAGATCATATTGAAGGTGCACATAGGGTCATTCAGAATAACTTCACACACACGCTTCTGTGCATTTCCAAGTCTAATTCTGTCACTAAATCCATACCGGTCACCCAGCGCCTAAATACTAGGCCTCAAATTTATATCCCGCTGAATTTGAATACAATACATTGGGCCAAATAATATATTTGTTGTTGTGGTGAACCATAACAATGAGAAAAACATCTAGTAAGGTACGCGGACGTGGACATGGTCGTGGTGGTGTTAGTGGACCCTCTGGTGCTGGGAGAGGACGTGGCCGTTCTGCCACATCCACACGTCCTAGTGTACCAACTACCTCAGGTCCCAGTAGCCGCCAGAATTTACAGCGATATATGGTGGGGCCCAATGCCGTTCTAAGGATGGTAAGGCCTGAGCAGGTACAGGCATTAGTCAATTGGGTGGCCGACAGTGGATCCAGCACGTTCACATTATCTCCCACCCAGTCTTCTGCAGAAAGCGCACAGATGGCGCCTGAAAACCAACCCCATCAGTCTGTCACATCACCCCCATGCATACCAGGGAAACTGTCTCAGCCTCAAGTTATGCAGCAGTCTCTTATGCTGTTTGAAGACTCCGCTGGCAGGGTTTCCCAAGGGCATCCACCTAGCCCTTCCCCAGCGGTGAAAGACATAGAATGCACTGACGCACAACCACTTATGTTTCCTGATGATGAGGACATGGGAATACCACCTCAGCATGTCTCTGATGATGACGAAACACAGGTGCCAACTGCTGCGTCTTTCTGCAGTGTGCAGACTGAACAGGAGGTCAGGGATCAAGACTGGGTGGAAGACGATGCAGGGGACGATGAGGTCCTAGACCCCACATGGAATGAAGGTCGTGCCACTGACTTTCACAGTTCGGAGGAAGAGGCAGTGGTGAGACCGAGCCAACAGCGTAGCAAAAGAGGGAGCAGTGGGCAAAAGCAGAACACCCGCCGCCAAGAGACTCCGCCTGCTACTGACCGCCGCCATCTGGGACCGAGCACCCCAAAGGCAGCTTCAAGGAGTTCCCTGGCATGGCACTTCTTCAAACAATGTGCTGACGACAAGACCCGAGTGGTTTGCACGCTGTGCCATCAGAGCCTGAAGCGAGGCATTAACGTTCTGAACCTGAGCACAACCTGCATGACCAGGCACCTGCATGCAAAGCATGAACTGCAGTGGAGTAAACACCTTAAAACCAAGGAAGTCACTCAGGCTCCCCCTGCTACCTCTTCTGCTGCTGCCGCCTCGGCCTATTCTGCTGCTGCCGCCTCGGCCTCTTCCTCCGCCTCTGGAGGAACGTTGGCACCTGCCGCCCAGCAAACAGGGGATGTACCACCAACACCACCACCACCACCTCCGTCACCAAGCGTCTCAACCATGTCACACGCCAGCGTTCAGCTCTCCATCTCACAAACATTTGATAGAAAGCGTAAATTCCCACCTAGCCACCCTCGATCCCTGGCCCTGAATGCCAGCATTTCTAAACTACTGGCCTATGAAATGCTGTCATTTAGGCTGGTGGACACAGACAGCTTCAAACAGCTCATGTCGCTTGCTGTCCCACAGTATGTTGTTCCCAGCCGGCACTACTTCTCCAAGAGAGCCGTGCCTTCCCTGCACAACCAAGTATCCGATAAAATCAAGTGTGCACTGCGCAACGCCATCTGTGGCAAGGTCCACCTAACCACAGATACGTGGACCAGTAAGCACGGCCAGGGACGCTATATCTCCCTAACTGCACACTGGGTAAATGTAGTGGCAGCTGGGCCCCAGGCGGAGAGCTGTTTGGCGCACGTCCTTCCGCCGCCAAGGATCGCAGGGCAACATTCTTTGCCTCCTGTTGCCACCTCCTCCTTCTCGGCTTCCTCCTCCTCTTCTTCCACCTGCTCATCCAGTCAGTCACACACCTTCACCACCAACTTCAGCACAGCCCGGGGTAAACGTCAGCAGGCCATTCTGAAACTCATATGTTTGGGGGACAGGCCCCACACCGCACAGGAGTTGTGGCGGGGTATAGAACAACAGACCGACGAGTGGTTGCTGCCGGTGAGCCTCAAGCCCGGCCTGGTGGTGTGTGATAATGGGCGAAATCTCGTTGCAGCTCTGGGACTAGCCAATTTGACGCACATCCCTTGCTTGGCGCATGTGCTGAATTTGGTGGTGCAGAAGTTCATTCACAACTACCCCGACATGTCAGAGCTGCTGCATAAAGTGCGGGCCGTCTGTTCGCGCTTCCGGCGTTCACATCCTGCTGCTGCTCGCCTGTCTGCGCTACAGCGTAACTTCGGCCTTCCCGCTCACCGCCTCATATGCGACGTGCCCACCAGGTGGAACTCCACCTTGCACATGCTGGACAGACTGTGCGAGCAGCAGCAGGCCATAGTGGAGTTTCAGCTGCAGCACGCACGGGTCAGTCGCACTACAGAACAGCACCACTTCACCACCAATGACTGGGCCTCCATGCGAGACCTGTGTGCCCTGTTGCGCTGTTTTGAGTACTCCACCAACATGGCCAGTGGCGATGACACCGTTATCAGCGTTACAATACCACTTCTATGTCTCCTTGAGAAAACACTTAGGGCGATGATGGAAGAGGAGGTGGCCCAGGAGGAGGAGGAGGAGGAGGAGGAAGAGGGGTCATTTTTAGCACTTTCAGGCCAGTCTCTTCGAAGTGACTCAGAGGGAGGTTTTTGGCAACAGCAGAGGCCAGGTACAAATGTGGCCAGCCAGGGCCCACTACTGGAGGACGAGGAGGACGAGGATGAGGAGGAGGTGGAGGAGGATGAGGATGAAGCATGGTCACAGCGGGGTGGCACCCAACGCAGCTCGGGTCCATCACTGGTGCGTGGCTGGGGGGAAAGGCAGGACGATGACGATACGCCTCCCACAGAGGACAGCTTGTCCTTACCCCTGGGCAGCCTGGCACACATGAGCGACTACATGCTGCAGTGCCTGCGCAACGACAGCAGAGTTGCCCACATTTTAACCTGTGCGGACTACTGGGTTGCCACCCTGCTGGATCCACGCTACAAAGACAATGTGCCCACCTTACTTCCTGCACTGGAGCGTGATAGGAAGATGCGCGAGTACAAGCGCACGTTGGTAGACGCGCTACTGAGAGCATTCCCAAATGTCACAGGGGAACAAGTGGAAGCCCAAGGCCAAGGCAGAGGAGGAGCAAGAGGTCGCCAAGGCAGCTGTGTCACGGCCAGCTCCTCTGAGGGCAGGGTTAGCATGGCAGAGATGTGGAAAACTTTTGTCAACACGCCACAGCTAACTGCACCACCACCTGATACGCAACGTGTTAGCAGGAGGCAACATTTCACTAACATGGTGGAACAGTACGTGTGCACACCCCTCCACGTACTGACTGATGGTTCGGCCCCATTCAACTTCTGGGTCTCTAAATTGTCCACGTGGCCAGAGCTAGCCTTTTATGCCTTGGAGGTGCTGGCCTGCCCGGCAGCCAGCGTTTTGTCTGAACGTGTATTCAGCACGGCAGGGGGCGTCATTACAGACAAACGCAGCCGCCTGTCTACAGCCAATGTGGACAAGCTGACGTTCATAAAAATGAACCAGGCATGGATCCCACAGGACCTGTCCGTCCCTTGTCCAGATTAGACATTAACTACCTCCCCATAACCATATATTATTGGACTCCAGGGCACTTCCTCATTCAATCCTATTTTTATTTTCATTTTACCATTATATTGCGAGGCTACCCAAAGTTGAATGAACCTCTCCTCTGCCTGTGTGCTAGGCCTAAATATATGCCAATGGACTGTTGCAGTGGTGGCTGACGTGAAGCCTCATTCTCTGCTATGACATGCAGACTGATTCTCTGCTGACATGAAGACAGATTCTCTGTTACGGGACCTCCCTCCTCTGCCTGGGTGCTGGGCCTAAATATATGCCAATGGACTGTTGCAGTGGTGGCTGACATGAAGCCTGATTCTCTGCTATGACATGCAGACTAATTCTCTGCTGACATGAAGCCAGATTGTCTGTTACGGGACCTCTCTCCTCTGCCTGGGTGCTGGGCCTAAATTTATGACAATGGACTGTTGCAGTGGTGGCTGACGTGAAGCCTGATTCTCTGCTATGACATGCAGACTGATTCTCTGCTGACATGAAGCCAGATTGTCTGTTACGGGACCTCTCTGCTCTGCCTGTGTGCTAGGCCTAAATATATGCCAATGGACTGTTGCAGTGGTGGCTGACGTGAAGCCTCATTCTCTGCTATGACATGCAGACTGATTCTCTGCTGACATGAAGCCAGATTGTCTGTTACGGGACCTCTCTGCTCTGCCTGTGTGCTAGGCCTAAATATATGCCAATGGACTGTTGCAGTGGTGGCTGACGTGAAGCCTGATTCTCTGCTATGACATGCAGACTGATTCTCTGCTGACATGAAGCCAGATTGTCTGTTACGGGACCTCTCTGCTCTGCCTGTGTGCTAGGCCTAAATATATGCCAATGGACTGTTGCAGTGGTGGGTGACGTGAAGCCTCATTCTCTGCTATGACATGCAGACTGATTCTCTGCTGACATGAAGACAGATTCTCTGTTACGGGACCTCCCTCCTCTGCCTGGGTGCTGGGCCTAAATATATGCCAATGGACTGTTGCAGTGGTGGCTGACATGAAGCCTGATTCTCTGCTATGACATGCAGACTAATTCTCTGCTGACATGAAGCCAGATTGTCTGTTACGGGACCTCTCTCCTCTGCCTGGGTGCTGGGCCTAAATTTATGACAATGGACTGTTGCAGTGGTGGCTGACGTGAAGCCTGATTCTCTGCTATGACATGCAGACTGATTCTCTGCTGACATGAAGCCAGATTGTCTGTTACGGGACCTCTCTGCTCTGCCTGTGTGCTAGGCCTAAATATATGCCAATGGACTGTTGCAGTGGTGGCTGACGTGAAGCCTCATTCTCTGCTATGACATGCAGACTGATTCTCTGCTGACATGAAGCCAGATTGTCTGTTACGGGACCTCTCTGCTCTGCCTGTGTGCTAGGCCTAAATATATGCCAATGGACTGTTGCAGTGGTGGGTGACGTGAAGCCTCATTCTCTGCTATGACATGCAGACTGATTCTCTGCTGACATGAAGCCAGATTCTCTGTTACGGGACCTCTCTCCTCTGCCTGTGTGTGTGCTGGGCCTAAATATATGCCAATGGACTGTTGCAGTGGTGGCTGACGTGAAGCCTGATTCTCTGCTATGACATGCAGACTGATTCTCTGCTGACATGAAGCCAGATTGTCTGTTACGGGACCTCTCTCCTCTGCCTGTGTGTGTGCTGGGCCTAAATATATGCCAATGGACTGTTGCAGTGGTGGCTGACGTGAAGCCTCATTCTCTGCTATGACATGCAGACTAATTCTCTGCTGACATGAAGACAGATTCTCTGTTACGGGACCTCTCTCCTCTGCCTGGGTGCCGGGGCCTAAATATCTGAGAATGGACTGTTCCAGTGGTGGGTGACGGGAAGCCAGATTCTCTGCTATGGAACCTCTCTCCAATTGATTTTGGTTAATTTTTATTTATTTAATTTTTATTTTAATTCATTTCCCTATCCACATTTGTTTGCAGGGGATTTACCTACATGTTGCTGCCTTTTGCAGCCCTCTAGCTCTTTCCTGGGCTGTTTTACAGCCTTTTTAGTGCCGAAAAGTTCGGGTCCCCATTGACTTCAATGGGGTTCGGGTTCGGGACGAAGTTCGGATCGGGTTCGGATCCCGAACCCGAACATTTCCGGGATGTTCGGCCGAACTTCTCGAACCCGAACATCCAGGTGTTCGCTCAACTCTACTCCCTGGATCTATCCACATAGACCTGGAGGCATCTCGAGATGTCCAGTGGATGTCTAACCGGAGCATCAGGTAGAGAGATTACCTGGTTAACATTTTGAAAAGTTGGAACCTTAGGTCTAAAAAAAGGTAGAAATTTCTGAAGGACTCTGTCTCAAAATGATATATGGATGCATTGCAGAAAAAGCTTGCAGCTCAGAGATTCTCTTTGCTGAGGTTATAGCCAGAAGAAAGACCACTTTAAGAGTTAAGAATTTAAAGTTTGCCTCCTCCAAAGGTTCAAAGGGGGGAGATGCTAACCCCTCGAGAACTACTGATAGGTCCCATTGGGGAACGGGTTTCAGTATTGTAGGCTTCAATCTTTCAGCTCCCTTAAGGAAGCATTTGCTGAGCGGGTCCCGAGAGTATGGTCTGTGGAGACAGGCCGAGATGGCAAAGACTTGAACCTTCAGGGTAAATGGGGAGAGACCTTTATCTAGTCCATCCTGAAGGAACTGTAATATCGCAGGAAGGGGCGGATCTGCAGACACCACCTGGTTGGAACTACACCATGACGTGAAGATCCTCATAATCCGGGAGTAGGCCTTCTTCGTAGACTCTGATCTGGAATGCGACAGAGTTCTCAGGACCGACTCAGAGAGCCCTCAAATTCTGGGAAGGAACTGATCAACCTCCAGGCTGTCAGGTTGAATCTGTGCATATCTGGGCAGAGATGAGTGTCCCATGACACCAGGGTCTGCTCCGGGGGGAGTCTCCAATATTGTCCCCGACTCATCTGAATGAGCTGGGATCTCCTGGGCCAAAATGGTATGATGGCTATTACCGAGGCCTGATCCTGATGGATTTTCATCAATACCCTCGGTATCATGGAAAAAGGAGGGAAGATGTAAGCCAGCCTGAAACTCCACGGTATCGTCAGAGCATCTATCGCCAGGGGGTTGTCCTCCCTGTATAGGGAACAGAACCTCTGCACCTTTGCGTTGAACCTGGTTGCCATGAGATCCACCTCTGGCATGCCCCATCTGTGAACTAACTGCCTGAAGATCTCCGGATGCAGTGACCACTTCATGGTCGGTAAGCCGCGACTTAGGCGATCCGCAATGATGTTGAGGGAGCCTCGGATGTGAGTGGCAGATAGATGGGATAGGTTCAGCTCTGCCCACCGCAGAATTACCCCGATCTCTGAAAGAAGGGGTAAGGATCTTGTGACTCCCTGCTTGTTTATATAAAGCACCGCAGTCATGTTGTCTGACTGGACTTTCACTGCCTTGCCCCGGATCTGAGGGGCGAAGTGGAGGAGGGCTAGCCAAATAGCACGCATCTCGCGGAGATTCGAAGAAAGATGCCGCTCCTGAGGAGACCAAGATCCCCGAACTGGAGATCCGTCTAAATGGGTGCCCCAGCCTACAAGGGATGTGTCTGTTGTCAATATGAGCCAATCTGGTTGGGTCATAGACTTTCCCGCTGGCAGATGGAACCACCATCTGAGGGAATTCCGGGTTTGGTTTGATAGGGAGCACAGGGAATCTAGCCCCGCAGGGCTGCCGTTCCATTTGTCTAAGACCTCAGATTGAAGAGGACGGAGGTGCCATAAAGCCCAAGGGACTGCATCCGCAGCCGCTGACATGAGCCCCAGCATCTTCATGAGAGTCCGGATGGAGACTCGACGTGAGAGAGAAAGGATCCTCGCCAGGTCCTGAATCCGTGCTCTTCTTTCTGGCGTCAACTGGAGGGACATCTCCAGAGAGTCGACCACGAATACTAAGTAATGAATTGAAGTCGATGGGCTCACATTCGACTTCTGCCAGTTGATGATCCAGCCTAGTCGGAGCAGAAAGGAAATGGCGACATGAAGATGATGGGTAAGTATTGGAACTGAAGAGGCTAAAAGAAACCAATCGTAGGGAACAATGGTCAGTCCCTGAAGTCTCAGAGCTGCCACCACTGACACTACCACCTTGGTGAAGATAAGAGGGGCAGATGAGATTCCGAAAGGGAGGGCGGCAAACTGAAAATGCCTGCGCACTCCTGAAAACTGGACCGCGATCCTGAGAAATTTACGAGAGGAGGGGTGGATCGGGATGTGGAGGTAAGCATCCTTGAGGTCCAGAGTAGCCATCACATCTCCAGGGTTGAGGATGTCGCTGACTGACCTTATGGTTTCCATCCAGAACCTGGTTCTCCTTACGAACCGATTGAGAAATCTCAAATCTATGATCATCCGGAGATCTCCTGTTTTCTTGGGCACCAGGAATACTGGAGAATAAATCCGTAGACCCCTCTCCCCTGCCAGTACCTCCTCCACGGCTCCCTTGGAAATGTAGTCCTGAATATAGGGCTCTAGGATCCTCTGTTTGGCAGGCAGAAAACTTCGAGTAGCGATGAATCTTTCTGGGGGGAGAGAAACGAGATCTATTAGATAACCGGCAGAAACTATGCTTTAAACCCAGGAGTCTGAAATTTCCTGGGCCCATACATGTTTGAAGTCTGAAAGACATCTCCCCACGGGAAGCTGGGGGAGGGGCACGGGAAAATTCAGAGGCGTAACGACAGGGGCAGCAGGGTTTAACCAGGAGCCTCTGAGACTGCACCCCCCAATCTCTACGTGCCCTGGCTTGCTGTCCGGATCTGCCTCCGCGATCTTGCCTGCCACAAACCCGAAAGGGCTGTTGGGGGAGACTCTTCCCTTTCTTATCGGAGAGTCCCTCCATGATCTTGTCTAATTCCGAACCGAATAGGCGGTCCGGCTCGAAGGGGAGCCCACACAAATTGTATTTAGAAGCGTTATCCGCATTCCAGGGTTTCAGCCATAAAGGTCTTCGGGCAGCCGACACTAGGGCCATTGTTTTGGCTGCCAACTTCAGTTGTAACTGGGACGTGTCACATAAGAAGTCCATGGCCAAATTAACCAATTTAAATGCGGCCAGGATATTGTCGCGGGAGACACTCTGGTCGACATCCGTTTGAATCTGGTTCAACTTGGAACGCAAAAAGGAAGTGACCTCCGTAGCCGCAATAGACGTTGAGGTGATTCCACCAAGGGTTTGGCTATCGGGAACATCAATTTAAACTTTCTGGTGAGGACTGGACCTTTTTCCGGTTTCCTCCATTCTGTGTGCATCACAGAAAGAAGGGTCTCATCCGCCTTGAAGACACGCTGTGTCTGACCGGCGGGATCGGAGGACTCCCCTGTGTCAACATCATGGTCCCCCGACCTGATGGACTTTAATAACTTCTGCGTTTTTTCGGGTGAGAAAAAGCACAAAGTTGATTCCTCATCCTCAGAGGAAGATGACCCCACTGAGAAGGGCGTGGGTCTGTCAGCAGAGGCGGCAACTTCCATCGGAGTCTGGGAGGGAACCGGTATCCTCTCAATCAGTAAACGCACTACCCCCTTGATGGAGTCGTCCACATACGTCTTCACCCACTGGTACATATCTTGCATAGTGGGTTCAGTGGTGGTGCGGGAACGACAACTGTCACACCTGGAGTAGGGGCAACTGTCGTCCAAGGGCGTGTTGCAGTCATAACAGGCCAGGTGTTTTATCTTGGCCAACGACTTCCACTGCTGATCTGACTCTCTAGGAGAAGCCATCACTGTAACGAAAGGATATATTAAAACATCCCTAAAGCCCAACGACAGGGAGTTAAAAAACAAAAAATAACATAATGGTATGCCCACCAACTGGAAAAAAACTGTGGCTGAAGAAATCACAGTCAAAGGACAGAGAAACTCTCAGTCAAAGCGCAAAAGGACTCTGGAGCTAGCTTGTCAAAGCAGCGCAACCAGAGACAGAATGATGGGATCAGGGAACTTAAAAAGGAAAAGCTCCGCCCAGGGGTGGGATTTCCTGTTAAAATCCATGCCCCTGAAGGCATCACCCCCACCGTCTATATATAATTTAGGTTTAAAATAACCTAATATTATCTTTATCTTTATATTTAATTATAATAAAAGAAATGCCCCCCCTGTGAAACGGAGAAACCGGAAGTGGCCGCGTGTCACCTCCGTTCATGGTGGGGCCATGCCCCGCCGGCATCGGAGCGCCGGGAAAGAGCGCGGCACCGCCAGCCACAGGAGGAGAAAGCACCAAGAAATGGTACCGCACCACCCCCAAGTAAGCCGTAGGACCAGAGGCAGGTCCGATGGGGGAAAAAAGAGCGCAACAATAAGCAAGAAACCCCAATTAAAAATACAGCCTCCTGCTCCCCCAAAAAGAGGGGGAAGCACCTCGCCAGTCCACTTGTCCAAAGGACAGAAAAAAACACAGTGGGCTGGGGGGTGATCCCCTCCCTTTATGGGAGCTGGAGTTTGTTCATTGGTTCTTTTGGGCTCATTAAAATTCCGCCCTTCCTACCAATCCACAGGGGGCAGTTAACCTCATCTGTGCACTTTTAGTGATGTAAGGTGACCCAGAAAGTTTTTTAGCACACTTTTTTTTTTTTTGACGGTGTTCACCTGTGGGGTTAGGTCATATGATATTTTTATAAAGGCGGTCGATATAGATGCGGCGATACCTAATATGTCTTTTTTCCTATTTTTTAAAAAAAAATAACTTTTTTACTTTAAACTTTTAATTTTTTTGTAAAACATTTTTTTTTTTTACATTTTCCCCTCTTTATTTTTTTTCCCAATCTGGGACTTCAACTTTTGGGGGTCTGATCCCCTTTACAATGCATTACAATACTTCTGTATTGTGATGCATTGGCTGTAAGTGTATTACCAGAGCAATACACTTAGGCCCCTTGCAGACAAGCGAGTATTCCACGCAGGTGCAATGCTAATGCATGAAATCCGAATGGAGCTGCTTGAAAATGGTATCCGCAAGCAAGTGCGAATGCAATGCGTTTTTCATGGATGGTTGCTAAGAGATGTTGTTTCTATACATTCAGTTTTTTAATCACGCGCGTGCAAAACACATCAAAACGCATTGCACCCGCGCGATAAAAACTGATCAACTGAAAGCGATCGCAAACAAAACTAAATGGCCTTACTCGCAAAATCGCTCAGTTTTCACTGAACGCATCTGCAACGCATCTTGACCTAATCTGGACACGCTCGTCCGCAAGGGGACTTACCGCCTGCTTCCTGGCCTGGATCTCACATGGTTACCTGGAAGGCAGCCACGATGCCTAAGGAAAGCATTGCCATCGGGTCCCCGTCACAGCAGAGTGGGGACCCGATGGCTGCTCCGATCCCCGCATGAACATCGGGATCAAGGTTTAATATAGCAGGGGTCTGGCTATCAGTGACTGCCAGACCCTGCCACTGATCAGGCGGGCGCTGCTCTTGCACCCACCCGATCAGCGCGCCGTAATAGTTCGGTGCTGGGCGGCAAGTCACGTCCCGCTGCGCCGTACTAATACGGGAAGGGGTTAAAGGGGTTAGCCATGCAAAACAAAACTCTTCACTGTTGAATGTACAGTGGGAGGCGAAAGTTTGGGCAACCTTGTTAATCGTCATGATTTTCCTGTATAAATTGTTGGTTGTTACGATAAAAAAATGTCAGTTAAATATATCATATAAGGGACACACCCAGTGATATTTGAGAAGTGAAATGAAGTTTATTAGATTTACAGAAAGTGTACTATAATTGTTTCAACAAAATTAGGCAGGTGCATAAATTTGGGCACCACAAAAAAGAAATTAAATCAATATTTAGTAGATCCTCCTTTTGCAGAAATTGCAGCCTCTAAACGCTTCCTGTAGGTTTCAATGAGAGTCTGGATTCTGGTTGAAGGTATTTTGGACCATTCCTCTTTACAAAACATCTTTAGTTCATTCAAGTTTGATGGCTTCCGAGCATGGACAGCTCTCTTTAAGTCACACCACAGATTTTCAATTATATTCAGGTCTGGGGACTGAGATGGCCATTCCAGAACGTTGTACTTGTTCCTCTGCATAAATGCCTTAGTGGTCTTTAAGCAGTGTTTAGGGTCGTTGTCTTGTTGAAAGATCCAGCCCCGGCGCAGCTTCAGCTTTGTCACTGATTCCTGGACATTGGTCTCCAGAATCTGCTGATACTGAGTGGAATCCATGCGTCCCTCAATTTTGACAAGATTCCCAGGCCCTGCACTGGCCACACAGCCCCACAGCATGATGGAACCACCACCATATTTTCCTGTAGGTAGCAGGTGTTTTTCTTGGAATGCTGTGTTCTTTTTCCTCCATGCATAACGCCACTTGTTATGGCCAAATAACTCAATTTTAGTTTCATCAGTCCAAAGCACCTTATTCCAAAATGAAGCTGGCTTGTCCAAATGTGCTTTAGCCCACCTCAAGTGGTACTTTTTGTGCTGTGGGCGGAGAAAAGGCTTCCTCTGCATCACTCTCGCATACAGCATCTTCTTGTGTAAAGTGTGCCGAATGGTTGAACGATGGGTTGACTCTGACTGTTCTCACCATTCGTCGCTTCTGTCTATCCGAGATTTTTCTAGGTCTGCCACTTCGAGCCTTAACTTGAACTGAGCCTGTGGTCTTCCATTTCCTCAATATGTTCCTAACTGTGTAAACAGACAGCTGAAATCTCTGAGACAGCTTTCTGTATCCTTCCCCTAAACCATGATGTTGAACAATCTTTGTCTTCAGGTCATTTGAGAGTTGTTTTGAGACCCCCATGTTGCTACTCTTCAGAGAAAATTAAAAGAGGAGAGAAACTTACAATTGACCCCCTTAAATACGCTTTCTCATAATTAGATTCACCTGTGTATGTAGGTCAGGGGTCACTGAGCTTACCAAGACAATTTGAGTTCCAATAATTCGTTCTAAAGGTTTTGGAATCAATAAAATGACAACAGTGCCCAAATTTATGCACCTGCCTAATTTTGTTTAAACAATTATAGCACACTTTCTGTAAATCCAATAAACTTAATTTCACTTCTCAAATATCACTTTGTGTGTCTCCTATATGATAGATTTTACTGACATTTTTTATCGTAACAACCAACAATTTATACAGGAAAATCATGACGATTAACAAGGTTGCCCAAACTTTCGCATCCCACTGTATATGGTACAGGTAAAGCCATTACTAGTGTGGTGTCTGTTTGGTGATTGAGCTTTTGTCTGAGATTTTTTCTGCCCCTTCCCCAGGCAGAAAGTGTTATAGCTTTTGATTTAGCACAAATTGTTGTCTCAGTGCAGCGAGAGGAACCGATGTGCCACCATTTTTTTCCCATTTCTGGGGAAGGTGCTACATTTGCATTCATAAACTGGGATGTGTGTTGTGTAACCTGTGATGTGATCCAGTGTGGGAGGGGGGTGTGATGCATTGCTTCCTCTCACTGTATTGACAAGATGTGAAGACAGCTAGATGCCCCACATGCCCATTGCAGGAGCTCTCTGCAGTGCAAAGATGTCAAAACGGGCAGCATGACCAATCTGCAGGTAACACAGCCTCATAAATAAACTTGTATGCACTGTGTATTCTGAAACCTATGATAGCCAGCATTAAGGTTTACAGAAATTTGTGCTACAGTAGCTCTTTTATGGAATTGAACAAATGGCCTAGCCTTCGCTCCCCATGCAAATCAATATTCCTTGGGCACCGATAACCCAATTGCCTGTTCATGAGTTGTCCTTCTATGGCCTACCTATATTAAGTAATAACTCACAAGACCTGCTGTTTCTCAGATGATCATCTAGCCATTACTATTTTTCCCTTTCTTTGTCAAAGTTGTCCAGATCCTTATACTGTACATACCCATTTTTTCTGCTTCTAACACATCAACTTTAAGAATAGATTGCTTGCCGGTTCCTGACAGCCCGTTTTTTTTTTTGCAAATCTGACATTCAATATGTCACTTTATGAGGTAATAACTTTGGAATACATTTTGGCTCTATACACCACCACAATAGATTTGAAATAAAACAAACAAGATGTGCTTTAACTGCAGACTGTCAGCTTTAATTTGAGGGTATTTATATCCAAATCAGGTGAACGGTGTAGGAATATGCATATGTGCCTCCCACTTGTTGAGGAACCAAAAGTAATGGACAGTTGGCTTCTCAGCTGTTCCATGGCCAGGTGTGTGTTATTCCCTCATTATCCCAATTACAATTAGCAGGTAAAAGGTCCAGAGTTAATTTCAAGTGTGCTATTTGCATTTGGAATCTGTTGCTGTCAACGCTCAAGATCCAAAGAGCTGTGACTATCAGTGAAACAAGCCATCATTAGGCAGGAAAAAAAAAAAACATCAGAGAGATAGCAAAAACATTAGGCATGGCCAAAACAACTGTTTGGAACATTCTTAAAAAGAAGGAATGCATCGGTGAGCTCAGCAACACCAAAAGACCAGGAAGACCACGGAAAACAACTGTGGTGGATGACCGAATAATTATTTCCCTGGTGAAGAAAATACCCTTCACAACAGTTGGCCAGATCAAGGACACTCTCCAGGAGGTAGGTATATGTGTGTCAAAGTCAACAATCAAGAGAAGACTTCACCAGAGTGAATACAGAGGGTTCACCACAAGATGTAAACCATTGGTGAGCCTCAAAAACAGGAAGGCCAGATTAGAGTTTGCCAAACAACATCTAAAAAAGCCTTCACAGTTCTGGAACAACATGCTATGGACAGATGAGACCAAGATCAACTTTTACCAGAGTGATGGGAAGAGAAGAGAATGGAGAAGGAAAGGAACTGCTCATGATCCTAAGTAGTGATGAGCGGCAGGTGCCATATTCGATTTCAACGGAATTCGGGAATATTCGCCAGAATATTCGTCTCATATTAGTTGAAATCGAATATTCGTCATTATTCTAGTTATCACGATTAATATGCGATTTAAATAATCGCGTATTGCGATTTAAATTATCGCGTATTGCGATTTTAACTTAAGGCAACTTTCCTATTGGTTTGATATCTAGAATTAGCGAAGATGACAAATATGACGAATGTATTCGTCATATTCCTCAAAACGAAGATAATAAAGTATTCTCCATCTTCGTTTTAGCTACCTATTCGTCAACTTTGCTAATTCTAGCAATCAAATAGGAAAGTTGACTATAGAGACAGCTGTGTTTAATTCGCTATGCGATTATATTACTTTGCTTTTTTTTATAAATAGAATAATTCTAATAATTATCAAGTATCATAATTATTCTATTTATTTTTAAAAAAAAGCTAAGTAATATAATCGCATAGCGAATTAAACACAGCTGTCTCTATAGTCAACTTTCCTATTTGATTGCTAGAATTAGCGAAGTTGAAGAATTTGGAGCTAAAACGAAGATGGAGAATATTTTGTTATCTTCGTTTTGAGGAATATGACGAATACATTCGTCATCTTCGCTAATTCTACCAAGCCAACCATAGTAAATAAAGCCAGGTCTAAGTTGAAATCGCAATGCGATTAATTCAAGTTATATTAATCGCATTGCGATTTCAACTTAGCACTGCTATATTCCATATTTGTTCGTTAACTTTGTTAATTGTAGCAAGCTGACCCATTAGAAACCCAGCTCTAAGTTGAAATCGAAATGCGATTAATATTACTTGAATTAATCGCATTGCGATTTCAACTTAGCACTGCTATATTCCATATTCGTTAGTTAACTTCGTTAAGTCTAGCAAGCTGAGCCATTAGAAACCCAGTTCTAAGTTGAAATTGCAATGCGATTATTTGAACTTAAAAAACTCGCATTGCTCTTTTAACTTACAGCTGTCCAGATTTAACCTAACCATAACCAACCAATAAAGAAAATCCTGCTCTATTTTCTTATTTTTAAATTCTAACAGTCAATTGTTCACATTCACTCATGAAGACTATGACCTACAGATCAGAAACCGCACATAAAACGCAATTCACATTGATGCGTTTTTGATGCGGTTACCTTCTAAATGAGGGCCTGACCTTGCAGTCTTCTTCATAAACCGTTTTTATCTTCAATTGTATATGTGGGGTATTTATTATTATAATGTTCATTTAACTATGTTTTAATTGTGAGATATGACAACACAAAGAACTAGCAATCCAATCTATCCCGCAAATTAGGACATGCACAGACAGTGGGATTGTGGGTAGGAAAATTTCATTTATAAGGAGTGAGAATCCGCTCACTCGGTTGGCCACTGAGGAAGGGGCGTAAGACCCTGAAACGCGTCTGGTACTGCAGAGTGAGCGTGGATTCACAAAGAGAACAAGGAAGCCCGATATCAAAGGACAAAGGTGTACAAGAATCATCATCGACACAGAATCGGAGTGCGAGTCGCACAATAGTGACGTCAACTTAGCGTCCATCCGGTACCCTAGACAACCTGGTCATGTGGGACGCCACACACGGCCGAGTACACAACGTGGGACGCTGCGAGTGTACGGCCGTCTGGGAAGCCAGAGCTGCGGATAGGCAGAGAAGAGGGGTAAGACCGGGTTTAGACCTGGTTCGCACTGAAGTAGTACAAGTTGCAAGAGACTGTAAGTAAACTGGACTGTCAGTCCAACAACTGCTACATACCTTTGAACGCTCATATCACCGGACATCGGTACTGGGTGACATTTTCACCATTACTGCTCTATCAGGATTGACCATAGTGCCATTGCTACCATCGATTTGGCCATAGTGCCATCACCATAATACTGTTCCATCAGGATTTGGCTATAAGGCTACATTATCAATAGCACTATATAACATTAGGACTCTGATTGGGACATTGTCGGCACTATCACCATACGCACAGTGGATTGGGACATTGCTGCTGCTACGTAGAGGTTATTGTGCAGGATTGTTGCATATTACATTTTCCATACCATTGATGTGCGCTTTTATGTACGTTTTAGATTCATTTTAAGGGAGTGTTTTTAAAGTATTATATCATCCATTATAGTGTTTCCCGTCTGAGTGTGCCCCTTCATTCCCTACTTACACTATTGTTCACATTAGTCAACTTTCCAATTGGTCCCCCCATTTAAATAATCGTGTTTGTGCGTCTGTACGTGCGTTCCTGTCTTTGGATCGCAAGGAGAGCGGAGAGAGACAGAGATTTTAAAAACTTTATTCGAAAATGGCAAAAAGCTATTTCAATCCAGAAGAGCTGGAAGCTTTGATCACTGTAAGTAATTCTACCTAACAAGTATGTCACTGTTAAAGGGGCGGCTACTGTTCTAGTCACTGTTAAAGGGGAGGCCACTGGTTTAGTGCTTGTTAAAGGGGTGGACACTGTTCTAGTCACTGTTAAAAGGGAGGCCACTGTTCTAGTCACTGTTAAAGCGGAGGCCACTGTTCAGGTCACTCTTAAAAGGATGGCCACTGTTCTAGTCACTGTTAAAGGGGAGGCCGTTGTCAAAGTCACTGTTAAAGGTGAGGCCACTGTTCAAATCACTCTTAAAGGGGCGGCCACTGTTCTAATCACTGTTAAAGGAAAGGCCACTGTTCTAGTCACTGTTAAAGGGGAGGCCACTGTTCTAGTCACTGTTAAAGGATAGGCCACTGTTCTAGTCACTCTAAAGGGGCGGCCACTGTTCTAGTCACTCTAAAGGGGAGGCCACTGTTCAGGTCACTCTTAAAGAAGCGGCCACAGTTCTAGTCACTGTTAAAGGGGAGGCCGTTGTCAAAGTCACTGTTAAAGGGGAGGCCACTGTTCAAGTCACTCTTAAAGGGGTGGCCACTGTTCAAGTCACTCTTAAAGGGGCGGCCACTGTTCTAGTCACTGTTAAAGGGGAAGCCACTGTTCTAGTCACTGTTAAAGGGTAGGCCACTGTTCTAGTCACTGTTAAAGTGGAGGCCACTGTTCTAGTCACACTCAACCGCCTCCGGACCGCCTAATGCAGGATCGCGTTCCGGAGGCGGCAGCTCTGCGCACAGTCACGCATATATGCGTCATCTCGCGAGACGCAGGATCGGAAAGTAAGCGAGTGGATCTCCAGCCTGCCAGCGGCGATCGTTCGCTGGCAGGCTGGAGATGCGATTTTTTTAACCCCAAACAGGTATATTAGACGCTGTTTTGATAACAGCGTCTAATATACCTGCTACCTGGTCCTCTGGTGGTCCCTTTTGCTTGGATCGACCACCAGAGGACACAGGCAGCTCAGTAATAAGTAGCACCAAACACCACTACACTACAACCCGCCCTGTCACTTATTAACCCCTTATTAACCCCTGATCACCCCATATAGACTCCCTGATCACCCCCCTGTCATTGATCACCCCGTGTCATTGATCACCCCCCTGTAAGGCTCCATTCAGACGTCCGTATGATTTTTACGGATCCACGGATACATGGATTGGATCCGCAAAACACATACGGACGTCTGAATAGAGCCTTACAGGGAGGTGATCAATGACAGGGGGGTGATCACCCATATAGACTCCCTGATCACCCCCCTGTCATTGATTACCCCCCTGTCATTGATCACCCCTCTGTAAGGCTCCATTCAGACGTCCGTATGTTTTTACGGATCCACGGATACATGGATCGGATCCATGAAACACATACGGACGTCTGAATGGAGCCTTACACGGGGGTGATCAATGACAGGGGGGTGATCACCCCATATAGACTCCCTGATCACCCCCCTGTCATTGATCACCCCCCTGTCATTGATCACCCCCCTGTAAGGCTCCATTCAGACGTCCGTATGATTTTTACGGATCCACGGATACATGGATCGGATCTGCAAAACACATACGGACGTCTGAATGGAGCCTTACAGGGGGGTGATCAATGACAGGGGGGTTATCACCCCATATAGACTCCCTGATCACCCCCCTGTCATTGATCACCCCCCTGTCATTGATCACCACCCTGTAAGGCTCCATTCAGACGTCCGTATGTTTTTTACGGATCCACGGATACATGGATCGGATCCACAAAACACATACGGACGTCTGAATGGAGCCTTACAGGGGGATGATCAATGACAGGGGGGTTATCACCCCATATAGACTCCCTGATCACCCACCTATCATTGATCACCCCCCTGTCATTGATTACGCCCCTGTAAGGCTCCATTCAGACGTCCGTATGATTTTTACGGATCCACGGATACATGGATCGGATCCGCAAAACACATACGGACGTCTGAATGGAGCCTTACGGGGGGGGGGGGGTGATCAATGACAGGGGGGTTATCACCCCATATAGACTCCCTGATCACCCCCCTGTCATTGATCACCCCCCTGTCATTGATCACCACCCTGTAAGGCTCCATTCAGACGTCCGTATGTTTTTTACGGATCCACGGATACATGGATCGGATCCGCAAAACAGATACGGACGTCTGAATGGAGCGTTACAGGGGGTGATCAATGACAGGGGGGTGATCACCCCATATAGACTCCCTGATCACCCCCCTGTCATTGATCACCCCCTGTCATTTATCACCCCCCTGTAAGGCTCCATTCAGACTTTTTTTGGCCCAAGTAAGCGGAAATTTTTAATTTTTTTTTTCTTACAAAGTCTCATATTCCACTAACTTGTGTCAAAAAATAAAATCTCACATGAACTCACCATACCCCTCACGGCATCCAAATGCGTATTTTTTTTTTAGACATTTATATTCCAGACTTCTTCTCACGCTTTAGGGCCCCTAAAATGCCAGGGCAGTATAAATACCCCACATGTGACCCCATTTCGGAAAGAAGACACCCCAAGGTATTCCGTGAGGGGCATATTGAGTCCATAAAAGATTTTAATTTTTGTCCCAAGTTAGCGGAAAGGGAGACTTTGTGAGAAAATACAAAACAAATCAATTTCTTTCCAAAATGGGGTCACATGTGGGGTATTTATACTGCCCTGGCATTTTAAGGGCCCGAAAGCGTGAGAAGAAGTCTGGGATCCAAATGTCTAAAAATGCCCTCCTAAAAGGAATTTGGGCCGCTTTGCGCATCTAGGCTGCAAAAAAGTGTCACACATGTGGTATCCCCAACTTCTCCTGAGTACGGCGATACCACATGTGTGACACTTTTTTGTCGCCTAGGTGGGCAAAGGGGCACACATTCCAAAGAGCACCTGTTAAAGGGGAGGCCACTGTTCTAGTCACTGTTAAAGGGGAGGCCACTTTTCTAGTCACAGTTAAAGCGTAGGCCACTGCTCTAGTCACTGTTAAAGGGGAGGCCACTTTTCTAGTCACAGTTAAAGTGTAGGCCACTGCTCTAGTCACTGTGAAAGTGGAGGCCACTGTTCTAGTCACTCTTAAAGGGGCGGCCACTGTTCTAGTCACTGTTAAAGGGGAGGCCACTGTTCTAGTCACTCTTAAAGGGGAGGCTACTGTTCTAGTCACTCTTAAAGGGGAGGCCACTGTTCAAGTCACTGTTAAAGAGGAGGCCATTGTCAAAGTCACTGTTAAAGGGGCGGCCACTGGGGAGTTTAGTTCTTATATTTGCCTTGAATATAAATGTTTTTGTTTTTATTTTACTTTCATATAGTTCTATAGGGAACTATATAAATATCAACTCTTACCATTTTGATATTAAATTTTATTTTTGATGGTTGACATGACTAGTGTTGAGCGCGAATATTCGAATATCGAATTTTTTTTGCGAATATCGGCACTTCGCTAATTCGCGAATATTTCGAATATAGTGATATAAATTCGATATTTCGAATATTCGTTTTTTTTTTTTTTTTATTGTTATATTTTTTTCTTTCCCACTTCCCTAAAGTTGTTCTTACCTGTCCTTTGGATTCCTGGCTTCCTGGCTGCTCCAGTCAGTGCCCGTTGCCGCTTCTGCCGACTTCCATGCTCATGGAGCGTCCCCATCACCATGGGAACATCTCCATATACTAGAATGTACTGTCGGATTTGAGAATTACGTTGAAATCGCAATTCGATTTTTTCAAGTTATAATATATATATATAGGAAAGTTGACTATAGAGACAGCTAAGTATAATTCGCTATGCGATTATATGACTGCTTTTTTTTATAAATAGTATAATTATAATAATTATCAGGTATTATAATTATTCTATTTATTTAAAAAAAAAAGCAGTCATATAATCGCATAGCGAATTATACTTAGCTGTCTCTATAGTCAACTTTCCTATATCATTGCTAGAATTAGCGAAATTGATGAATAGGTAGCTAAAATGAAGATGCAGAATACTTCGTTATCTTCGTTTTGTGGAATATGACGAATACATTCGTTATATTCGTTTTGTGGAATATGACGAATACATTCGTTATATTCGTTTTGTGGAATATAACGAATATATTCGTCAATTCGCTAATTCTACCAAGCCATTGAAGCCATATTCCATGCTTATGGAGCGTCCCCATCACCATGGGAACGACTCCATATACTAGAATGTACTGTCGGATTTGAGAATTACGTTGAAATCGCAATTCGATTTTTTCAAGTTATAATAATCGAATTTCGATTTTAACTTAGCACTGCTATATGCCATATTAGTTAGCCTAATATGGCATATAGCAGTGCTAAGTTAAAATCGAAATTCGATTATTATAACTTGAAAAAATCGAATTGCGATTTCAATAGGAGAGTAGCCTTTAAGTTAAAATCGAAATCCGATTATTTAAATCGCATATTAATCGCGATAACAAGAATAATGACGAATATTCGATTTCGACGAATATAAAACGAATATTCTATCGAATATTCGCGAATTTCGTCGAAATCGAATATGGCACCTGCCGCTCATCACTAGACATGACTATAATTATTAATAATTGTATTTTGCAACTTTGGGATTACATCCTTTAATTGTTATCTTGCAGACTATGTTGGACAAGGAATATGACGATCTAAAATGCCATTTAGGCTGTGGCATTTGCATGGAAAGGTTCATTCCAAAAATGCAATGTTAAAGAAATGTTCAGACCTTAAACGGCATCGGATGGATCTCATCAAAGAGGTCAGAGACAAAAATTGTCCAGGTACGATGCTTACATTAATTTTCTATCACCCACCTATTGTTATTTATGTGTTCAGTTATGCAAATATAAAACTTACACGTCAGCTGAGCACCGCCCCCTCCCTCTGATGTCATCCAGATGCCGCACGGAAAGATTGGCCCACTGACATCATCGATGGGCCGCCCCAGCCACGTCATCCAAGCACCGCACCAGAGAGGTCATACGGATGCCGGACCAATCGGGACAATCACCGCCCATGACACGCCAGGAGGAGGGATCATAGGGCACCAGAACAACCCAAAAGGAAAAACGATTGGCTACCTGCCCCTGGGGGAGTGTCTGGTATCCTAGCGACAGGACAAACACTCACGCCCCCGGCCTCCTCCCCGCCCATGTGACCTGCACACATTGCGCTCAAACTGAGTGCATAAAAGAACTAGAAACACTATGTTTTAAATGTAATAAGTTTTATTGTCCTGAGGAAGGGGGATGTTCTGCCCCCGAAACGCGTAGACCAACTTTAATAAAAAGATTACCTTGATTGGTACTTTTTGAGTATCGAGTCCTTACTGCACCAGCACCACCGAGAATGGTCTGATTTTTCTCCACTTTTCTGCAGTTATGCAAATAAGTATTTCTATCCCTTTACAACTGATAACTTAGTTCAGTGGTGTTGAACCGATGGAACGGGTGCTAGAGGGGCACTCAGAGCCCTCTCTGTGGGCCGATTACCCTTGAAAAGGTCAAAGGCATACTAATCAGCTTTAGACATTTCCTACCATACAGCTTCGCAGGCACACTAATAACAGCACAGTCAGCATATTTAATGTAGACAGGCTGTTACAGCAAAATGATAATTGTGTGGAAGACAGACTATACTGGTATTTAGGTACAATGGTAGCGTTGGCTATTTAAGATAAATAAATTAGTTGGTTTTCTGTTCTGCCTCAAAAAACGTTCTCAAGCACGGATTTAGTAAATGCTGGGATACATAGCTGATTATTCCTTTAAAATATATACATACACTCACAGCAAGATACATATATATGATGTAAACCCTTATCCAATGTCAAAACAGTTGACTTGGTCCACCTCATTTCAATAACCCTGCAACAATAACTTGCGAACCAATAACCCCGTTACCTCATCCTAGATATTAACGTACTTAACTGTAAACCATCTGAAAGACTTGAGTTTTATCTAACACCAAATCAAGTGAAATCAAACATAGGGGTAATCATTATGCCATCCAGATCCCACCATAGATTAATTTGTGTACTGTTAACTTTTTTTTGCTTTCCTTGTTTATTTTGGTATTTTTGGAAAATTTAGTCATTACAGGGATGCCTCTTCCAAAAGTACGCACTAAGCGCTCTAGAAAGAAGATGGTGGTGGAAGAGAAGGAGATGATGGAGGATGAGGAGGATGAGGAGCAGGAACAGGAACACGCAGGACCATCAGGGCATCAGGCCCATAGCCCACCTGAGGCAGATAAGGTCCAGGAGGATGAGGAAGAAGGCGAGGTGGTGACCACTCCCCGCCAGGAGGGTAAATATATTCTGTTGATGTTTTAATTTAAAAAATGTCCCCACACACATACAGGTGTCAGTTTAGTCTTCCCCACAGGCAGATTTTATTCAAGCAAACAATTATAAACAAGTTCAAGTTCAACCTCTAATTTTTATTCAAGCTTCAGATAGTGCATAACCTAAAGTCCCACACTTTGCGTTCACTCCAAGCAGTGTAACAAAATGATTAGTATATCACCACTCTTTAGGGTCTGTCAGAGACCATGCTCATATCTCTGCAGGTTCAGTTTTCACATCTCCTGTCCACACTTGAAAAGAACAGAATTAATCCCCACTTTATAAACACCCTTGATGGAGTACGGGAGTGAACTGTGCCATTCTATCTGTCTGGGCACTCAGTCCAAAAACCCGGACCCTAATTAAATCCACGTAAAAAGATTTTTTTACAGGAAGCTGATGTTACTGTTGTACTGATTTTCGTAAAGTATCTCAATGAGGCATACAATTTAATTAAGATGTAACGAGCATCTAATATATAAAAAAAATTTAGACTAAAAAATAAAGTGCACAAAACCATATTAAGATTTATCTAAAAAATTGTGAAAAAACGTACACACACAACAGCAATCTAAAACATGAACACTATAAAGCAGTGATGGCGAACCTTTTAGAGACCGAGTGCCCAAACTGCAACCAGATACCCACTTATTTATCGCAAAGTGCCAACGCGGCAATTTAACCTGAATACCAATATAGTATATCTTCCATGTACTTTATCATTTAGCTATAATAACTTAATAGCCTACATTCAGTGCGCTGCCTGTGCTGTTAATAGTGGGTCCTGTGCTGATGAATGTCAGGAAAAGTCTAAAGCATATTGGTATGCCATAGACTTTTTCCAAGAGAGGGCTCTGAGTGCCGCCTTTGGCACCCGTGCCATAGGTTCGCCATCACTGCTATAAAGTAATTAATCTACATAAAAAGCATTAACTTAACTACTAAGTCCATAACCCTAAAAGTCAAATTAACTATTATTAATCCTAACTATTAATTAACTATTAACTATTAACTATTAACTATTAATTAACTATTATTAATCCTAACTAAACCAATATATAACAGATTAACATAGTAACATAGTACATAAGGCCAAAAAAAAAAACATTTGTTCATCCAGTTTGGCCTGTTATCCTGCAAGTTTATCCAGAAGAAGGCAAAAAAATAAAAAAAAACCTGTGAGGTAGAAGCCAATTTTCCCCACTTTAGGGGAATAAAAAATTCCTTCCTGACTCCAATCAGGCAATCAGAATAACTCCCTGGATCAACAACCCCTCTCTAGTAGCTATAGCCTGTAATATTATTACACTCCAGAAATACATCCAGGCCCCTCTTGAATTCCTTTATTGTACTCACCATCACCACCTCTTCAGGCAGAGAGTTCCATAGTCTCACTGCTCTTACCGTAAAGAATTCTCTTCTATTTTTGTGTACAAACCTTCTTTCCTCGTCACAGTCACAGTCCTGGAGATAAATAGATGATGGGAGAGATCTCTGTACTGACCCCTGATAAATTTATACATAGTTATTAGATCTCCCCTCAGTCATCTTTTTTTCTAAAGTGAATAACCCTAATTTTGATAATCTTTCAGGGTACTATAGTCCCCCCATTCCAGTTATTACTTTAGTTGCCCTCCTCTGTACCCTCTCCAGCTCTACTATGTCTGCATTGATCACAGGAGCCCAGAACTGTACACGGTTCTCCATGTGTGGTCTGACTAATGATTTGTAAAGTGATAGGACTATGTTCTTATCACGGCCATCTATGCCCCTTTTGATGCAACCAACCCATTATCTTATTGGCCTTGGAAGCAGCTGCCTGACACTGTTTTTTGCAGCTTAGTTTTATGTTTAGTAAAATTCCTAGATCCTTTTCCATGTCAGTGTTACCGAATGTTTTACCATTTAATATGTATGGGTGACTTGCATTATTCCTTCCCATGTGCATAACCTAACATTTGTGAGTGTTAAACCTTATCTGCCACTTATCTGCCCAAGCCTCTAATCTATCCAGATCCATCTGTAGCAGTATACTGTCCTCTCCATTGTTAATTACTTTACACAGTTTATTGTCATCTGCAAAAATTGATATTTTACTATGCAAGCCTTCTACAAGATCATTAATAAATATATTGAAGAGAGTAGGGCCCAATACTGACCCCTTAGGTACCCCTCTAGTGACAGTGACCCAATCTGAGTACCATTAATAACCACCCTCTGTTTTCTATCATTGAGCCAGTTACTTACCCACATACAGACGTTTTCTCCCAGTCCTATACTAACCTTTTATGTGGTACAGTGTCAAATGCTTTGGAGAAGTCCAGATATACGACATCCATTGATTCGCTGCTGTCAAGTCTAGAACTTACCTCCTCATAGAAACTGATTACATTAGTTTGGCATGACCGATCCCGTATGAAGCCATGCTGATATGGGGATATTTGCTTATTTCTGTTGAGATGCTCTAACATAGCATCTCTCAGAAAACCTTCAAACAGTTTACCCACAACAGATGTTAAACTTAACGGCTTATAGTTTCCAGGCTCTGTTTTTGAACTCTTTTTGAATATTGGCACCACATTTGCTATGCGCCAATCCTGTGGGACATATCCTGTCAGTATAGAGTCCGCAAATATCAGAAATAAGGGTCTGGCTATGACTTTACTTAATTCCCTTAGGATACGGGGGTGTATGCCATCTGGTCCTGGCAATTTGTCTATTTTAATATTTTTAAGTCGCTAATGTACTTCTTCCTGGGTCAGACAGGAATTCACTTTTTCTACACCAATCAATGATTGTCTTTTAAAGTAGATTTAAAATTGTAATTTTCTTTACTTTTACAGCTCACAACAACATGATTAAAAAAAAATTTAAAACGTGCGGGAGCAGCGCGAAAGAATGCTGAAGTTCAGGGCGCTGCAGATGAGAAAAATAAGGGAGCTGAAGCTCCAATTGTCACACGAGCTCACCCTAATGGAGGAGGCCAACCAAAAGGCCCTTGATGAACTTCTCCAAGAACAAAAAAAATGAAAAATTTACCATTATTTTTTTCATTATTTTTTTGGGGCTTCTGTTATTTATGTTATTAATATTTTTCTTTATTTAAAGATTGTTTTATTAAACTTTATTGTTCTATAAAATATGTTGTGTTTTGTTTTATTGTAACCAATGGGGTTACAGTATGGACGATTTAGTCTGGGCCAAAGTAATAATTCATTATTATTACATACAGCAGCCGCCATTACATGGAAACAGGGTAATAAACATGGCGCCGCTAATGGTTGCACCACTTATTCACTATGACTATTTTCTTGTGCCTGTGGTCATGTGTGTGCCACAATTCAAACCGAATACTGCGGACTGTGGCGCTCTTAGCAGCACGTGTGACGGGACCAGGTCCAATCATAGACCTTGTACAACATGCATACATGTAATCCAAAACTTTGAAAATACAAGTATTAGTACTTAATGTGATCATGTCATCCAAAAAAATAATAATTATGGCTATAAATGGAAAAAAAATTGATTTTAGGTTACCGTTATAACATTACATTGTATTTAAATTGCATGTGTGTGGGGTATGAGCAATGGGGTATTGGCCAATGGCCATCTGAGGAGAGGTGTACCTGTGTCGTGAGGTGACGGTATGGTATGGGGTGTACAGCTGGTTCGCCTATATGTGGTGCACCCTGGGTTATGGTAATAGAACCAGCAAATACTGAAATACTGAAAGTCAATCATTACTTCTCAAAAACTGTGTGTGAGTGAGGAGGTGGGGGGGGACGTGATGGAGGGGGTTTAAGGTGGTGGAGGGTTTAAGGGGGGAGGTGGGGTTGGTGTGGGTTTTATAGCGTGGGATATACAGTGTGTAGCACCTAAATAGAGGTGCTATGTGCATATGAGAGATATTTGTCTGCTATCCATACATACATGTTACAGACATTGTAGTGTGATGTAACCACTATAATTTGTGCCATAATCATTTACCGCTTCACACCCAATGACGTAGCTATACTTCATCCAGCAGAATAATTAAACATGGATCAATCCTTATGCGGGCGCCATGGCCACCTGCTTTGTGTGGCTGCATACACCAACGGCTAATGTCCGTGACCGTCAGTAATACCGATGTTGGACATTTAACCCATAAAATATAGTGGTCACTTGTTAACTATAACAATACAAGCAATAAGAATATTTTAGCAATAGTGTTGGATTCGAAATGCAGCTAATATTTTATTGCATTGCAATTCCAGCTTTGGAGATTTTGCTATAGGTGGTATTGGTAGAATTAACTAATAAAACAAATATAGTACTGTATGTCAGAATAGTGCATTATAAAAGTTGCATTCGCAATGTGGTTAATAATAATAGCAAATATTATCGCATTGTCATTAAAAATTAGCACTGCTAGATTCAATATCAGTTAAGTTTGTTTATTCTAGAAAGCTAACCCATTCCATTAGAGACCGAACAGCAGCCTCAAGTTGAAATCACAATGCGGTTAATATAACTTGAATTAATCGCATTGCGATTTCAACTTAGACTTTTTGCTCCATATTCGTCAACTTCGATATTTCTAGCAATCAAATAGGAAGGTTGACTATAGAGACATCTGTGTTTAATTCTCTATGCAATTATATTACTTTGCTTTTATTTTAAATAAATAGAATCATTATAATAATCAAGTATTATAACTATTCTATTTATTTAAAAAAAGCTAAGTAATATTATCGCATAGCGAATTAAAAACTTAGCTGTCTCTACTAGTCAACTTTCCTATTTGATTGCTAGAATTAGCGAAGTTGATGGATATGGAGCTAAAACGAAGATGGAGAATATTTCATTAACTTTGTTTTGAGGAATATGACGAATACATTTGTCATATTTGTCATCCTCGCTAATTCTACCAAGTCAACCATAGTAAACCAGGTCTAAGTTGAAATTGCAATGCGATTTCAACGTAATTCTCAAATCCGACAGTACATTCTAGTATGGACACGTTCCCATGGTGATGGGTACGCTCCATGATCACGGAAGTCGGCAGAAGCGGCAACGGACACTGACTGGAGGAGCCAGGAAGCCAGGAATCCTAAGGACAGCTAAGAACTACTTTTGGGAAGTGGGAAAGAAAAAATATAACAATAAAAAAAAGAATATTCGAAATAGCGAATTTATAGCACTATATTCGAAATATTTGCGAATTAACGAAGTGCCGATATTCGCCAAAAAATTTGATATTCGAATATTCGCGCTCAACACTAATTCTAAGCATACCACCTCATCAGTGAAGCATGGTGGTGGTTGTGTCATGGCGTGGGCATTTATGGCTGCCAATGGAACTAGTTCTCTTGTATTTATTGATGATGTGACTGCTGACAAAAGCAGCAGGATGAATTCTGAAGTGTTTCAGGCAATATTATATGCTCATATTCAGCCAAATGCTTCAGAACTCATTGGATGGTGCTTTTCAGCGCAGATGGACAATGACCCAAAGCATACTGCAAAAGCAACCAAAGAGTTTTTAAGGGAAAAAAGTGGAATGTTATGCAATGACCAAGTCAATCACCTGACCTGAATCCGATTGAGCATGCATTTCACTTGCTGAAGACAAAACTGAAGGGACAATGCCCCAAGAACAAGCAGGAACTGAAGACGGTTGCAGTAGAGGCCTGGCAGAGCATCACCAGGGATGAAACCCAGCGTCTGGTGATGTCTATGAGTTCCAGACTTTAGGCGGTAATTAACTGCAAAGCATTTGCAACCAAGTATTAAAAATTTAGGATTATTATTCTGTCCCATTACTTTTGGTTCCTCAAGTGAGAAGCACATATGCAAACTGTTGTAATTCCTACACCGTTCACCTTATTTAGATGTAAATTAAAGCTGACAGTCTGCAGTTAAAGCACATCTTGTCCGTTTTATTTCAAATCCATTGTGGTGGTGTATATAGCCAAAAATGTTAGAATTGTGTTGATGTCCCAATTTTTATGGACCTGACTAATTATCCAAATCATTCTGAAATTGTTTTGTTGTGGCACAATGTGTTTCATGTTAGTGCTAAATATGAAGTTGATATGTTTACCTTTATTTGTAAAAAAAAAAATAAAAATACTAGATTTAAAGAAAAGTTAAAAAAAATCTACTTTCAAAATCTGAATTTCTCTGATTTTAAGAAAGACATAACATTGTTACTAACATTCACATGTTGGCGTCAGTTTGTAAATGTCATTTTTACAAACTGACAATTTTAGAAGCAATTTTTCAAATGTTCAAGTAATTATACATTCAATTTTAGTTATGAAGTAGTTTTGATGGGCTTACATGATAAAAGAAATGATAAATGACCACATTTAAAAACAACTTCACTCAAATTATTCAAAACTGATTTTACAAACACTTTTTTTAACCCTTTAGGTGTTGTACAATAAAGGACAATGGAGGTGAAATTTCCAATTGTCATATTTTTTGCAGATATTTAATTTTAATCAGCAAGGGTTAACAGCAAAATAAACAGCACAATTTATTATCCTGATTCTGCAGTTTACAGAAGCACCCCATATCTGGCTGTAAACTGCTGTATGGGGACACAGCAGGACTCAGAATGGAGAGAGCAACACATGGTGTTTGGTGGGCAGATTTTGCTAGAATAGATTTTGGGTGCTATGTCACATTCAAAGAGACCCTGAGGTACCCCTAGAGTGGAATCCCCCCCAAAGTGTCCCCATTATAGAAACTACACCCCTTAAAAAAATTATTGAGGGGTGTTTTGAACACTTTGACTCCACAGACATTTCATAGAATTTAGAAACACTTAACTGCAAAAATGTGTTTTTAAAATGTTTCCCATCTGTTAAAAACTAAGTGAACTGTTGTATTCTGCAGGTCAGTATGATTATGTAGATACCAAATTTATATAGTTTTTTTTTTATGTTTCACTACTTTTAAAATCTCAATTTTTTTATTGCTTTGTGTCACCCTATTCTAAGACCCTGAACCTTATTTTTCTGCCAACAGAGCAGTGTGAGGGCTCACTTTTTGCAATTTGTAGTTTTTATTGACACTATTTGAGACAAATGGGACCTTTTGATTATTTATTCAAGTTCTAGGTGGAAGAAAGGTGACAAAAAACAAAACAAAACACAATCCTCAGAGTGGGGATTTTTTCATTCATAATAATAATCTCTGATCCCAATCATTTAACCCCTCAGATGGCAATAGCAAATATGCCATCTGGGAAATTAGACAGGAGTCTGATCAGAGTCCCAGGAGCATAATTGTGGGGTCCCAGTCAGGCTGCTATTGCAAGCTATTTTTTAAGCCGTGCATATTGCAGGGCTTAATATGCACCTAGTGCTATCTGTAAGTTTTGATGCCAAGCCAATCAAATTCCTGACATGGCATCCAAATCTAGAACAAGTCAAGAAAGTCTTGTGCAACTGTTTGCTTTTGCCTATGATTTTGTCCTGGCTATTGTTAGTTTTGTGTGCTCAGAAGAGTGCTGCATTTCTGTAGGACGTTTTTGTGTATCGACCTCAGCTCCCAAACCTCTTGTTTTACTGTTTCTCCTGACTTTAAGTCCTCAGTAAAAAAAAAAGAAGCAGATTTTGCATAGATTTTGAATAATATCAATTAGAGATTAACAAAAAAAATAAAAAATTCAAGATGACATAGTGTGGAGGTGGCAGCAGCATCTGTAGACCACAGAGTGGTAAGGTAGCATAGTGTGGAGGTGGCAGCAGCAATTGGAGAACACAGAGTGGCAAGGTGACATAGTGTGAAGGTGGCAGCAGCATCAGGAGAGTGGCAGCAGCAATTGGGGAACACAGAGTGGCAAGGTGACATAGTGTGAAGGTGGCAGCAGCATCAGGAGACCACAGAGTGACCCCGTGAAAGAGTGGGGAGGTGGGTGGCAATACCAGTACCAGCTGAAGATGGGTGAAAGAAAGAGCACTTGGCATCAGATGTGTGGCACCAGTGGTGTGGAAGCATCAAAATAGTAGCTGAGGCAGGTAGCCAGAAGAAACTGGTCTCTTTTGTCAAAGTATTAGTGTGGCACCATGGATGATTTAGTCTGATGCATCAGGCATTGGTGGGTGGAAATCCTGACTGATCCATGCCTGATTCATCTTGACAAAGGTCAGGCTCTCCACATTTTGCGTGGACAGGTACGTTTTTCTTGGGGGAACTATGGCCCCCAAAACACTAAACACCCGCTGTTCTGCTTTGTGTTATTGAACTGTTGTATAACACTATTCAGACAGCTTAACAATAATTCAGAAGTCAAGAAACGTGAGATATCAGATCTGTATGCATTCTTTTTTCAGAATAACTTTGTTTACCACAACATAAGCATAAACAAAACATATGTGTTAGTACATTAAACATTATACAGCAGCCTCACTCCATCAGTGAGAGTACTCACAATTCCATCACAAGTCCAGGAATAGATCAAGAGCTCCTCTGCATGCAGTCTGCTAGATCCAAGGGCAGCCATGAAATGGAGGAAATACAGTTCCAGGTTAAAGGTTACTGCCACTGACTCTTAGAACAATACACTTCCTATAAAGTTCTGGCGAGGTAGTAACCAACTTTGACCACTAGATGGCAGCAACGTCAAACATAACATTGCAGTATAATCATTACAGCGCATAACATACATTTACTATGCACAATTTGGGCAGAACACCCGCTTTGATGCCACACTACTGGCCGTGCAGGACAGCTTTTCCAGGGCAAACTCTGCCAGTTGCGGCCACCTGTCCAGTTTGGCTGCCCAGTAGTCCAGCGGATATTCAATGTGGGGTGGCAGGGTGCTGTCCAAGTATGCTACCACCTGCTTGTTCAGGTCCTGCTCCAGGTCTAGCTGCTGCTGGTGAGTAGTTTCTTCTCTAGGCGGGTAAAGAAAGCTGCTCATCAGCGACTCCAAACTCAAGTTGCTGTTAATGGAGCTGGAACTGCTCCTACCCCCCCACCCTGCCAGACCCCCGTTGAGACTTGTGAGAGGATGAACGATGGCGCAGATAGGCAGCGACCAACTGACTACATAGGATGTCTCTATAGTAGTTCAGTTTGTCCTCCCTCTCAGCGGGTGTAAAAATGGACCCCATTTTGGACCGGTAGCAAGGGTCCAACTAGGTGAATAGCCAGAAGTCATCCCTCTGCCAAATGGTGATGATTTGGCTGTCACTACGCAAGCAAGTGAGTATGGATTGAGCCATTTGTGCAAGTGACTTGAAGGGACTCCCTGTCTCCATCTCCACTGCATACTGCCATGGTGTGTCTGGGTCCTCTGCTTCGTCTTCCTCATAGCCCTGTAGCTCCTCTGGTTGCTCCTGCTCCTTCTCTCCTGTCACCTATGTTGAAAAACCAGCCATTTTGCTACACATTGCTTGTGCTCCAATGTCCTCCTCCAGTTCAGGCCACACAAGTCTCATGTGGCCATAAGATCTAGGCGCCACGTCTCCAGTACCCTAACCAGCCAGATTTACTAGCATCTGTTCCAGGAAATGAAGCATTGAAATGACATTGTTCATCCCATAGTCCTGGCGAATGACAAATAGCGTGGCCTTCTCAAAGGGCCTGAGAAAACAGCAGGTGTCACTCATGAGCTGCCACTGGCTGACATCAAAGTTGCACAGGGGAGTACTCCTGTCTGCTTGCATCATCAATAAATCGTTCATGGCCTTTCTCTGTTCGTCTAGTCAGTCCAACATATGGAGGGGGGGATTCCAACGGGTGGAAACGTTGCATATCAGTGGATGCCGTTCTGCAGCTGCAGCTTAAGGAGGGTGTGCTTTGCGGTGTACTAGTGGCTGAAGTGCATGCAAAGTATCCTGCCCAATTTTAGGATGTTTTGCAGATAGGTGGAAGACTTCAGGCAACCAGACAACCAGATTGAACACATGTGCCATGCAGGAAGCAAGGCTTAGCCCTTGTTGATGCAGCGCAGACACCATGTTCTTTCCGTTGTTGGCCACCGTGGTTCCAATTTTGAGTTGTCGCGGAGAAAGCCAGGATTCAATTTCTTGATGAAGGACATGGAGCAGTTCCTCCCCTGTGTGACTCCGTATGCCTAGGCAAACAAAGTGCAAACACTGCCGTGCCCTGCACATGTGGTATGCTGGAGAAGAACTCTAAATTGTCCCTGTAGTGTAGGCTAAGGACACAGTGGAGGATGAGGAGATGGAGGCAGACATTGTCGCAGGACCAATGGTGTGAGAACCTGGAGGTGGAAGTGCCGTGAACTGGCCAAGTTGCTGGTGTGGCTGTGCAGGAACCACATTCACCCAGTGGGCCGTAAAGGACATGTATTGTCCCTGACCGTAGTTATAGCTCCACACGGCAGGCTGACACTCTCTTTTTCTGATGATGATGAAGAAGCCCCAAATTCAACCGGCTCCCAATTGCGATCAGCTACATCGTCATCATCGATTACTGTCTGCACGTCACTAATGTCCTCCTCAGCAGTCTCTGGGTCAGGAGCCTAAACGCTTGCAACACCAGCTCCCACGCAACTCTCATCACAACTTTCCTGCATACAAGAGGAAGCATGTCTCCTCCACATCTTGGTTGGCCAGTAGCTGGCTTCTAACTGTCTTCTAGTAGATCGTCCTTGCTGTATAGTGGAGCTGAGCCAACAGCATATAATACTTCTCTGGCAGAGGGAACAGAAAAGGACAGAGGCAGGTTGAGGACAGGTGAGGGCACAGTGCCTGATCCAGGGCCATGCTAACTAAGGGTTGTGACTGACAAACCCACAGACACTTGCCTGGAGGTGTCTGATTTCACTTGGGACGAAGTAAATGACCGAATCAACCATTCATGAACCGCTGGGTTGCTGGTCAAGACACGACTGGTAGATGACCCTGGGAGCTCAGACCTCTCGCTGTGACTCATGCTGCCACGCCCCCTTACTCTGCTGCGACCTGTACCTGCGCCAGAAACATTTAGGCCTCTGCCACTCCCCTGTGCAGGGTATGGCACTTCTCTGTCTGACATACTGTTAGATAAAATAAACAAATAAAAAGGAAATTAAAACACCCCAAAAAAGTCTGTAATTTTCTCACTTCTTCACACAACAGCTAATAAGCCTTTTTTTTTCCACTAACACAAGCCAAAAAGGGCATTAGAACATATAACTGCACCACCGAACAGCAAATTATATATATATTGTTTTTCCACTAATACATGCTAAAAAGGGCTTCAGAACATATAACTGCAATGCTGAACGGCAAATAGGCCCTTATTTCTTTCCACTTATACACGCCACAAAAGGCTTTAGAACATATAACTACACAGCTGAATACCAAATTATATATATACACTCACATAAAGAATTATTAGGAACACCATACTAATACGGTGTTGGACCCCCTTTTGCCTTCAGAACTGCCTTAATTCTACGTGGCATTGATTCAACAAGGTGCTGATAGCATTCGTTAGAAATGTTGGCCCATATTAATAGGATAGCATCTTGCAGTTGATGGAGATTTGAGGGATGCACATCCAGGGCACGAAGCTCCCATTCCACCACATCCCAAAGATGCTCTATTGGGTTGAGATCTGTTGACTGTGGGAGCCATTTCAGTACAGTGAACTCATTGTCATGTTCAAGAAACCAATTTGAAATGATTCGAGCTTTGTGACATGGTGCATTATCCTGCTGGAAGTAGCCATCAGAGGATGGGTACATGCTGGTCATAAAGGGATGGACATGGTCATAAACAATGCTCAGGTAGCCCGTGGCATTTAAACGATGGCCAATTGGCACTAAGGGGCCTAAAGTGTGCCCAGAAAACATCCTCCACACGATTACACCACCACCACCAGCCTGCACAGTGGTAACAAGGCATGATGGATACATGTTCTCATTCTGTTTATGCCAAATTCGGACTCTACCATTTGAATGTCTCAACAGAAATCGAGACTCATCAGACCAGGCAAGATTTTTCCAGTCTTCAACAGTCCAATTTTGGTGAGCTTGTGCAAATTGTAGCCTCTTTTTCCTATTTGTAGTGAAGATGAGTGGTACCCGGTGGGGTCTTCTGCTGTTGTAGCCCACCTTCTTTCCCATTCTGACATTCAATTTGGAGTTCAGGAGATTGTCTTGACCAGGACCACAACCCTACATGCATTGAAGCAACTGCCATGTGATTGGTTGACTAGATAATCGCATTAATGAGAAATACAACAGGTGTTCCTAATAATTCTTTAGGTGAGTGTATATTTTTGCTACTAATACACACCAAAAAGGGATTTAGAACATATAACTGCACAGCTGAACAGCAAATATATATTTTTTTGCCATTAATACACGCCAAAAAAAAATGGGCTGTAATTTTCTCACTTCACCACACAACGGCAATTTTTTTTTTGTGCCACTAATACATGCAAAAAAGGTCTTTAGAACATGTACTGTAACTGCATAGCGGTTGTAGTGTAGAAGGAGTGGCACTGCACTTGATCACAGCAAATCCCTTTTATTTTAACAAGATCGTCACCGGGGTACTTAGCGGGGGTGCATATGGGGCACCGCTGCTGTCGATGGTGCTCTGCCCAACATGTAACCAGGCAGTTACTGCTTCAATAATCTTGCACATAAAAAAGACAAAGGGTGGCACTCACCAATGCTTGCAGAAGTTTTTCCTTTATTCCTGGTAGAGAGCGGACAACATACAAGCGTGCTCCAGCTGGGTTAGGCTACGGCCGCTTCGCACCTCAGTGCTTCGTCTGGCCTATGCAGACGAAGCACTGAGGTGCAAAACGTCCGTCGCCTAACCCAGCTGGTGCACACTTGTATGTTGTCCGCTCTCTACCAGGAATAAAGGAAACACTTCTGCAAGCATTGGTGAGTGCCACCCTTTGTCTTTTTTATGTGCAATATACAGTAACTGCACCATTAACCACTTCAGCCCCGCTAGCTGAAACCCCCTTAATGACCAGGCCACTTTTTACACTTCGGCACTACACTCCTTTCACCGTTTATCGCTCGGTCATGCAACTTACCACCCAAATGAATTTTACCTCCTTTTCTTCTCACTAATAGAGCTTTCATTTGGTGGTATTTTATTGCTGCTAACATTTTTACTTTTTTTGTTATTAATCGAAATGTAACGATTTTTTTGCAAAAAAATGACATTTTTCACTTTCAGCTGTAAAATTTTGCAAAAAAAAACGACATCCATATATAAATTTTTCGCTAAATTTATAGTTCTACATGTCTTTGATTAAAAAAAAATGTTTGGGCAAAAAAAAAAATGGTTTGGTACAAACTATGGTACAAAAATGTAAATTTCCGCTTTTTGAAGCAGCTCCGACTTTCTGAGCACCTGTCATGTTTCCTGAGGTTCTACAATGCCCAAACAGTAGAAAAACCCCACAAATGACCCCATTTCGGAAAGTAGAAACCCTAAGGTATTCGCTGATGGGCATAGTGAGTTCATAGAACTTTTTATTTTTTGTCACAAGTTAGCGGAAAATGATGATGATTTTTTATTTTTATTTTTTTCTTACAAAGTCTCATATTCCACTAACTTGCGACAAAAAATAAAAAATTCTAGGAACTCGCCATGCCCCTCACGGAATACCTTGGGGTGTCTTCTTTCCAAAATGGGGTCACTTGTGGGGTAGTTATACTGCCCTGGCAATTTAGGGGCCCAAATGTGTGAGAAGAACTTTGCAATCGAAATGTGTAAAAAATGACCGGTGAAATCCGAAAGGTGCACTTTGGAATATGTGCCCCTTTGCCCACCTTGGCTGCAAAAAAGTGTCACACATCTGGTATCGCCGTACTCAGGAGAAGTTGGGGAATGTGTTTTGGGGTGTCATTTTACATATACCCATGCTGGGTGAGAAAAATATCTTGGTCAAATGCCAACTTTGTATAAAAAAATTGGAAAAGTTGTCTTTTGCCAAGATATTTCTCTCACCCAGCATGGGTATATGTAAAATGACACCCAAAAACACATTCCCCAACTTCTCCTGAGTGCGGCGATACCACATGTGTGACACTTTTTTGATGCCAAGGTGGGCAAAGGGGCACATATTCCAAAGTGCACCTTTCGGATTTCACCGGTCATTTTTTACAGATTTTGATTGCAAAGTACTTCTCACACATATAGGCCCCTAAATTGCCAGGGCAGTATAACTACGCCACAAGTGACCCCATTTTGGAAAGAAGACACCCCAAGGTATTCCGTGAGGGGCATGGCGAGTTCCTAGAATTTTTTATTTTTTGTCGTAAGTTAGTGGAATATGAGACTTTGTAAGGAAAAAAGAAAAATCATCATTTTCCGCTAACTTGTGACAAAAAATAAAAAATTCTAGGAACTCGCCGTGCCCCTCACGGAATACCTTGGGGTGTCTTCTTTCCAAAATGGCGTCACTTGTGGCGTAGTTATACTGCCCTGGCAATTTAGGGGCCCAAATGTGTAAGAAGTACCTTGCAATCAAAATGTGTAAAAAATGGCCTGCGAAATCCGAAAGGTGCACTTTGGAATATGTGCCCATTTGCCCACCTTGGCTGCAAAAAGGTGTCACACATGTGGTATCGCCGTACTCAGGAGAAGTTGGGCAATGTGTTTTGGGGTGTCATTTTACATATACCCATGCTGGGTGAGAGAAATATCTTGGCAAAAGACAACTTTTCCCATTTTTTTATACAAAGTTGGCATTTGACCAAGATATTTTTCTCACCCAGCATGGGTATATGTAAAATGACACCCCAAAACACATTCCCCAACTTCTCCTGAGTACGGCGATACCACATGTGTGACACTTTTTTGCAGCCTAGATGCACAAAGGGGCCCAAATTCCTTTTAGGAGGGCATTTTTAGACATTTGGATCCCAGACTTCTTCTCACACTTTCGGGCCCCTAAAAAGCCAGGGCAGTATAAATACCCCACATGTGACCCCACTTTGGAAAGAAGACACCCCAAGGTATTCAATGAAGGGCATGGCGAGTTCCTAGAAATTTCTTTTTTTTTGCATAAGTTAGCGGATATTGATTTTGTTTTGTTTTTTTCTCACAAAGTCTCACTTTCCGCTAACTTAGGACAAAAATTTCAATCTTTCATGGACTCAATATGCCCCTCACGGAATACCTTGGGATGTCTTCTTTCCAAAATGGGGTCACATGTGGGGTATTTATACTGCCCTGGCTTTTTAGCGTGAGAAGAAGTCTGGAATATAAATGTCTAAAAATGTTTACGCATTTGGATTCCGTGAGGGGTATGGCGAGTTCATGTGAGATTTTATTTTTTGACACAAGTTAGTGGAATATGAGACTTTGTAAGAAAAAACAAAAACAAAAACAAACAAAAAATTTCCGCTAACTTGTGCCAAAAAAAATGTCTGAATGGAGCCTTACAGGGGGGGTGATCAATGACAGGGGGGGGTGATCAATGACAGGGGGGGTGATCACCCATATAGACTCCCTGATCACCCCCCTGTCATTGATCACCCCCCTGTAAGGCTCCATTCAGACGTCCGTATAATTTTTACGGATCCATGGATCGGATCCGCAAAACACATGCGGACGTCTGAATGGAGCCTTACAGGGGGGTTATCAATGACAGGGGGTGATCAGGGTGATCACCCCCCTGTCACTGATCACCCCCCCTGTAAGGCTCCATTCAGACTTCCGCATGATTTTTACGGATCCATGGATACATGGATCGGATCCACAAAACACATGCGGACGTCTGAATGAAGCCTTACAGGGGGGTTATCAATGACAGGGGGTGATCAGGGTGATCACCCCCCTGTCACTGATCACCCCCCCTGTAAGGCTCCATTCAGACGTCCGCATGATTTTTACGGATCCATGGATACATGGATCGGATCCACAAAACACATGCGGACGTCTGAATGGAGCCTTACAGGGGGGTTATCAATGACAGGGGGTGATCAGGGTGATCACCCCCCTGTCACTGATCACCCCCCCTGTAAGGCTCCATTCAGACGTCCGCATGATTTTTACGGATACATGGATACATGGATCGGATCCACAAAACACATGCGGACGTCTGAATGGAGCCTTACAGGGGGGTTATCAATGACAGGGGGTGATCAGGGTGATCACCCCCCTGTCACTGATCACCCCCCCTGTAAGGCTCCATTCAGACGGCCGCATGATTTTTACGGATCCATGGATACATGGATCGGATCCGCAAAACACATGCGGACGTCTGAATGGAGCCTTACAGGGGGGTGATCAATGACAGGGGGGTGATCATGGAGTGTATATGGGTGATCACCCGCCTGTCATTGATCACCCCCTGTAAGGCTCCATTCAGACGTCCGCATGTGTTTTGCGGATCCGATCCATGTATCCATGGATCCGTAAAAATCATGCGGACGTCTGAATGGAGCCTTACAGGGGGGGTGATCAATGACAGGGGGGTGATCAATGACAGGGGGTGATCAGGGAGTGTATATGGGTGATCACCCGCCTGTCATTGATCACCCCCCTGTAAGGCTTCATTCAGACGTCCGCATGATTTTTACGGATCCATGGATACATGGATCGGATCCACAAAACACATGCGGACGTCTGAATGGAGCCTTACAGGGGGGGTGATCAATGACAGGGGGGTGATCAATGACAAGGGGGGTGATCAGGGAGTGTATAGGGGTGATCACCCGCCTGTCATTGATCACCCCCTGTAAGGCTCCATTCAGATGTCCGCATGTGTTTTGCGGATCCGATCCATGTATCCATGGATCCGTAAAAATCATGCGGACGTCTGAATGGAGCCTTACAGGGGGGTGATCAATGACAGGGGGTGATCAGGGAGTGTATATGGGTGATCACCCGCCTGTCATTGATCACCCCCCTGTAAGGCTTCATTCAGACGTCCACATGATTTTTACGGATCCATGGATACATGGATCGGATCCACAAAACACATGCGGACGTCTGAATGGAGCCTTACAGGGGGGTGATCAATGACAGGGGGGTGATCAGGGAGTGTATAGGGGTGATCACCCGCCTGTCATTGATCACCCCCTGTAAGGCTCCATTCAGACGTCCGCATGTGTTTTGCGGATCCGATCCATGTATCCATGGATCCGTAAAAATCATGCGGACGTCTGAATGGAGCCTTACAGGGGGGTGATCAATGACAGGGGGGTGATCAATGACAGGGGGTGATCAGGGAGTGTATATGGGTGATCACCCGCCTGTCATTGATCACCCCCCTGTAAGGCTCCATTCAGACGTCCGCATGATTTTTACGGATCCATGGATACATGGATCGGATCCACAAAACACATGCGGACGTCTGAATGGAGCCTTACAGGGTGGTGATCAATGACAGGGGGCTGATCAGGGAGTGTATAGGGGTGATCACCCGCCTGTCATTGATCACCCCCTGTAAGGCTCCATTCAGACGTCCGCATGTGTTTTGCGGATCCGATCCATGTATCCATGGATCCGTAAAAATCATGCGGACGTCTGAATGGAGCCTTACAGGGGGGTGATCAATGACAGGGGGGTGATCAATGACAGGGGGTGATCAGGGAGTGTATATGGGTGATCACCCGCCTGTCATTGATCACCCCCCTGTAAGGCTCCATTCAGACGTCCGCATGATTTTTACGGATCCATGGATACATGGATCGGATCCACAAAACACATGCGGACGTCTGAATGGAGCCTTACAGGGGGGTGATCAATGACAGGGGGGTGATCAGGGAGTGTATAGGGGTGATCACCCGCCTGTCATTGATCACCCCCTGTAAGGCTCCATTCAGACGTCCGCATGTGTTTTGCGGATCCGATCCATGTATCCATGGATCCGTAAAAATCATGCGGACGTCTGAATGGAGCCTTACAGGGGGGTGATCAATGACAGGGGGGTGATCAATGACAGGGGGTGATCAGGGAGTGTATATGGGTGATCACCCGCCTGTCATTGATCACCCCCCTGTAAGGCTCCATTCAGACGTCCGTATGCTTTTTGCGGATCCGATCCATGTATCCGTGGATCCGTAAAAATCATACGGACGTCTGAACGGAGTCTGACAGGGGGGTGATCAATGACAGGGCGGTGATCAATGACAGGGGGGTGATCAGGGAGTTTATATGGGGTGATCATGGGTGATCAGGGGTTTATAAGGGGTTAATAAGTGACGGGGGGGGTGGTGTTTGGTGCGACTGTACTGAGCTACCTGAGTCCTCTGGTGGTCGATCCTAACAAAAGGGACCACCAGAGGACCAGGTAGGAGGTATATTAGACGCTGTTATGAAAACAGCGTCTAATATACCTGTTAGGGGTTAAAAAATTCGGATCTCCAGCCTGCCAGCGAGCGATCGCCGCTGGCAGGCTGGAGATCCACTCGCTTACCTTCCGTTCCTGTGAGCGCGCGCGCCTGTGTGCGCGCGTTCACAGGAAATCTCGGCTCTCGCGGGAGGACGCGTATATGCGTCCACCCAGAAGAGCAGGACCGCCGGCAGGACGCAATCCTGCGTACGGCGGTCCTGAGGTGGTTAAACGGCCAATATATATTTTTTACCACTAATACATGCCAAAATGGGCTTTAAATTTTTTACTTCACTACACAATGGCAAATACTTTTTTGTGCCACTAATGCACGCAAAAATGTGTTTTAGAACATATAACTCCACTGCTGATCGGCAAATATATATTTTTTTCCACTAATACACGCCAAAAAGGGCTATAATTTTCTCACTTCACCATACAATGGCAAAAAGATTTTTGTGTCACTAATACACGCAAGAAAGGGTTTTAGAATATATAACTGCACCACTGAACGGCAAATATATATATTTTTTGCCACTAATATATGCCAAAAGGGGCTGTAATTTTCTCACTTCACTACACAAAGGAAGATACTTTTTTTTGCCACTAATACATGCCAAAAAGAGCTTTAGAACATATAAATGTACCTTTGAACGGAAAATATATATATTTTTGGCACTAATACACAGCAAAAAGGGCTTTAATTTTCTCACTTTGACACACAACGGCAAATACTTTTTTGTGCCACTAATACATGTAAAAAAGGGCTTTAGAACATATAACTGCACCGCTGAACTGCAAATATATATATTTTTTGCCACTAATGCATGCCAAAAAGGGCTTTAGAATATATAATTGTACCGCTGAACGGCAAATATATATATTTTTTGGCACTAATACACGCAAAAAAGGGCATTAGAACATATAACTGCACCGCTGAGCGGCAAATAGGCACTTAGTTTTTTCTACTTCTACACTCCACAAAAAGCTTTAGAATGTATAACTGCACCTCTGAACGGCAAACAATATATATCGTATTTTTCGCCCCATAAGACACTCTTTTTTCCCCCAAAGTGGGGGAAAAAAATGCCCCTGTGTCTTATGGGGTGAATACTAATGAAGCGCTTCCATTATGTAAGTGCTTCATTAGTACCAGAGGACGGGAAGCAGTGAAGGCTCTGTACTCACTACTCTCTGGCCCTCGGCTATCGGCTGTGTAGGGCTGCGCACAGCGTGAGGGCTGATTGACATAAGGGGTCTGATTGGGGCTGTAAGCTGGTCTGACATGAGGTGTAATCTAAAACCTATAAGGTATATTTTTGCCACTAATAAACTCCAAAAGGGGCTTTAGAACATATAACTGCAGTGCTGAACGGCAAATAATATATATATTTTTTGCCATTAATACATGCCAAAAAAGGCTTTAGAACATATAACTGCACCGCTGAAGGCAAATAATATTATTTTTTTGCCATTAATACACGCCAAAAAGGGCTGTAATTTTCTCACCATACAACGGCAAGTACTTTTTCTGTGCCGCTAATACACGCCAAAAGGTGCTTTAGAGCATATAACTGCACTGCTGAACGGCAAATATATATATATATATATATATTTTGCCAGTAATACATGCCAAAAAGAACTATAATTTTCTCACTTCACCACAAAAAGGAAAATATTTTTTTTGTGCCTCTCATACACGCAAAAAAGGTCTTTAGAACACATAACTGCACCGCTGAACGGCAAATAATATATATTTTTTGCCACTAATACACGCCAAAAAGGGCTTTAGAACGTATAACTGCATAGCTGAATGGAAAATATATATATTTTTTGCCACTAATACGCGCCAAAAAGAGTTGTAATTTTCTCACTTCACCAAACAACGGCTAATAAGCCTTTTATTTCCCACTAATACAATCCAAAAAAAGGTTTAGAACATATAAATGCACCGCACAAGGGCAAATAGAATGTAGATATATTTCCTTGCAATAAACCCTGTTAATGGCTGTATCAAGCAGCACTTGCACCTCAATAACAAGAACGGTTTGCTGGAATTGCAGAGCTGTTTAATGGCAATTTGGATCCTCAGTCAGTGCAGCAAGGTGTAATAGGATTGTTCCTATTACCCAGGCTGTAACCTCCCCTACTGAACCCTGTTCTACATAAAACCTGTGGAATTATTCCTCCGTATCCTTTCCCTACACCTTGAATAATCTTTCCCTGACTGTGTAAATCGTTCTTTTAGTACAATTAACTCTTTCCTAGCACTGTCCCTAGCACCTGCTGACGTCTCTCCCTGCACTAAGTATACTAGAAAATGGCAGAATCCAAGATGGCTGAGACTATTTATAGGGCTGTGACATAACAGGGCTAGCTGCTGATTGGCTGCATGCATGGCATTGCAAGTGATCCCTCATTCCCAGAGTTCCTTGCTCCATGTCCTAACACGTGCAGCAGCCATTTTAGGAAAAAAATGTGATTCGTTACTACAAAGCGTGAGGAAATTCAGATTCTGCTAAAATTGAATTTTTCCTGAAATTTGGATAGAATTCCACTTTGATTTGCTCATCTCTATAATCAATCTTCCCTTCACTTTGTGAAACCAGTAAATTTATAGTAGACTAGAAAACTGGACTTTCATTTTATACCTGGTATCCTTTGCTACACCTAACAAAATCCCTCTTCTGTAGGTCCTTAAAAAATAACACCTAAATTAAGCACTAACATAAATATACCCCAACATGTCTGAAAACACTTACTTGAATAAACAAAAAAGAAGTTATGGCAGACAAAAATATAAACCAGGCTCTGAAGACTAAAACTGGATGCTTTTGTAGGAGATGAATACATTACAACACGTGGCACGCATTGAGCTGACTGATTTCCAAATGCATGATACAGTAATGTCACTTGCTAATAATCTCTGAAGTGATGGCACATGCTATAAACAGCAATCATGCTTATGGCATCTGTAATAATTGCAATAGAAAAATAAAGTTAAAGGTCAGACACCTGCAATGAATTTTAATCTGTGAGTGACTATTGATAAAATATGCAACATGAAGACACATGTGGAATGGTCATTGAAAGACTCCTGCTCCTAGAAGATAACACACTATTGAACCCCATGTTTACATGTATTTTACATTAGGCAAAGTAAAAAACTAATTACCCAACTGGTGTGGAACTCCTAACACTGTTCTTCATTTCACAAAATTATTATTTTTTTCCTTTTAGAAACACTTAGACTGATCTTTTCAGCGGTTTTACTTTAAAGGGAATGCATCAGTTTATTTTTGTACTATTTCAAAATACACAATTTTTCTTTCTTTTTCTGATTATTCTTTCTATTTTTATTTTCTTGAAGGGACACCTCCATAAAAATGTTTTATCACATATTAACGACCTACAGTACATGAAAATACTATGTAACTTTTTGTTATGAATGGTTTTATGGATATCATTTTTAGAAGTCAATTCATGTATTCTACTTCCTATCCTGACTTTTTTTCTTCCTCCTTTTAGAATGGCAAACAGTGTTGCTTAACTTTTTTCAGTCAGACCATCACCTAGGTGACAGAGAAAAGGAGAGTGAGTTATTTATTAGAGCAGGGATGTTCAACCTGCGGCCCTCCAGCTGTTGCAAAACTAAAACTTCCAGCATGCCCGGACAGCCTATAGCTATTGTCCTACAGCAGGGCATTGTGGAAGTTGTAGTTTTATAACAGCTGGAGGGCTGTAGGCAGAGCATCCCTGTATTAGAGCATCATACATTGGACTAGTCAATGCAATGCTCTTCTGTGGACATCTTTATTAAGACTTAGCAAGAGAACAATGGTGCCGCCATACTGTCATCCAAATTCAACACCTACTAATATCATGAACATTGCGTTGCAGATAGCATCTTTCCATTACAGCAGCAATAAACTGACAATGAATTAACAATCTATATATGAGGTCTTATCATTTGTGATGACTTCTTTCAATTGCATGGTGCTGCTGACATGAAAAAGAAAGGGAACTAAAATTCTAAAAAATATGATTTTTCTACTAGTATTTTTTCTTGTATTTTTTTTCTACTTGTATATAATTCAGCATAATCTTTAAGTGGAAAGGCGGGAACATAAGAGATAAGAACTTAAGAACACAAATCTACCTCTCTGGTCCAGACATCACCACCTTATTATCTAGAATCCCACAATGTCTATCTTCTATATCATCCTTCTCCTCTCGCTTTTGAAAACTTAATATGGATAAAACAGAATTCTTTATCTTTCCTCCTTCTTGCTCAACCCCTTTCCCAAAAAGACCTATCTATCATGATCAATGGCTGCGTACTCTTCTCGGTCAACCAAGTACACTGCCTTGGAGTGACCTTGGATTCTGCCCTTTCCTTCCGACCGCACATCAAAGCCCTTTCCACCACCTGCCGCCTCCAACTCAAAAACATCTCCCACATCCGCGCTTTCCTTAACTTTGAATGTGCGAAAATGCTTGTACATGCCTTCATCATCTCCCGCCTAGACTACTGCAATATTCTTCTCTGTGGCCTTCCATCTAGCACTCTTGCACCCCTCCAATCTATCCTCAACTCTGCTGCCCGACTTATCCACCTCTCACCCTGTTACGCCTCTGCCTCTCCCCTCTGCCATTCCCTAAACTGGCTCACCATTGCCCAGCAAATTCAGTTCAAAATACTAATAAATACATACAAGGCCGTCCACAACCTGTCTCCTCCCTACATCTCTGAGCTACTTTCCCAATACATCCCTACACGCAATCTCCAGTCCTCACAAGACCTCCTTCTGTCCTCTCCTCTTATCACCTCTTCCCACAATCGCCTCCAAGATTTCTCCCGTGCATCCCCTACACTCTGGAACTCTTTACCTCAACATATCAGACTCTCACCTACAGTGGAATCCTTCAAAAGAAACCTAAAAACCCACCTCTTCAGACAAGCCTACAACCAGTGCCCTGCTGCCTCTATACCGCCATGACCAGCTTCACCCGCACTTACTGTGTCCTTCTCCCATACCATGTAGATTGTAAGCCCTGACGGGCAGGGCCCTCTCTCCTTCTGTACCAGTTTGTAACTCATCTTGTTTATGCTTAGTGCAATTGTCTGTATTATACATGTATACTCCTTTTCATATGTACAGCGCTATGGAATGAATGGTGCTTTAATAATAAATAATAATAACAGCACTGTAATTTTTTGTGGCATGCAAACATTGAAATATGGTTTAAAACTGTTAATAAATTGAGTTATACTGACAGATTCACTTTAACAGTTGAATGATAGCAACAGCCTAGTAAGAAAAACAGCTTAATTGGAATTCATTACATACAGCCTTTGACACTATTTCCATCTGAATACTACCAAGCTCAAGCACAATGCAGAAAAATGTATTTTGCTCTGTTTTATATGTATGACCCTAATTTAATAAACTGGTGCTGCTAAGCAAAGCACAGTTATAAGATGAAAAAGTGGGTCAAACCAGTAGTTGAATAGTAGTGGAATAATTTGAATATTATTCTATTTTTCAATTATTAGGTTGATATCCTTTTAATAGTTTAAGTACATTAACATAGTTATAATTATTTTTATCCATTTTCTTATGTTCCGAATATGAAGACAGATAAAATATGAAGTTTGCTGGACATCACAAACATATGGGTGTTAATGTGGAATCATACACCCCTGTGCAGCTACATGAGCTTCCACTCTTTTGGAAAGGATTCTTCAACGTTCTAAAGTATTTTTCTATGAATTTGTGACCATTCATCACTGACACAGACACTGATGTTGGTTTAGAAGGTGAGTCTTGGAAACAATCTTCCATCCAGAGATCTTTGTGGGCCACTCATGTTTCTCTATACTAAATTCATTAAACCATGTCTTTATGAACTTCCCTTTGTTCACAGTTATGCTTAAACAGGAATGGGCCTTCACCAAACTGTTGTCACAATCCTGGAACCATACCTTTGTCTAAAATGTAGTAATGTGTGTAATGTAGTATACACATTTCCCTTCACAAGTAAAAGGGGCCTAACACAAAGCCCAAAATCCAGTCCCCATTACGTCAGAAATTTCTAAAACTGACTTGACACTGCATATCTTCTTCACCGAGTCAACTAAAATGCTAGTGCATTCCCTTGTCTCCCATCTGGACTACTGCAACATTCTTCTCAGTGGCCTCCCATCTAGCACTCTCGCTCCACTACGATCTATTATCAACTATGATGCCTGGTTTTTCCACCTCTCTCTCTCCTCATATCTCCTCTGCTCCCCCTCTGCCAATACCTTCACTGTCTCCCCATTGCCCAGAGAACTCAGTTTAAAATATTAACAACTACATTAACAACCACATATAAGACCTACTAAAACCAGTCCCCTCCTTACATCTCAGGCCTGTTTTCCATATACATTCCCACACATAACCTCTGATACTCACACAACCTCCTTCTTTGTTCTCCTCTCATCTGTTCTTAACCCAGTCCACTACAAGATTTCTCATATACCTCTCCCCTACTCTGGAACTCGCTACCCCAGTACATCAGACTCTACCCCAACATCCAAAACCTTCAAAAGTAACCTGAAACCCCACCTCTTCTGGAAATCCTACCACCTATAATCAGCATGCTGCCACCACACAGCCAGATAAGCAGCCTTTACCCTCAACTACTGGGTTCTTCCCCCTTCCCTTGTAGATTGTAAACTGTTGTGACCCTTCTGTCCTCTACCCAGTCTGTTAATAGCTTATTGATTGTTTATTGTATTTGCATTTTTGTACAGCACAATGGAATTAATGGCGCTTTCAAATAAATAATAATATAAGAATTTTTAGTATAGATTGCTAATAGTAATGTAACTGTCGGCATCACCATAACAAATCAATTGCCAGGTTTAACTGCATCTATCTCCATATATTTAGGACATTTTGATTGGCCTCACACCCATTCTTACCAATCTACTTAGCAACATATCGTCTGAAGTCTATGAATTGTATACAAAAGGAAACATTGTGAGTTGAGTTAGGAGCCACATGTTCTCTCAATTTGGCCTCTCATTTTTACTTTACATCAGTAGTAATTTTGTAATAAATCTCTTAACTCTTAAAGTTTATTTAAAGGGGTTGCCCATTTTCTTGCTACTATAAAAAAAAATGTGTTTGTAAGATGACTATATGGCACTTACTCAAATGGCCTTTATTGAAATTCTGTTCCTTTTTCTATATTTCATAAGGTGTGCCCCTTCTTTGCCAAGGGAGGTCCTGTCCATAAAATGGCTGCTAATGGCTGGATGTGGCCAGGCAAATCACTCAGCCTCCTCCACACTGCCCCATATACTGCACCTGCAGTAAACGTTCAACAACAGTGCAAGTGAAGATGGCAGTTGCATTATATATGAATGGAGGAGACATCACACAGAGGTGATCTGCCCGGTCACTTGACCACCCATAAATAGCCATTTTATGGACAGGACCTCCCTGTGAACAGTACAAACGACTTAGCAAACAATATGAAATATAGAAAATTGTGCAGAATATCAACAAAGGTTATATTAGTAAGTGCAATAACATCATCTTAAAAACACACTGATTAACAGTGAAGAGAAAGTGGACAACCCCTTTATTATTCTGCTCATAAATATTATAAATAATGATAAAATTATTTTTATTTCAAATTAAATTATTTGTTAGTTCACTAAATGATTTAACCTGGAAACCAATCAACAACTGATCTAACCTAGTGAGCTTTCTGCATACCAAAAGTCCTTTATCATTAAATGCTATCCATACTTTTACTCTTCCAATTTTGTTCATATTACCTTACACTTTTACTCTATTTGAAGCATAACTGCTTCAGTCCAGTCTTCAAAAAGCAGAAACATATCACCTGCCTAGGGATTATTTTTGTTTCCTTTTCATACCTTTTACCCCCCTAGAACCCATGTGGTCAAGGGGGTTACAAGTTCTAATAATAAGTAGAATAACCATGTGGGTAGTGGAAACCCCTGTAATTGAAACCGTTTAGCTGTGTATCGATGTTCATTTTTGCTCTGGGGTTGGCATAAATAATTTTTATCCATTTAATACGTTTTTTCAGAATTTTGCAGAATTTGCAGGACAATGTGAACTTTTCACTTGTCAGCAGCTATATGAAAACAGTTTAAGTCACAGACCTCTGAGTGTTCTAATGAAACCATGATGTCACTTTGTCCATGCTTCTATGGCAAAGTGGTATTGCTCTGTTGCTAATAGTAATCAGACCTGCTCGTAGTAGGGCTGGTCCGGCTATCACGGAGTAGAGATGCTAGACCAATCAGGATCAACGCATGCTTCCTGTTTCCAGAGTATTTAATCAGGGAAATGCTAGCCACAGCTGACCGTGACTGGCCTTCTCACTCGTTTAATTTCACTTTCATTTTGGATTCCTGGATTGCCGACATTTTGTCTGTTTGTGACACACCTCTGACTTCTGATTTGGTATGCTATGACATCCTAATGTTGACTCTGATGCTTTTGTAAAATGCTCTGGTTTAACGTTACTCTCTAGTTTTATCCCTTGCTTTACTCTGTTTTGGTACACTGCCTCTGTCTGTGTTCTCTACTCTATTTTCTGTCTCGGGTTGTCTTTTATTTACTTTTAGGTCAACTGCACTTATGTAGACCAGGGACCGTTGTCAAGTTGGGGGGCCACCATTTAAGGTGGATCATCTAAGTACATAGGAACAGTGGTGAAGTTGGAGACTAGGGGGTGCACTGATCCCTACCCACCATGGCACCTGATTTTTGTATCTATTGATTAAATCTACCTAATTAATATGTCCCTATACTGTTCCTACAACACTCTAAGATTGCTTGCTTGTATCTGTAATTGCAGACACAGCCAAGACACATGCTCTAAGATGCAAGCTGCACTCAGAATGGTATCTCTCCAGCTCAGAGGCTGAAGGGCCTTCTAAAATCCTGCCCCTGAGCCAATAAAGGCAAGCCATCTCCTTCACAGGGTTATTTGATACTCTATTTTCACCCTCCCTATCCTAGTTTTGCATGGTTCATCAGAAGCAAATCGCTAAAACTTCGAAATTCATTTGGCAACATATTCATTTTAATTTTTAATTTGTTATGTATCCGATTCATTTAGAAGTGATTATTCCATCTCTACGGCATAAACATGCAGAAAACATCTCCTCTGTGTGGGGACAAGCCACCACTAGGTAATCTACCTGAAAAACCAGGATACAGGAACTCCACATCATCCAATACTGATAAAACTCTTCTCCTTTGGGAATTTAGGGGAATTATTGAGAAGAAATTATTTTGCTGCATCACATCCCTTATTGTTTTGCATAAAGATGAAACAAAAAGAGTACCTTGCATTAAACTGTTTAATGCATTGTCATGTGTGGTCAGTGATTTTATGGAGTAGGCTCGGGGGGGGGGGGGGGTTCTCTCTGTATCTCAATGTGCTTCATAGCGAATCCAAATGTATTGCAATGTATTGTACAAGAAAGTGTTCACGTTAAAGCCCTTTTTTTAAAATTAGTGAGGGTCCAACTCTCACCCCCATTGAGGAATTGAGGAATGGGAGCTAAGCTGCAATAACCCAGCACAGCCACATAGAAACATAGAAACATAGAATGTGTCGGCAGATAAGAACCATTTGGCCCATCTAGTCTGCCCAATATATCTGAATCCTATGAATAGTCCCTGGCCCTATCTTATATGAAGGATAGCCTTATGCCTATCCCATGCATGCTTAAACTCCTTCACTGTATTTGCAGCTACCACTTCTGCAGGAAGGCTATTCCATGCATCCACTACTCTCTCAGTAAAGTAATACTTCCTTATATTACTTTTAAACCTTTGCCCCTCTAATTTAAAACTGTGTCCTCTTGTGGTAGTTTTTCTTCTTTTAAATATGCTCTCCTCCTTTACCGAGTTGATTCCCTTTATGTATTTAAAAGTTTCTATCATATCCCCTCTGTCTCTTCTTTCTTCCAAGCTATACATATTAAGGTCTTTTAACCTTTCCTGGTAAGTTTTATCCTGCAATCCATGTACTAGTTTAGTAGCTCTTCTCTGAACTCTCTCTAGAGTATCTATATCCTTCTGGAGATATGGCTTCCAGTACTGCGCACAATACTCCAAGTGAGGTCTCACCAGTGTTCTGTACAGCGGCATAAGCACTTCACTCTTTCTACTGCTTATACCTCTCCCTATACACCCAAGCATTCTGCTGGCATTTCGTGCTGCTCTATTACATTGTCTTCCCACCTTTAAGTCTTCTGAAATAATTACTCCTAAATCCCTTTCCTCAGATACTGAGGTCAGGACTGTGTCAAATACTCTATATTCTGCCCTTGGGTTTTTACGCCCCAGGTGCATTATCTTGCACTTATCCACATTAAATTTCAGTTGCCAGAGTTCTGACCATTCTTCTAGTTTTCCTAAATCCTTTTCCATTTGGCGTTTCCCTCCAGGAACATCAACCCTGTTACATATCTTTGTGTCATCAGCAAAAAGACAAACCTTACCATCGAGGCCTTTTGCAATATCACTTATGAAGATATTAAACAAAAGTGGTCCCAGTACAGATCCCTGTGGAATCCCACTGGTAACATGACCTTGTTTTGAATGTTCTCCATTGACTACAACCCTCTGTTGTCTGTCACTCAGCCACTGCCTAATCCACTCAACAATATGGGAGTCCATGTTCAATGACTGCAGTTTATTGATAAGTCTTCTATGTGTGACAGTGTCAAAAGCCTTACTAAAATCTAGATATGCGATGTCTACTGCACCTCCACCGTCTATTATTTTAGTCACCCAGTCAAAAAAATCTATAAGATTTGTTTGACATGATCTCCCTGAAGTAAACCCATGTTGTTTTTCATCTTGCAATCCATGGGATTTTAGATGTTCCACAATCCTATCCTTTAATAGGGTTTCCATTAATTTGCCTACTATTGATGTCAGACTCACTGGTCTATAGTTGCTCGATTCCTCCCTACTACCTTTCTTGTGAATGGGCACGACATTTGCCAATCTCCAATCTTCCGGGACGACTCCTGTTACTAATGATTGGTTAAATAAATCTGTTAATGGTTTTGCCAGCTCACCACTAAGCTCTTTTAATAATTTTGGTGTATCTCATCAGGCCCCCGTGACTTATTTGTCTTCACTTTAGACAGCAAACTTAGAACATCTTCCTCTGTAAAGACACATGCATCAAACGATTTATTAGTCATCCTTTCTAGTGGAGGTCCTTCTCCTTCTTTTTCTTTTGTAAAAACTGAACAGAAGTATTCATTAAGGCAGTCGGCTAGCCCTTTATTCTCTTCTACATACCTTCCGTCCTTTCCTTTTTTCATTTATATATCTGAAGAATGTCTTATCCCCTTTTTTCATAGACTGAGCTAGTTTTTCTTCTGCCTGAGCTTAAGAAGTTCTTATAACTTGTTTGGCCTCTTTCTGCCTAATCTTGTAGATTTCCTTATCTTCATTGCTCTGGGTTTTTTTATAATTACAAAATGCTAGCTTTTTTTTTTTTTAATGATTTGGGCCACTTCTGCTGAGTACCACAGTGGTCTCTTCCTTTTTTTGCTTTTACTGACAAGTCTAATGCAATTTTCTGTTGCCTTCAATAATGCACCTTTTAAGTAGTCCCATTTCTCCTGGACTCCATGTAATCTGTTCCAGTCTGATAAGGACTCATTTATGACTAATTTCATTTTTGAAAAGTCTGTTTTTCTAAAATCTAAAACTTTTGTTTTTGTGTGGTGGGACTCTTTCACAGTTCTTATATTAAACCACACTGACTGGTGATCACTAGATCCCAAGGTTTCGCCTACAATGACATCATATACCGAATCCCCATTTGTGAATATCAAATCCAAAATGGCCTCCCTCCGGGTTGGCTCCTCAACCATTTGTTGTAGGGATAACCCCAGTAGGGAATTTAGAATATCTGTACTCCTGGTAGAACTTGCTATTTTGGTTTTCCAGTTTATATCTGGAAGATTGAAATCTCCCATAATGATAACTTCTCCTTTCATTGTCATTTTAGCTATTTCTTCAACTAGTAGATTATCTAGTTCTTTAACTTGATCAGGTGGTCTATATATCACACCTACACGAGTTACTGCATGATTAGCAAACTGCAACGTAACCCAAACTGACTCTATGTTGGCCTCACCAACTTGTATTAGGTTAGATTTAATGCTATCTTTCACATACAGGGCCACTCCTCCTCCTTTCTTGCCTTCTCTGTCTCTTCTGTATAAAGAGTACCCTGGTATGGTTATGTCCCAGTCATTTCTTTCATTAAACCATGTCTCCGTAACAGCCACTAAATCTACATTCTCAGATGCCATTATTGACCCAAGTTCATTGATTTTTTTACCTAAACTGCGAGCATTTGTAGACAGGACTCTGAGCTTATCATTTCTTAACCTCTGTGCTTCTGACCTGTTCAGCCACTATACTTTGAACAGCGCTGTGCTTCCTGTTCCATTAAAAGTGCTAGTTTAGCGTCAGAGACTGCAGGGAACAGCTCACCAACTTGTATTAGGTTAGATTTAATGCTATCTTTCACATACAGGGCCACTCCTCCTCCTTTCTTGCCTTCTCTGTCTCTTCTGTATAAAGAGTACCCTGGTATGGTTATGTCCCAGTCATTTCTTTCATTAAACCATGTCTCCGTAACAGCCACTAAATCTACATTCTCAGGTACCATTATTGACCCAAGTTCATTGATTTTTTTACCTAAACTGCGAGCATTTGTAGACAGGACTCTGAGCTTATCATTTCTTAACCTCTGTGCTTCTGACCTGTTCAGCCACTATACTTTGAACAGCGCTGTGCTTCCTGTTCCATTAAAAGTGCTAGTTTAGCGCCAGAGACTGCAGGGAACAGCTAATTAATGGGGGTGTTGGACCCAAACCAATCAGCTATTAATGACCTATCATGAGGATAAATCATCAATATAAGGAGCCTGTAAAACCCCTTTAAAATATGTTTTTAATCTTGCACAGTGATTCCCTAATTTTTAAAATAAAGTAATTTTTTTTTAAAGTAGTAAAACCTAACAATAAACAAAACAATGGCGATCCTTTTTATTTGATATTTCTCCACAATATGTTATATGAAACACTAAATTGTTTCATTAAAAACAAACTAATAATAATCTTTATTTATATAGCGCCAACATATTCCACAATGTTTTACAATCGTATGGTTTATATATAAACCAAATCACACATAGCAAAATCATACATTGCATAGTAATAAAACAAAGTCAACAATTAAAACAAGAGGAATGAGTGCCATGTTAGCAAGAGCTTACAATCAATGAGGACATGGGGTGACAGAGAAGCTAACAAGTGCTTGATTTGTACAATGGTCAAGCCATCTTAGCACAATAAGGGAGTAGATATAAAGCTGCATGAAGCAGTTACCAGCCAATATCTGTAGTTCTTTTGAGTGCATGTGGTGTGGTGGATAGCGTTTGATGATGGGACAGGTTTAGAAGAATGGTGTTGAAAGTGGTGAGTGGGGGTGGGGAGTTAGATTAGAGTATGTGATAGGCCACCTTATAAAGATATGTTTTAGGGAGCTCCTAAAACTGTGGATGTTATAAGTTAACCTAATTGCTTGGGGTAGAGCCTTCCAGAGAAGTGGTGCAGCTCGGGAGAAGTCTTGGAGATAGGAGTGAGAAAGTCAGATTATTGTGGGTGTTAATCCTAAATCATTGGCTGAATGAAGAGCCCTACATGTTAAGGTCCTTTAATCTTTCCTGGTAATTTTTATCCTGCAATCCATGTACCAGTTTAGTACCTCTTCTCCGAACTCTCTCCAAAGTATTAATATCCTTCTGGAGATATGGTCTCCAGTACTGGGCACAATACTCCAAATGAGGTCTCACTAGTGCTCTATAGAGCGGCATGAGCACCTCACTCTTTCTACTGGTAATGCCTCTCCCTATACACCCAAGCATTCTGCTAGCATTTCCTGCTTCTCTATGACATTGTCTGCCTACCTGTAAGTCTTCTGAAATAATGACCCCTAAATCCCTTTCCTCAGATACTGAGGTTAGGACTGTATCACTGATTTTATATTCTGCTCTCTGGTTTTTACGCCCCAGGTGCATTATCTTGCACTTATCAACATTAAATTTTAGTTGCCAGATTTTTGACCATTCCTCTAGTTTTCCTAAATCCTTTTCCATTTGGTGTATCCCTCCAGGAACATCAAATCTTTGTGTCATCAGCACACCTTACCATCGAAAGTCTTTCTTTCTTGTGAATGGGCACAACATTTGCTAATTTCCAATCTTCTGGGACGACTCCTGCTGCCAGTGATTGGTTAAATAAATCTGTTAATGGCTTTGCTAGTTCACCGCTGAGCTCTTTTAATAGCCTTGAGTGTATCTCATCAGGCCCCTGTGACTTATTTGTATTCATTTTAGACAGCTGACTTAGAACCTCTTCCTCTGTAAAGACACATGCATCAAAAGATTCATTAATCTTCTTTCCTAACTGAGGTCCTTTTCCTTCATTTTCCTGAATGACTGGCACAGGATGGAGGTATCAAAGTAGCAGTTAGATAGATAAGCTTGCTTTCCACATATGCATGTCTGTTCCGCAAATTATAGAACATAACTTATTCTTGTCTGAAAAATGCAAAAAAACTGTAGGACTCTGTGTTACAACGTATCACCTTCTTTCCCTTCCATATAAATGTATTATGCACCCTCCAGGAGCTTCCATGTGGCAATAACCAACTTCTTTAGTAACCTGCAGATTCTATTTATGTGTGTGATATGACTATCTGTTCCACTTTGCTTTGCCAGTCTGTATAATGCATCCCAATCACCCCTAATTTAAAAATAAATTTTTAGTATAGTATAATATAGTGTTGCAAGTGAAGGACTGTGTAGTTTCTGTAAAAAACTTCTCCAAGGTTATATCCTCTCTCCTGAATAATCCAATGACAGATCGCAATACTTCATTGGCAATACTTTATTTTTTTTTTGTAATTTAGTAGTTTAGTAATTAGTTTAATTATGTTTAGTAACCTTCAATGATAAAATATTTCTCAAGGGAATGTTGAGGCTGTTTGACTTTTTGGTCTCTCTAATATCTATCCATTCTATTTATCTCATATCTATGTATGTATGTGTGTATCTATCTATATCCTTTAATTCTCCTTTATAAGTTTCCCCAACAGGTTTAATTACAAGATTCAGCATATCGGAAAGCAAAATAAATGCTCATTATGCACTTCATTGACTCTTATCTGAAACCGTATTCCTGCACCTCACAAAGTCATGGGTAATACTTTTATTACATCCTGAGTCTCTCTCTATGAATATCATAAAATCATTGTAAAATGTATACAACACATACATGTTATACATTCCTTGTCTTGCTCAATACTACAATAATATTTAGATAAAACCATATGACCCAAATAACAAAATGAAAATTGATTGGTAAGCTATAAAATTCCAAAGCATACGTAGCAACCTACCTTTCTTTTGAAGATGAGAGGCTCAGCATGCAAATTGTACTTGCTATTCCCTTAAATATCTCATAAAAGGAAAAGGAAATTCATTGCGCTATCCAACATGATCCAGCAAAGTTGAAGAATGTTTTTGTAGCAACCCTAAAATATAACCAATGTTACAATGCAGCACTGTGTCAGGCAGAAGTGTTAGCAATTTCAACACTTCTCAGAGACAGGAGAGAAAGCAATGCCTGCTACGATGTACTGAATGGACAAGAGAATCTGCAGGCAGTGAGCCTTCTAGCTGTTCACCACAGCAAGGCGTTTCTTGTATCACAAAGATGAAGGTATTAAGAAAAGCTTTGGAATGCAGCGAGGCTGAGGACACAGGCAGATAGATTGTGCTGCTTTAAACCTCTATGAACGATGCATATCTGTTATTTGTTCACTTTGAAAACACATGTTACATAACAGAGAGATACATACAGGAATACACATACATATGTTTTCTGTATCACTTAATAAAATGTAAAGGGCTTCTAAACACTGGTGGAAAAAAGTGAATTTTGCACAACAATAATACGAATAATCCTCACTATTCATAGTGCACAAGTCTCATCTTTTATTTAAATCATATTCACCAATCTAGATAATATTTTTGTTTTATAATGTACAGCTAATTGCATTATTGCTAGTGATTGCCATATAATTTAAGTTCTATCTTGTGTATGTAAGGTAATGAAAAGAACAGAGGTGTCGGATGTGGCACATAACTGAGCCTAACAGCACCTGGTGGACTCCATTGACTACAATATGATCCATCTGGTTTCTCTTAGGGAGTCCATCAATTTACTGGATAAAATTATCCTGAATGCAGGGCTATTTTTTTCTGATAATTTTGACAGAATCTGCAATGGAGGGGATGGAACTACACTTCGCTTCACGATGGCTTCTTAATCCAGCGCTCCTAACCAGGACTAGCCAGTTATCTCTACAAAACACCAGCCATCCAGCCAAAATTGGCAGAGATAAAGCCAGGGAAGCTCCAGAGACTCCACAAGTAATAAAATCACAACCTGACATGGAGAAATACCTGAAGAAGACTGCCTCTTTTGCCTTAGGTCTCACTAAGATTGAGCCACGACATCCTCCCATCCTCCCTTGCAGACTGATGCTGATATGTACCTAACTTCCAGGTCAGTCCACCAGGAGGTTCTAGAGAGTGCATTAGAACGATCTCACCAACATAAAGGAGAATCTGCACCATCTTGGTCACAGAGTGGTGACGCTAGAGACAAACCAAGAGGTCATGCTAGCAGTTGAAGAGAAAACAGGGAACCTGCTACATGTACATTAAACCCTCCTAAATAATGCTTTCCTCAAAATCAAAGAATAGGAGCCGCAGTCGCAATGCTTGGCTTAGAGGTCTACCTGAAACAGTTTCTCCTGATGCAATGCCTTTCCTCAAGCAGCTAAAGAGATCTTCGCCAGCCTCTTTGGTGAAGAAAGAGCTAATGAGGTCACCACTGAAAGAATACAGAGGGATCTACGCCCCAAGCCGAAACCTAATGAGACCCCACGTGATGTCATCTGCTGCCTCCTCAGTTTTGTCGACATGATAGCTATTTTAAGAAGCTGCAGAGAAAGGGATCAGCTCCAATATGAAGGCACTACCTTTCCTTGCACCAAGATCTAGAAGCCACCACATTAGTGACACATTGGGCACTCTGTCCCTTGCTAGATGTCTTATGAGTCTCTAACACTACATTTCATGGGCTTTAACTCTTTGGTATTGTCATAATGAAAAATGGATGCCCGATCAATGATCCTCTCAACACCTAGTCACCACATGAGATACCCTTGGCATTGCCCCTATGGACTTACCCTCAGGTATGCCTGCAGACCATGGGGAAGCCATTCCTCCGCTACCCCGATCCTGGTGGATTTTCTCCTCCACAAAGTCAACACGGAGAACCAGGGAGCTTTAATGTCCTCTAAGACCTGACTTTCATTTTGCATATTGCTTCCACCCACTTGACCGCCATTGTTTTTTTTTTTTTTATAAGTGTCCGGAAGTTGGGTTGGTTGTCAAACTCTCACAGCATTTTCTATATTTTTTTTTTGGGGGGGGGGGGGGGGTGGTCCTTTGCTTTCAACACCTCCACGACTTGTGTCCAGAGACTTTTATTTAAAGTAGGTGGCTATGCCCCCCTCTTAATCTTCCTTCTATAATGTTTATTTTAAAAGCTCATAGTCTTTATGGGATAATTATCTCTCATGAAGTTTAGTATAAATAAGTTTTTTTCATAGTTTTTTAGTGGTTAGTATATATAGCATGATCCTGATTACTGATCTGGCTTGTTACACTTGGTCTACTGCTCCTCTCACTACTCTGCACATTGTCTCACCTCCCCCCCCCCCCCCCACACACACACACACACACATACACAGCCACTGAGACATTGTTTTTTGTCTTAACACTGCTGCTGATCAGAAGCCATATGGAAATGATGATCCATTGGCTTAATACTTGCTCTGTTTATATTTATTATATTTATTATTTTTGCCCTCTGTTAACACTATTTCTCTACTTCTTACTTTCCTTTCTCCTTCTTCTTCCTTTTTCCCCCAAGACATTGGAGAACTTGAGTCATATCGTTAACCTTTCTATATAACAGGTATGGCATCAGTAATCTTTTTCTCACTAAATACCAGAGGTCTGAACGAACAACGGAAACGTAGTCAGAATTTCTCTCTCCTTAAAAAGGACAATGCCAACATAACTTTTTCCAAGAAACACACTTCAAATCTGGTAAGATCCCATTGCCTCCAACTAGACATTTATCTTACTGATTTCATATCACCTATTCCTCTGCTAGTACTGTAAAGGGGTCAGCATTGCTATACACAATCAAATCGCATTCTCTCATTACGCCACCATTGCAGACCCAGATGGTCGCTTCCTTTTTGTCAAGGGGAAGATCTCCGATATTGTAGTTGCTCTGGCAAATGTTTATGCCCCCAATAGATTCAGTGGCTGTTTCAGACCATTTGCAAACTGTAAGATTTTAAGGAAGGAGTTCTGATTATGGGATGGGATTTTAATCTTTCCATATATCCCTCCTTGGATTCATCCACCAAATGCTCACTTAACTCATAAGTTACTAAGCAGACTTAAGAGGGCTCTGAGAGACCTTCAGGTGACTGATATATGGATGACCACGAACCCTACCTCCCCTGATTGCTCTTTTTTTCTCCCTACCCATTCCACAGGCTAGAATACGTTTTTTCTATCTTCGGCCCACCTTACACTTGTCACTAAGGCGGATATAGGGACTATTACTGTTTCTGATCATGTACCCATTTTCTTAGCCATAACTTTCAAAGACCTTCCTATTTTAGAATAGAGCTGGCACTTGAATGAGAAGTTGATTGCTGACCCATCATATGCAGCCTTTATAAGGTCTTTCTTAGAAGAATATTTCCAGTTCAACACTTCTGAACAGACATTGATCTTAATCCTCTGGGAAGCCCCAAAATCAATGATCAGGGGTGAGCTGATAGCCCTGGGCACTAGGATAAAGAAACAACAAACCGCTTTGCTTGACTCTTTGCTCTCCCAGATTTCTAGGTTAGAATACACTCATAAACAGTCACAAGCTTTTTCCGTTGCCCAAAACCTCACTACCTTGAGATCTCAACTGAAGACCATGCTAAATGTTAACTCTGATTTTCAGGTCTAAATGTAAATCATATGCCGATGGAGATAGGGGCAATGGGTTAATTTCCGCATGTGAGCGTAAAATTCAAGATACTACTGTCACGATCAGTGGGGGGGGGGGGGGGGGGACTCCACACTGAACACAGAAGGGAAGGGGGACAGTAACTGGGCCTGGAAACTAGGGAAGAAACAGGTACCCTCCTAACCAACCCTAATCCAGGCCCTAACTATCTATCAATATGAATAGACCCAGAAGGTAGGAATATTCATATGCAGTATACCTAGGCCTTTACATTCCTATAAGGCCCTGGAAAAAGGTTAGGACCAAACACAACCCATTCCTCCCCAGATGGAAGAATGGAAGTCTGTGTCTCAGGCCCAGATACAAACAATAGGGAATATAACAAACACAAGCAAATGCGACACTTAACTTCTGTAGAGATGGACGAGCAGGAACCCCCGAGACAAACTCACACCAGCTCAGCCAAACCCAAATGAAGCTATCTACCGCATAGTCAGAAGGGTGAGGTCAGATTATAAAGGGTAGAAGTGATGACCACTGAGCAACAGCTGAAAAAAGGGAAGTGGTTATTAACCCTATCAAAACTGAATCAATAGAAATCAAGGAGGCTGTTAGATTCCTCCACGCTCAGCCAATCTCATTGGTTTCCTGACATCAGTCACCTGAGGGATTGTGACAACTACCTTCATATCAGCTTTCAAGAATAACAGAGGTACGGTTTATAAATCCACTTCAGACATTGCAAAGGTTTTTCAGCAATTCTATGCAGCTCTCTACAACATACAACCTTCTCCACTCTCTTCTCACATCAATCTTCCAGAAGCTACAGTATGTCAGCTTTTCTCCCCATGCTTAAGCTTCCCTTCATCTCCTTCAGCTTCTTCTTCACTGACCCGCCTAATTACAGAAACTGAAGTAAAAAAAAAAATTTCCTCCATTCCTACAGGTAAAAGTCCTGGCCCAGACGGCCTTCCAATCCAATACTACTAAATATTTCAGAAGATATTGGTCCCACATTTCACTAGTCTCTGCAATGCACTGCTACATGGCAATACTCCTCCTGTACACATGTTAAATATCTATATTACCATTATACACAAAGAAAGGAAGGATGCATTGGAATGTGGGAGTTATTACCCAATGTCTCTGCTAAAAAAGCACGTTAAGTGGTGGGCAAAGATTCTGGCGCAGCAATTACAAACAATTCCCTCCCAGATTATACAGTATGTCCTGAACAAACAGGCTTTGTTAAAAGTCACCAGGGAAAAGACAGCATGGTGCAACTGTTACGTCTAATAGGTTACGCGCACTGTTCCAATGGCACTTTTAAGTACAGATGCTGAGAAGGCTTTAGACAGGGTTAGCTGGCACTTTATGTCAGTTCAGTTGTCCTGTCGGCCTTTGGAATACCTTCCCTTTTCATTAAGGCTACACTCTACACTCAACCCTCGACCAAGCATCCTTTCTTCACCTTTCTTTATATATAATGGAACTCGCCAGGGATGCCCCCTTTACCCCTCCCTATTCGTCATCATCATGGATAATCTATTAGACAAGATTCCCTGATACAAGGCATTAAGATTGCCTGCTATACACTTCACAGTGGCTTTTTCTGATGACCTCCCTATTATGACAGCTAACCCTCATACATCTTTCTCCAGATTGCTAACTATGTTAAAGGATTTTGGCTTTGTTTCCAACTTCAAGATCAATTAAGGTAAATCAAAAGCTCTGTAATATCTGGAGTATGGTGGGTTTTGTCTGACCTTCCTTTGAAGGATGGTTTTACTACCTATGGGGCACTTGACCAGAATAAATTACCTGCTTTAAAGAGTATCCTTAGTGCCTCTATTGCCCTTACTTGACTTAAGAAGGGACTTGAGGAAAATAGCTGTACAATTTGATCCCACAAGATCACTATGTTGTCTTTAAAAGGCTTTCATTATTGGCCATTCTCATAGATTCAGCAGATGTATCAGAATTCAGGAGAACTCCTGCAGTCTCTTGACTAGATAATACAAACCCCTGTGTTCATCCATATGCTTAAAGCAGATATACCAAACATTTGTTGGCCGAGTGGTAATGGAGATGGAACTCTTGATCTTAAACTTATATTGCTTTGGTGTCCAAATGATAGCCTTATCCCATGGCCACCAATCTCCCCACTATGCTTATAACTGGCGCAAGACTACAGATTTCTTTTTTATGGAGAAGTGACCCCTCCCACACACACACATTTAATTCCTGGATAGGAAAAGTATTTCATTTTGAAGAACCTGCCCATTGGGAATTAAACAACCCGCTCAAGGTTCTTGAAATTTTGGGTCTTCGTGGATGGAATACATTTTAGCTCTCAGGCTCTCTATTGGGTTTCCTTACCTTTTTTTCCAATGCTCCTGCTACTCTCCATATCCTCTATGCTTCCTTCTATTCCCGCTCCCAGTTATCTTCATTTATGGAACATCAGTTATGCTATATTATATTGAGACTTATGTACTTTGTGACATGACTGAAATTACTCAACGGAGTTTATGTCTCTCACAAGCTTATTGTAGCTTACTCGTAATGTGTCTGTTTTATTTGCATTAATAAAGAGAGAATTTACAAAAAAGAACCTATGATGGAGGGCCCAAATAGAGCTTCTGATGCAGATGTGAGCCTGAGCATTCAAGATGTTGGTCTGGAAAGACCAAGTAGAGCAGCTGAACTTTATTTGGGGTTAATCAGAGGCACTTTAAATGATGGCAATGATGGCAGGTGTATGCTGACTCCAATTTAACATGATTTTGAATGTGATTGCTTAATTCTGAACACAGCTACATCCCCAGTTATAAGAGGGTGTGCACAGTTATGCAACCACATTATTTTAGTTTTCATCCCTCCACCTAAAAGATTTCAGTTTGTTTTTCAATTGAATGGTACAGTTTATAGGTCACATTAAAGGTGGAAAAAGTTCTGAAATTATTTATCTTTGTCTAATTTTTTTACATCACAGAAACCCAACATTTTAACAGGAGTGTGTAGCCTTTTTATATCCACTGTATATCTGTACACACTGCATTTACTATACCGTACCTTGTACTTCTCACATCAGTGCACTGCTCTTGGTCTCTGTCTCTCTGTCTCTCTCTCTATATATATATATTCATATATAGTACAGATATGTAATATATACAGCACTGTACTCATATGTGAGGCATGATATATAATAGATAATAGATGCAGTGGCTACAGATATTTTTTATATACAGAAATGTACTGATATGTGAGGTACGCACTGTAATTTATACCTCGTACCTCACATATCAGTACACAGCTGTATATAGCATATATCTGTGCACACTGCATTTATTATGCCGTGTACCTTACATTTCAGTAAACTGCTGTATATACTATATATCTTTACACACCCATCTATTATGCCTCTTATTATCTGATCATTGGCAAGATGACCTGTGATGTCACACCTCTTTTTACCCAATCAATTCTACCTTTCACCAGAAAGCTCTCTCCCTCCAACTCCAGCCTCATTGCTCCTTTCTTGCAAGTCCCAAACAGAGGTGAGACATTTAAATGAGGACAATGTTGCTGCCAGTGTGGGAGGCGGGTTGTCAGAGGATGATAGTGCTGGGTATTTTGTACTTCTTGGTGGTATTTATTTAGCGCTGTTGGGGAGATATTTTGTGCTGCAAGTTGTATTTATATGGTCGAGTTGGGGAGGTAATTTGGCAATACACTCTGGTATCAGACTACGGTGGAGGTATTTTGAACTTTATTATAGTATGTGTTGCTGTTAGGGAAGTTAACTTATGTCACTGACCATGTATTTAAGCATTTCTATGTTTATTCTACTTTAATTTCCTGTTACATAGAGGAATGGCCAACTAAAGCAGAATTCACCACTGCAGTGTGCATTATGCACTATTACTATGATACTACTAGTATCATATGTGGGCTAGTGGGGTTTGTGTGCCAGCTGCCAGGGATGTTTTGTAATCCCAGTCCAGCCCAGGTGGCATACTATATAACACTCACTGTTCACTATATAACAATCACAGTTCATAGAACAAGCGAAGTGGCCAGGAATGGTAGTGGGAAAGACTATTAATGGGGACCCAATTTAGATTCTTGATATGGTGTACAGTGATTTCTAGGTGCATGCCTGTCTGGCATATTTTATTATTGATGGCTGGACTTAGGTAGTCAGTACCAGAACTACACAATTCTATCTATTGTGTAGTGAATGTAGCTGGTTATTGCAGTGCTGTTCCCACTCTAGGTCAAATATACTTACAGTAGGAACAACTGTGTGGTGAAGGTATGGGATATTGGATCCCTGCATATCTTATCTTATCATATCTTAAAAGTACCAGAAAATCCCATAACGTTGAGAGAAAAAAATAGACTTCCTGACACAGTAATAGGAGGTGGGAATTGGGAATTGCAATTACAAGGATGGGGGGGTGCTAGTAGTTGCTAAAAAAAATGATGTCAGGAGAAGTTACAGGTCCTCTTTAAAGTTAGGAATTCTTGGAATGGGAATAAGATTATGTTTCATTGTGAACAGTTTAGTCCACTATGAAAATTAATTGCAAAATTAGATAGCATATATAATTTATATTAAGGGAGGCAAAGTAATGTTGCAAAGTATTGAGTAAAAGAGTTGAGAATCTATAAGCACCTGTTGACTATTGGGAAAAAAAGTAACAAATAAGTAGTTTTTCCTGTATCAAGAGGATTCAGTAGAGACAAGTGGGGTCAATTATGACCAGATTTACTCCACTTTTGTGGTGTATATCTGGCACAGGTTCTGTCGCATGCCAGTGTGTTGCAGAATTTGCGACTTCTTCTCCGCTCACTCCAAGTCTAAAAAAGTAGATGTGGCATGGGCAGGGAAGGGGATGGGCCGGTAGGTCCGTCTTATACATCATTTTTTACACCTGATTTAGGCATACAAAATGGTCGAAATGTAAGACAGCAAGGAACCTGTCTTGCATTTAGAATCAATGCCGATTCAGTGAAGTTTTGTAGAGGCCTGCTCCTATATGCTATAGGGACTTCACGCCTCTGCAACTTGTAAACTCGCCTTTAGGTATCTATATATGGGCTATAGGAAGAATATTAAGTCATGGTGGGAGATTAAATCTCTTTACAGCTACTTAGAACATAAAATAGTACCCAAAGCACTTTGTATTTCAATTATTAACGTCCGCACATTACATCCACACATTTTGCTATCTGGTGTAGGATGTCTATGTGGCACTTGTGGTCTGCTGCGAGCATCCTCCATTGCATTTCTTGCTGGGGATCGCCATTGGCAACGGACCACATGTGCAGGATTTGCTCCCCCGGTTATAAATGCACAACTGCCTATGGGGTTGAGCATTTCTTGCTTTTTGAGACCACGTTATAGTGTGTAATTTTAAAGGGGACTTTAGATAAGAAAAAATTATAAGTAAATTAAGAGTAAAGAGTAAATTCAAGAAAAGTTAAAACAAACTGATTATGTGCCTTAAACTGCGTACCCCTGGTGCATAGATAGTAAGACACCCCAGATGATCGTTTCTCGTGTGGAATCGAGCTATATAAAGATTTTACATTGGTACTAGCAAGTAGACTAACAACACTCAGTAGGTGGTGTATTAGGGAGAATAAAATGATATTCCGCCTCGTTGATAACCCTATTTTCCATTCCATATTTAAGAATGTTTTTTATCTCCATCAGGAGCTTAATAGTAGGGTCCGAGGGAAGCACCTGATACATTTCATGGTCCCTGAGAACGTCCATGCACATTTTCTGATATTTATAGTGGTCGAAAGTAACCAGATTACCTCACTTGTCTGAAGGTTTAATAATAATTGAGCTATCCCCCTCCAGATTCTTAAGAGCTTTTGATTCAGTTTTAGATAGATTATAATGATGAGCACTCCTGACTTCAAGGTACTCAAGGTCAGATATAACCATCTGGAGAAAGATATCAATGTGTTCAGAGTTAACTGGGGGAGGCAGTCTGATGCTCTTGAGACACAGATCTGTGAAAAGATCCCCTTATCGGTTGCGAGAGCCCTTTTCCCACAATTCCATGAAGATCCGTAGGTCAGGAAAATCATTTTCATTGATCCCTAGTTTTTCACATGATTGTCTATTCGAGTTCCTAAAAAATTTATGCCACTTGAGTTTTCTACAAAAAATATATGGATCTTTCACCCATGTAAAAAGTGTAAAACCTGTAGTGGGTACAAAAGAAAGCCCCTTCCCAAGCAGATTTATTGCAGTCAAACTAAAGATACGAGAACAGAGATTCTCTGTAGGTTGTCATTTATGGACGATTCTCGCCCACTTTGGCGTAATCCCAAAGTTTGTATGGGAATTGATTATTTTCTAAAAAAGGGGATGGGGTGTTGTCCGAAGGAACTAATGAGGAAGAAGAAGATGAAGACGCCAACTGTTCTTCTCCGGACATGTTTTCTCTCTGCCCCATTTCTGCCACTTCTTAACTTGTTTGTTCAATGCACGGTTTTACCACCAGCTCAGGGGGACAGCGGTGGAGAGCCCCTGTGCCCCCATGTATGCTAATCTCTTCCTTGGCTGGTCGGTTTCCAGATCATCTAATGAGGTGGAATGATAAGGTCCTTTTCTGGACAAGCTATATTGATGATATATTTCTGATTTGGAATGGCAGCAAGGAGGAGTTCGGAAGGCTGATTGAGACTTTGAATATTAATGATATCGGCCTTAAGTTTAAATATGAGATCCATAGGGAATATATTACCTTTCTGGATGTAAGAATACAAAAACAGGGAGATAGATTAGTTACGACTGTATTCAGAAAACCCATAGCCACAAATAGTATCCTGCATTGGGACAGTCACGATCCACATGCCCTTAAAAAGGGCATCCCAAAAGGACAATATCTAAAAGTACGTAGAAACTGCTCTAATTCTGCAAATTTTCATATAGAAGCAAAAAAAAGTATATAAGAGGTTTCTAGAGTGTACCCATCATCGATCCTTAGGGATGCCTTTAAACAAGCACAAATGCAGGATAGAACAAATTTCCTCACTCCTAAGCCAACATCAGATAGAGACCAGGCCCCTATTTAACTTATTTCTACATTTGATGTTGCTAATATGGAAATATATTAAAAAAATATTGGTCCATATTATCAGTAGATCCTGATCTGTCCATTGTTATTACCACATATCCTAGTATCACATACCGGAAGTGGAGCAGTCTTAAAGAACGTCTAGCGAATAGTCACTATACTGCCCCTTGGGGAATGGGCACTTGGCTTGATCAAAAACCAATTGAGATGTTTTGTTGAGGAGCATGTAAAGCATGTAATTTTATCTCCACCTCAAGGACAATCATTTGCTCCACCAGGAATCAGAGCTATTCGATCAGAGAATTTGTTAACTGCAAAAGCAGAGGAGTGGTTTACATTTACACAGCTGTGTGACCATATACCCCCCCCCCCCCCCAGGAGTGCTGCAGCTTGCCCCCCCTCAGCTTTTTTTTGGGCGCAAGCAGTTTATTTATTTTTTCTGTGCATACGCTGACTGTGGCCGACACTCTTAGCGTCCGGCCACTGTTAGCCCATCGCACACCCCACCATTGATCAACTTCGGACGGTTGATTAGAATTATTTTATTTTTTTTTTTTCACATTTTCCCCCTTTTTTTAGTCTTTTTTTTCCTGTCTGTTAGGTTTAGGCCTCATGCACACGACCGTTGTGTGCATCCGTGTCCGTTGTTCCGTTTTCCGTGATTTTCTGCGGACCCATTGACTTTTAATGGGTCCGTTGAAAACTCAGGAAATGCACAGTTTGTCATCCGCGTCCGTGATCCGTGTTTCCTGTCCGTCCCAAAAATATGACCTGTCCTATTTTTTTGACGGACAATGGTTCACGGACCCATTCAAGTCAATGGATCCGTGAAAAAACACGGAGGCACACAAGATTGTCATCCACGTCCGTGATATAATACTGTTGTATGCATGAGGCCTTAGAATGAGTTTGCGAACACCCGTGCCCCCACACACACTGAATAAAGATTTACACGCACGCACACAAACACGCAGACACACACTCCCCTATGGCCCGCCTGATGTTCTCGGCCGAGGAGGCATACGCCCAGCTTGCCTCCGAGTCCGAGAGACCCAGTGAGGATGAGGATGACCCCACTTTCCTGTTGTCATCCGCGTCCTCCTCCTCATCTAGCGATGATGATGAGTGCCCAAGGCGGAGCAAGGGGACCTCCATGCTAGGGACCCTGTGGCCCACCCTAGTACGAGCAGCTCTGGGGCTCGTACTAGTTTTCCGGCCCACCAGTTAAATCCACCGAGCCCCCTGCCAGTGAACTTGTCTGGTGTACCCCAGAGCGATTTGAGCCTGTGATTCCTGATTTTGTAGGCCAACCAGGAATCCAGATTTCCACAGTGGGCTTCACTGAATATGATTATTTTATTATTTTTTCAGTGACCACTTTGTAAATCTGATGGTGGAGCAGACAAACCTGTACACCCAACAATTCGTTGCTCAACATCCGGGCTTCTTTTTGGCTAAGACCCTGGTCAGTGCAGCCGAGATGAGGACGTTTTGGGGCCTTGTGCTGCACATGGGCCTAGTCAAGAAACCTAGTGTCAGGCATTACTGGAGTGGGGACGTCCTCTACCAGACCCCACTTTACAGTACGGCCATGACACGCTCCCGGTTTGAGGCCATCCGGAAATGCCTGCATTATTTAAATAATGCAGCATGTCCCCCACGAGGAGATCCTGCCTATGACTGCCTGTACAAAATCAGGCCGGTCATCGATCACTTTTGGGCCAAATTTGTACAGGCCTATGTACCTGGAAGGGAGGTCGCGGTTGATGAGTCTCTCTTTGCGTTCAAGGGGAGACTCAATTTCCGCCAATATGTTCCCTCCAAATGGGCGAAGTTTGGCGTGAAGCTGTACAAACTTTGTGAGAGTACCTCAGGGTACACTTACAACTTTTGTGTGTACGAGGGGCAAGATTCCCGTATTGAACCCCCAGAATGTCCCCCCACTCCGGGTGTTAGCGGGAAACTTGTGTGGGACCTTATGCACCCACTGCTAGATAAAGGTTACCACCTGTACGTGGATAACTTTTATACTAGTATCCCCTTGTTCCAGTCCCTCGCTGCCAGATTCACATCCGCTTGTGGGGCCATCTGGAAAAATCAACGTGGCCTCCCTGCCCACCCCCTCCAGGTACCTATCGCCAGGGGTGAGACCCATGCCCTTACCACTGGAAACCTGTTGCTGGTCAGATATAAGGACAAGAGGGATGTCCTTGTTCTGTCCACAATTCATGGTAACGGCATCACCCCTGTCCCTGTGCGAGGTACCGCAGCAACAGTCCTCAAGCCCGATTGTATTGTTGACTACAATCAGTATATGGGAGGAGTTGATCTCTCTGATCAAGTCCTCAAGCCATATAATGCCATGCGCAAAACCCAGGCATGGTACAAAAAAGTTGAGTGCAGGTTGACTTGTACAACTCTTTTGTGCTGTTCTGGAGGGCTGGAAACACAGGGATATGCCTTCAGTTCTATGAGGCAGTCCTCAAGGACCTGATCTTTTCGGACCGGGAAAGAGCAGGGCGGAGTACCTCGGGAACTGGAGGCACCCGGATCGTCCCTGGCCAACACTTTTCAGGTGTAGTCCCCCATACTGGAAAGAAGGGGCGGACCCAAAAAAGGTTCAGAGTGTGTCACAGGAGGGGGATACGGAAGGACACCACTACTCAGTGTGACATGTGCCCCGATCATCCGGGCCTCTGCATTATTGGTTGCTTCAGGGAGTACCACACTTCCATGGAGTACTAAATTTATATCCCAATTTAGCCACTGACAATCGTATAAAAAATTGGTTCTCAGACTTGATACTCTACCTAATATAGACATATTAGGTATCGCCGCATCCGTAAGAATCTGCTCTATAAAAATACCCCCCAACCCCTCAGATGAAGAAGGTAAAAAAAAAAATATAAAAACGGTGCAAAAATTTTTTTGGGGGTCACCTTACATAACAAAAATTCGAACAGTTCAAAAAGTCATATGCCCCCCAAAATAGTGCCAATAAAATAGTCTTCTCATCCCGCAAAAAATGAGCCCCTACCTAAGATAATCAGCTAAAAAATAAAAATAAATGACTCAGACTATGGAGGTACTAAAATGTTTTTTTTTTTGTTTATAAAAAGATAATATAGTGTAAAACATAAATAAATAAAAAGTAGACATATTAGTAGACATATTAGGTAGACATATTAGGTATCGCTGCGTCCATAAGAATCTGCTCTATGAAAATATTGTAAAATCAGTTTTGAATACCTTGAGGGGTGTAGTTTCTTAGACGGGGTCACTTTTATGGAGTTACTACTCTAGGGGTGCATCAGGGGGCTTCAAATGGGACATGGTGTAAATAAACCAGTCCAGCAAAATCTGCCTTCCAAAAACCACACGGTGCACCTTTCCCTCTACACCCTACTGTGTGCCCGTACAGTAGTTTACAGCCACATATAGGGTGTTTCTGCAAACTATAGAATTGGGGCAATAAATACAGCATTTTGTTTGGCTGTTAACCCTTGCTTTGTTACTGGAAAAAATGGATTAAAATGGAAAATTTGCCAAAAAATCTAACTTCTGAAATTTTAGCTCCATCTGCCATTAACACTTGTGGAACACCTAAAGGGTTAACCACGTTTGTAAAGACGTTTGTAAAATCAGTTTTACATACCTTAAGGGGTGTAGTTTCTAGAATGGGGTCATTTTTGGGTGGTTTCTATTATGTAAGCCTCACAAAGTGACTTCAGACCTGAACTGGTCCCTAAAAATTGGGTTTTTGCTTCTAAACTTCTAAGCCTTGTCACATCCCTAAAATATTAAATATCATTCCCAAAATGATCCAAACATGAAGTAGACATATGGGGAATGTAAAGTAATAACTATTGTTGGAGGTATTAGGCTACTTTCACATTAGCGTTCGAGGTTCCGCTTGTGTGTTCCGTTTGAAGGCTCTCACAAGCGGCCCCGAACGCATCAGTACTGCCCTAATGCATTCTTAGTGGACGCGGATCCGCTCAGAATGCATCAGTCTGGCACAGTCTGTCCTCCGCTCCGCTCAGCAGGCGGACACCCGAACGCAGCTTGCAGCGTTCGGGTGTCCGCCTGGCCGTGCGGAGGCAAGCTGATCCGCCCAGAGTTACAATGGAAGTCAATGGGGGCGGATCCGTTCGAAGGTGACACAATATGGTGCATTTTTCAAACGGATCCGCCCCCCATTGACTTTCAATGTAAAGTCTGGACGGATCCGTCTGAATACAAATTGTACTTAGACTTTTTTAAGTGAAATATAATGCAAACGGTTCTGTCTGAATGGATACCATCGTTTGCATTATAGGAGCGGATCCGTCTGTACAAATACCAGACGGATCCGCTCTGAACACAAGTGTGAAAGTAGCCTAACTATGTATTATAGAAGTAGAGAAATTGAAACTTGGAAATTTGCAATTTGTTTACAAATTGTTGCTAAATTTGGTATTTTTTTATAAATAAAAATGATTTTTTTTTAACTTCATTTTACCAGTGTCATGAAGTACAATATGTGATTAAAAAAGTGACACTGGTCACATTTGCAAAAAATGGCCTGGTCCTTAGTGATGAGCGGGAGGTGCCATATTCGATTTCGCGATATTTCGCGAATATTCGAATGAATATTCGTGTTATATTCGTCGAAATCGAATATTCGTAATTATTCCAATTATCGCGAATAATATACGATTTATTTATTTTTTCGCTTATTGCGATTATTTATCTTGATAGTATAAGGCAACGTTCCTATGCTAATTGACTATGGCTAGGCTAATATGTGTATTTTACGAAATTTCGTGATTTGCTCTAACTTCGTCTCTTAGAATATTACGAATATTCTAAAAGACGAAGTTAGAGCAATATTACGAAATTTCGTAAAATACACATATAGATTGTAATTTAGCTAATATAGTGCTATAATCCCTTTTTTTGCCTCTAAATTTTTTTTGCCTCTTCTGAACTTAAGTTTTGTAAAATATGTACACTATTAAAAAATATTACTATAGCAGTATATTAGCTTAAATACAATCTATGTGTATTTTACGAAATTTCGTAATATTGCTCTAACTTCGTCTTTTAGAATATTCGTAATATCCTAAAAGACGAAGTTAGAGCAATATTAAGAACATTTGCGAAAGCCAAAATTGCGATGCGAGTTATATAATACGAAATAATCGCATGAAGATTTCAACTTAGCACTGCTATATTCCATATTCTAGCCTAGTATGGAATATAGCAGTGCTAACTTAGCACAGCTATATTCCATACTAGGCTAGAATATGGAATATAGCAGTGCTAAGTTGAAATCTTCATGCGATTATTTCGTATTATATTACTCGCATCGCAATTTCGGCTTTTGCAAATGTTCTTAATATTGCTCTAACTTCGTCTTTTAGAATATTACGAATATTCTAAAAGACAAAGTTAGAGCAATATTACGAAATTTCTAAAAGACGAAGTTAGAGCAATATTACGAAATTTCGTAAAATACACATAGATTGTATTTAAGCTAATATACTGCTATAGTAATATTTTTTAACAGTGTACATATTTTACAAAACTTAAGTTCAGAAGAGGCAAAAAAAATTTAGAGGCAAAAAAAGGGATTATAGCACTATATTAGCTACATTACAATCTATATGTGTATTTTACGAAATTTCGTAATATTGCTCTAACTTCGTCTTTTAGAATATTCGTAATATTCTAAAAGACGAAGTTAGAGCAATATTAAGAACATTTGCAAAAGTCGAAATTGCGATGCGAGTAATATAACACGAAATAATCGCATGAAGATTTCAACTTAGCACTGCTATATTCCATATTCTAGCCTAGTATGGAATATAGCAGTGCTAACTTAGTCCTGCTATAGTCCATATTAGGCTAGAATATGGAATATAGCAGTGCTAAATTGAAATCCTTATGCGATTATTTCGTGTTATATTATTCGCATCGCAATTTGCGAAATTTCGTAAAATACACATATAGATTAGATTGTAATTTAGCTAATATGGAATATAGCAGTAAGTTGAAAACGCCACTGACTGGAGCAGCCAGGAAGCCAGGAATCCAAAGGACAGGTAAGAACAACTTTAGAGAAGTGGGAAAGAAAAAAATATAATAATAAAAAATAAAAAAAACAAATATTCAAATTCGCGAATATATAGAACGATATTCTAAATATTCGCGAAATCTCGAAATTGCGATATTCGAGAAAAAAATTCGCAATTCGAATATTCGCGCTCAACACTACTGGTCCTTAAGGTGAAATAAGGCTGAGTCCTTAAGGGGTTAAGGAGAAGAGTCTGCGAACACATTAATGATATCTACAAGAAGAAAAACACACTGGTAGCTAACCATGTGGTTGATGTGAATAGTGGGGATCCCCATATACTGAAGTTTTCCATGTTGGAAGCAATACCCCTATCACCGAGAAAGTGCGACTGAGACTGGAGGATACTTTAGAAAGAATCTGAATGGATCTACCATTTTCAATCCCAGTCCCCCAGTGGCCTTAATGAGAGATTAACCTTATCCAGCTTCATTTAAACCGGGTAAACACTTTCTCATGGCCTATGCTTCTGTTTTCTGTGATTTGGGTAATTAGACCTGTACTAGCCTGTGATGCAAGAAGCATTTAAACTCAGATGGTGGCTTTCATCATTCCACCTTATCAATTATATGTTTCTGTGAATCCGCTTTTATTATATGTGGCATTCTCTATGTCAGAATGAGTTCTACTAGCGCAATGGGTGCAGTTATTTGATTTTTTTGTTAGTCCATTATATCTTTCCGATACCCTAGCAACTAGGTAGGTCTGTCTCAGTTTGAGTCTGTACTGGCTATTAGTGTTGGGCGCAAATATTCAAATTGCGAATATTAATTGCGAATATCGGCACTTCGAGAATTCACAAATATTTAGAATATAGTGATATGTATTCGTATTTTCGAATATTCTAGATTTTTTTTATCATCTGAACCCATGATCTCTCCCTGCTTCTTGCTTGTGGGCCAATGAGAAGGCTGCAATGTCTTTGTCTGAACTTAGCAACATCCCTAGCAACCAATAGTAAAGTTGCCTACCGCTTAATATATAAGAACCTACCCAGCAGCCATTTTCTGTAGTTTTAGGGAGTTCTAAGAGAGACAGCAGTGTCATTGCTGTGCTCTGTGCTTTCCACTCATTACATTAGATAGATAGTTAGTTAGTTAGTATATATATATATATATATATATATATATATATATTGCAGATAGTTAGCGAGAGATAATCAGTGTAGGTTATATCCTAATATAGTGTAGTTGATAGGTTCTGCTGTCCATACATATATGCTACAGACATAGTGCTGTGATGTCACAACAATACATAGTGCACCAATCAGTAATATGTAGTCAGACCTGCTAAAATGTGAAGTTTCACGTATTGTGCCAAAATATTCACAACATAAGTGCCGATTAGCGCAATCGCTAATATATTGGAGCACGCTAACTGCATATAAAGCCATTTTTAATGTTCTGCCGTGTCAACCATTTTCCCCAGTCTCAGGAAACTGACCTTAGCAAAAGTGACCTAAGCCTGTATTGCACGCGCATTATGCAAATACTACATTGACGATATTTGCAATCAAGAAAATAATCGCTATGAATATTCTACTAAATATTCTCAAAATATCGCAAATTCAAATATTGCCTCTGCCGCTCTTCACTACTGACTATATTTAAGTGGGCATCCCTTTTTGACCACTATCTCTTTATGGTCATTGTATCACAAGGGTCATTTTATCCCCCATTGAGTCACACCTATAGTCCCTACTTGAGGCATCAGAAATTGACATTCCTCACTTATATATAACTGTAGCTGTGATGACCTGATTCCATGGGACTGATTGTCAGACTGTTTTATTTTAAACAGTTACCTACTGGCTGAATCTGAGATTAGTGTGGACCCCTGGTTTGTATTAGGGGCAGGAGTATGGGAGAAGTTTGGAGAATGACAGTTTAGATATTCCTACTGTCTCTCCTTGTCCAAGTCCGCGGTGGAACCCACGACTTCCTCTGTGCGTTCCACCGAACTAAAAGTAGGTGGTTGGAGGCGGCACGTGGATGCGTTCCAGTTATGCGTTCCACTACACCGGAACTGACTGCTCTGGCAGAAGGAAGGTCCATTCCACTCTGATACTTAAACCCAGAATGGACTGCTAATTATTGCTTCATAAGGAAACACAAGAAGGCCGGGTTTGACAACCGGACCTATTTACTCCCAAAAATTAATGTGGCAAATGTACTGATCCCCTAGGGGACAGAGGGGTAAGACTTAACATTTAATATGGTCAATTCGAAAATGAATGGACACTAGAGGATGAGCCTCTGTAACATACAACATGAAAAACAGCCCTAGAGGCCTAGACTGAACACAGAAAGACAGTATGGGAACGATGGTATAGATAAACACACAGGAACGTTCTCACCCGGTTGTAGATGTAAACCAAGGGTTATCTCAGAGGTTGTTGAGAATGGAGATGGACCTGTGTTAATGGATCACTGTACTGGAAGGTAACAGGCGTAAGTGCTCCTTTGCGTAGTGGGGTGACGGGGTGGGTTAACCCTAGACAACCCTAGATGGGGGGCAGGGGCTAGTATGCCCTACCTATCTACATGAGGAACTTGCCCCGCAAGGGGCGTCCCCGTTCGGATGCCTGACCCTGTAGGGGCGGAATCCCTAATATACCCTATGAGGGTGCTCCCTACGTGTCACGTTTCAATTCGTAAAAGAAAATCATCAGGGGAGAGTATGGAAATAACAAGGCTATGGATGGGGCTTGTATAACCATAAAATTAGATGGTAGAGGAGGGGATGTAGGGGTCGGTAAATGTCCAAAATGGGACATAGGTGTGGAGTCAGTCAGACAATAACACCCGGATGACCGCAACAAAGACCTCCTGTTTAGGGTATAGCTGCACCAGTGGGTACCAACTATACTGAACAGAGAATGACCACAGGATAGTCAAAATCCAGGGGGGCTGTCAGCAGAGTACGCTCACCTGTCAGCATCTTTTGAAGATGCAGGAAATCGCGCCTGTTGCCCTGTACCGCCCCACATCCGGTCATGTGACTCAGGTAAAGGGAAGTCACATGTGCGGTGGAATGCAAGGAAGTGAGCGTGCGTTCCACAGGAGACGAGATCCGTGAAGCGCGGCGCCAAGGACTGACGTCACACAGCATGCGAGGGATCGCATGGTCACGGAGCGCGTCAATCCCAGGAAAGAACGCCCACCGCCCAGGTGCCAGGGTGGGAGCGGTCTATGGTTAGAACAGGGGCGGGATTAAGCATCATGCAATAATGTTGTCGCAAGATAGATGCAGACCAACATGATTGCAGAAGGGACCCATAGTTGGAGGGTTCCCATGGTAACAAGTAATCATTTAATAGACCAAACTATAAGAGGCACAAAGGACACCGGCTGCAGGAGAAATATTTCTGGCATGATAAAAGCACAAGAGAAAACAAAAGGAGAAAGTCTAAATGAAACAACTGAAATTGAGCTGCTCATTCAAGCCCAGAGGGGCCATGGTTTTCAAATAATAAATCCAGCGTAATTCTCGCTGCAATATTGCGCGGTCCCAGTCCCCTCCACGTTTTGGGGGCAGGATACGGTCATTCCCCATCACCGAGATGCGGGCTTTACCGTTATGTTCACTGTGGACATAATTGGCGACCGGGGTGTCCTTAGCATTTGCTATGTCGCTAAGGTGTTCCCCAATACGTCTGCAGAGTTCCCGTATGGTTTTACCCACATACCCCCTGCCACACTCGCATGACAGGAGGTAGATGACACCGCGAGTCCTACAGTTGATAAAATGGTGTATGCGATATTCCCTGCCTGTGGCCGCACTGTTGAATACTTTCCCAGATTTTAAATAGGGACAGGCAATGCAGCCACTGCACCTGTAGCATCCCTTCATGTCAGATCTGAGCCATGTTGAGCCTGACGGAATGGGGGGCGTGAATTCACTAGACACCAATGTGTCACGGAGGCTACGTCCTCGGCGATAGGTGATGTGTGGGTAGTCCCCCACCACTGCTCTCAAACTGGGTCTAGTTGAAGAATGCCCCAATTCTTCTGGAGGATGTGTCTAATATCAGCCGCAGCCCTATCAAAGGTCATGATGGGGCGGATGATACTGACAGGTGGCACTGTGCAGGGTTTAGGGGTGAGGAGAGATGTTCTGTCCGAGTGCAGGGCAAATACAAACGCCCTCCTCAAGACACTGTCAGGATAACCGCGCTGACGAAACCTGGTACGTAGATCAGTTGCTTGTCTGATGAATTCCTGTTTAGTTGAACAATTTCTCCTTAGCCTGAGATATTGTCCTTTGGGAATACCCCGCTTAAGTGGCAGAGGGTGACTGCTCTCCCACCTAAGCAGGGTATTTGTAGACGTGGGTTTGCGATAAATCGACGTCTCCAATTCACCAGACGATGTTGTAGAAATGAGGACATCAAGGAAAGGTAACCTGCTGCCCCCAACCTCACAGGTGAAGTGCATGCCGATTTGGTTATTATTGAGCATCTCCACCATAGAACGGAACGAGGATTCGTTCCCGCTCCATATGATGAAGATGTCATCGATTGTCACGGAAGGTGTACAGGAAACAAGACAATGCAAAATTAATATATGACTCACTGGATCCAAAACTAAGGAACAAAAGGGAGACCCCTGCATAAGACCTGGCACTCTCCCTGACTGCTCAGCCTATGCGAACACCCCAATGGTGGATGATCGCATATTCTCGTACCTCGACTATATAACACCTGAACACCCTACAATAGTGAGGGGACACGACCACCGGCTCCCTACACTAGACACGGAGGGAGTCAGGGTCACCTGGGATCCAGCAAACATAAAATCACAAATGAATGTACGACACTTATCTTGTAGAAGACTGGGAAATAGGATCAGCATGCACACACACTCCAGGAAGTTGCATAAACCGCACACTAATGCATTATGGGGAGGAATTTAAAGGGATGCAATCAGTCCAACTACAAGACAGCTGAGAGAGGCTAACGAGATGAGGAACTGAAAACCAAAACAAAGAAAGCTCAAGGAGGAGGTTCTGAAAGGCATCTGTCAGAGCTTCTCAGATGTCTGGTTGTGACATCAATGTACCGCGCCTCATGCCTACCTAGTCCATAAGAATGGAACGTTCCTCCCTGAACACCAGGGTCTCCTCCCACCAGCCCAGGAACAGATTAGCATATGACGGGGCACATGAACTCCCCATCGCGGTGCCCCTGAGCTGGTGGTAGAGTCTCCCATTAAAGGAAAAGACGTTGGTGGTCAGGGTGAACTCCAAGAGAGAGATGACAAAAAGGCTGTGGGCGCGGTACTGACATCCACAGGTGATCAGAAAGTATTCGACCGCCCTGATTCCCAGGGCACGAGGAATGTTCGAGTAGAGGGCCTCCACGTCGATACTAGCCAATAGGCTCGACGTGAATGCCCTCCAGTTGTTTGAGCAGGTGTGTGGTAGGTGTTGAGCAGGTGTTGTTTGAGCAGGTGTATTAGCTTGCCTCTAATAGTTTGGTCTATTAAATGATTACTTGTTACCATGGGAACCCTCTAACTATGGGTCCCTTCTGCAATCATGTTGGTCTGCATCTATCTTGCGACAACATTATTGCATGATGCTTAATCCCGCCCCCTGTTCTAACCATAGACCGCTCCCACCCTGGCACCTGGGCGGTTATGCGTTCTTTCCTGGGATTGACGCGCTCTGTGACCATGCGATCCCTCGCATGCTGTGTGACGTCAGTCCTTGGCGCCGCGCTTCACGGATCGCGTCTCCTGTGGAACGCACGCTCACTTCCTTGCGTTCCACCGCACATGTGACTTCCCTTTACCTGAGTCACATGCCCGGAAGTGGGGCGGTACAGGGCAACAGGCGCGATTTCCTGCATCTTCAAAAGATGTTGACAGGTGAGCATACTCTGCCGACAGCCCCCTGCATTTTGACTATCCTGTGGTCATTCTCTGTTCAGTATAGTTGGTACCCACTGGTGCAGCTATACCCTAAACAGGAGGTCTTTGTTGTGGTCATCCGGGTGTTATTGTCTGACTGACTCCACACCTATGTCCAATTTTGGACATTTACCGACCCCTACATCCCCTCCTCTACCATCTAATTTTATGGTTATACAAGCCCCATCCATAGCCTTGTTATTTCCATGCTCTCCCCTGATGATTTTCTTTCACGAATTGAAATGTGACACGTAGGGAGCACCCTCATAGGGTATATTAGGGATTCCGCCCCTACAGGGTCAGGCATCCAGACGGGGACGCCCCTTGCAGGGAAAGTTCCTTGTGTAGATAGGTAGGGCGTACTAGCCCCTGCCCCCCATTTAGGGTTGTCTAGGGTTAACCCACGCCATCACCCCACTACGCAAAGGGGCACTTACGCCTGTTACCTTCCAGTACGGTGATCCATTAACACAGGTCCGTCTCCATTCTCAACAACCTCTGAGAGAACCCTTGGTCTACATCTACAACCGGGTGAGAACGTTCCTGTTTGTTTATCTATACCATCGTTCCCATACTGTCTTTGTGTGTTCAGTCTAGGCCTCTAGGGCTGTTTTTCATGTTGTATGTTACAGAGGCTCATCCTCTAGTGTCCATTAATTATTGCTTCACCATTGTAACATAGTAACATAGTATATAAGGTCGAAAAAAGACATTTGTCCATCCAGTTCGGCCTGTTATCCTGCAAGTTGATGCAGAGGAAGGCAAAAAAAATCAAAAAACTGTGAGGTACCAGCCAATTTTCCCCACTTAAGGGGGAAAAAATTCCTTTCCGACTCCAATCAGGCAATCAGAATAACTCCCTGGTAGAGATGTCCCGAACTATTCGCCGGTGAACAGTTCCCGGCGAATATTGCATGTGCGCGTTCGCCGCGGTGGGCGATCATATGCGATGTTCGGTCCGCCTCCTATACGTCATCATTTAGCAAACTTTGACCCTGTACCTCACAGTCAGCAGACACATTCCAGCCAATCAGAATACCCTCCCTCCCAGACCCTCCAACCGCCTATTAAAAAGCAAAGACAGCATCCATCTTAGATTAATTCTGAAGCTGCAGTGTCACAAAGTTGTAATCGCAATGCGATTAATACAGGATATATTAATCGCATTGCGATTACAACTTAGAGCTGGGTTCCTAATGGTTATATTGATAGAATATAACGAAGATTGAGAATATAGTGCTATGTTCGCTGTCAATTATAGCAATACAACCATTAGGAACTCAGATCTAAGTTGTAATCGCAATGCGAATAATGCAGGCTATATTAATCGCATTGCGAATTCAACTTAGAGCTAAGTTCCTAATGGTTGCATTGCTAGAATTGACGAATATAACGAATATAGCACTATATTCTCAATCTTCGTTATATTCTAGCAATATAACCATTAGGAACCCAGCAGCTCTAAGTTAAATTCGTAATGCGATTAATATAACCTGCATTAATCGCATTGCGATTACAACTTTCTCAAATCCGACAGTACATTCTAGCATGGAGCCGTTCCCATGGTGATGGGGACGCTCCATGAGCACGGAATTCGGCAGAAGCTCTAAGTTGAAATCGCAATGCGATTTATAGAACTTGAATTAATGGCATTGCGATTTCAATTTAGAACTTCTGCCGACTTCCGTGCTCATGGAGCGACCCCATCACCATGGGAACGACTCCATGCTAGAATGTACTGTCGGATTTGAGAAAGTTGAAATCGCAATGCCATTAATTCAAGTTCTATAAATCGCATTGCGATTTCAATTTACCACACTCTGCGTCAACTACGTAATTTTCCATGAGAATTTTTCCATGGATCCCCCTCCGGCATGCCACAGTTCAGGTGTTAGTCCCCTTGAAACAACTTTTCCATCACTAATGTGGCCACAAAGAGTCCCTGTGGGTTTTCAAATTCGCCTTCCTATTGAAGTCTATTGCGGTTCGCCCTGTTCACACATTCGTGAACATTTGCAGAAATTCACGTTCGCTGTTCGCGAATGGAAAATTTTATGTTCGCGACATCTCTACTCCCTGGATCAAAGACCCATCTCTAGCAGCTATAGCCTGTAATATTATTACGCTCCAGAAATACATCCAGGCCCCTCTTGAATTCCTTTATTGTACTCACCATCACCACCTCCTCAGGCAGAGAGTTCCATAGTCTCACTGCTCTTACCGTAAAGAATCATTTTCTATGTTTATGCACAAACCTTCTTTCCTCCAGACGCAGAGGGTGTCCCCTCGTCACAGTCACAGTCCTGGGGATAAATAGATGATGGGAGAGATCTCTGTACTGTCCCCTGATATATTTATACATAGTAAGATCTCCCCTCAGTCTTTTTTCTAGAGTGAATAACCCTTATTTTGATTATCTTTCAGGGTACTGTAGTGTCCCCATTCCAGTTATTACTTTAGTTGCCCTCATCTGGACCCTCTCTAGCTCTGCTATGTCTGCCTTGTTTACAGGAGCCCAGAACTGTACACAGTACTCCATGTGTGGTCTGACTAGCGATTTGTAAAGTGGTAGGACTATGTTCTCATCACGGGCATTTTTGCCCCTTTTGGTGCAACCCATTATCTTATTGGCCTTGGCAGCAGCTGCCTGACACTGGTTTTTACAGCTTAGTTGGCTGTTTATTAAAATTCCTAAGTTCTTTTCCATGTCAGTGTTACTGAGTGTTTTACCATTTAGTATGTACGGGTGATTTGCATTATTCCTTGCCATGTGCATAACTTTACATTTTTCCGTGTTAAACCTCATCTGCCACTTATCTGCCCAAGCCTCCAATCTATCCAGATCCCTCTGTAGTAGTATACTGTCCTCACCAGTGTAAATTACTTTACACAGTTTAGTGTCATCTGCAAACATGTATATTTTACTATGCAAGCCTTCTACAAGATCATTAATAAATATATTGAAGAGAATAGGGCCCAATACTGACCCCTGAGGTACCCCACTAGTGACAGTGACCCAATCTGAGTGTGTACCGTTAAGACCCACCCTCTGTTTTCTATCATTGAGCCAGTTACGTACCAACATACAGATGTTTTCTTCCAGTCCGAGCATTTTATATACTAACCTTTTATGTGGTACAGTGTCAAATGCTTTGGAGAAGTCCAGATATACGACATCCATTGATTTACCACTGTCAAGTTTAGAACTTACCTCCTTGTGTACCAGCCAAGTAGTGTGTAAGCTGCAGTCAGCCCCCATGTGAGTAACTTATTTGAAAACGTAGTCTTGTTCTGTTAGTTATAGGACTACCAGTTAGGATCGTCTTTATCTTTTTCTAGGAATCGCCCTGCCATCGTACAGGGGCACTCATCTGATTGACCACATGGGTTACATATATGTATTTATGCTGTATGGGCCGTAACATCTATCTGTAGATCTGTTCTCCTCAAATGTACACCTATCATTTAATCATTTCTTTTGAATCACCTAATTCTTGGTCTTTGGTCCAGATTTTTCCTATACTAACCCTCTGAGTAACCCAGATTGGGGGAAATGCATCGGGGTGCAATAGGAATTCATTAGGATTTAATAGGGATTCTGAGGATAGGTACGAGGACAGAGTGTCCCCACCATCAGGAGACATCTCTGTGCTAATAATGTGAATACGGGGCAGCGCGGTCCCACTGCATTAACATTTAGCATTTGTGAAGAACCCACTTTACAGATTTTGCTGGACTTTTTTTTTGACACCATGTCCCATTTGAAGCACCTAGTGTAGAAACTCCCAAAAAAGTGGCCCCATTTTAGAAACTACGGAATAAGGTGGCAGTATTGTTGGTACTAGTTTAGGGTATGATTTATGGTTGCTCTATATGATACTTTTTGTGAGGCAAGATAACAAGAAATAGCTGTTTTGGCACCATTTTTATTTTTTGTTATTTACAACATTCATCTGACAGGTTAGATCATGTTATATTTTTATAGACCAGGTTGTCACAGATGCGGTGTTACCTAATATGTATACTTTTTCTATTTATTTATGTAAGTTTTACCCAATGATTTATTTTTTGAAGCAAACCCCCCCCCGGCATTGTGACAGGATGCCCGCTTAATGATTTCAGCGGGCATCCTGTTCCTATTAACCCCCGCAGCACCGCAATGTACTTTTAGAGTTAGGACTTACCGGTACGTCCTGAGTCCTTAAACCCCTTGAGGACCTTCGCCGTATGTGTACGGCGCTGGTGGACGTGACTTGAGGACTAGCACTGTACATGTATGGCGGACTGATCGGGTGGGTGAAGTAGCTGCGCCCGCCTATTCAGCAGCACGGACCCGCTGCTAGCAAATTAACCCCTTGCTGGCTTATTAACCCATTGTATGCCACGGTCCATCTGGTCCACGCGCTGCAGTAGAGGGGAACTGATGGCAGAGAAGGAAATTCCAATGCCTTCCATAGGCATCAGGGCTTGCCTTTTACAGAAGCCTGTAAGATCAAGCCCTTAGGGAGGCTGTCAGCACAAAAGCAGGTTGCATTGTAATGCATTGCAGAGGTGATCAGACCCCAGAAGTTAAAGTCCCAGAGTGGGACAAAGTTTTAAAAAGCAAAAAAAAAGTGTTTTTCATAATTAAAAAATAAAGTTTCAAGCCCCTTTCCCAATATAATACACATAACATTGTAAAGAAAATATGAGAAAAAAAAGAAAACAGACATATTGGGTATTGCCGCATCCATAACAATCGGCTCTATAAAAATATCACATTATTCACCCCCTCACCTGAACGCCGTATAATTTTTTTTTTAAACTTTGCTAATACAACCATTTTTTTGTCACCTTACATCACTAAAAGTGTAACATCAAGCGATCAAAAAGTCTTATGCCCCCAAAATAGTGTCAATCAAACCGTCACCTCATCCCACAAAAAATGAGCCCCTACATAAAACAATTGGGCAAAAAAATATATATATATTGCTCTCAGAATATGGTGACACTAAAACATGATTTTTTTTTAGTTTCAAAAATGCTTTATTGTATTAAAAGTGAAAAAAAATAAAAAAGTTGGCATATTAGGTATTGCCGTGTCTATAACAAACAGGTCTATTAAAATATCACATGACCTCAGGTGAACACTGTAAAAATAAAAAAAAATTAACGGTGTCAAAAAAGCAATTTTTTGTCACCTTACATCAGAAAAAGTGTATTACCAAGTGATCAAAAAGTCATACGCACCCAAAAATCATACCAATCTAACTGTCATCTCATCCCACAAAAAATGACACCCTACCTAAGACAATCGCCCAAAAAAATACAAATAAACTATGGCTCTCAGAATATAGAGACACTAAAACATGATTTTTTTTGTTTCAAAAATGCTTTTATTGTGTAAAACTGAAATAATAAAAAAAGTATACATATCGCCACGTCCGTAATGGCCTGTATATATATTGCCACGTCTGTAACGATATGCTTTATAAAAATATCACTTGATCGAACCTCTCAGGTGAACACATTAAAAAAATAAAAATTAAAAGTGTGTCAAAAAAGCCATTTTTTGTCACCATACATCACAAAAAGTGTAATACCAAGCGATCAAAAAGTCAAACGCACTCCAAAATCATACCAATCAAACCATCATCTCATCCCGCAAAAAATTACACCCTACCTAAGACAATCACCTAAAAAAAAATATATATATGGCTCTTAGAATATGGAGACACTAAAACATGATTTTTTTTGTTTCCAAAATGTTTTTATTGTGTAAAACTGAAATAATAAAAAAAAGTCTACATATTGCCACATCCGTAACGACCTGCTGTATAAAAATATCACATGATTGAACCTCAGGTGAACACAGTAAAAAAATAAAAATAAAAAGTGTGTTAAAAAGCCATTTTTTGTCACCTTACATAACAAAAAGTGCAATACCAAGCAATCAAAAAGTCAAACGCACTCCAAAATCATAACAATCAAACTATCATATCATCCCGCAAAAAATAACACCCTACCTGAAAAAATCTCTCAAAAAATAAAAAAAACTATGACAGAATATGGAGACACTAAAACATGATTTTTTTTTGTTTAAAAATGCTCTTATTGTGTAAAACTGAAATAAAAAAAGAGTATACATATCACCATGTCCATAACAATCTGTATACATATCACCATGTCCATAACGACCTGCTGTATAAAAATATCACATGATCTAACCCCTCAGATGAATACGGTAAAAAAAAAGTGCAAAAAAAGCCATTTTTTGTCACCTTATATCACAATCGACCAAAAAATTAAAAAAAATATGGCTCTCAGAATATTGAGACACTAAAACATATTGTTTAAAACTTAAATAAATTTTAAGTATACATATTAGGTATCACCACATCCGTAACTACCTGCTGTATAAAAATATCACATGATCTAACCCCTCAGGTTAACACCGTAAAAAAAAAAGAAAATTGTGTAAAAAAAGGCATTTTTGGTCACCTTACATCACAAAAAGTGCAATACCAAGCGATCAAAAAGTCATACGAAGAACAAAATCATACCAATTAAACAGTCATCTCCTACCGAAAAAAATAAGCCCCTACTTAAGATAGTTGCCCAAAAAAATAAAATAAACTATGGCTTTCAGAATATGGAGACACAAAAAAAAAATCGATTTTTAGAAAAATGCTTTATTATGTAAAACTGAAACAAACAGCCAAACAATCATATTTGTTATTGTTGCATCTGTAGCAACCTGCTGTATAAAAATAGCACATGATATAATTGTCAGATGAACATTGTAAAAAAGCAAAAAATAAAAACTATCAAAACAGCTATTGTTTGTTACCTTGCCTCACAAAAAGTGTAATATAGAGCAACCAAAAATCATATGTACCCTAAAATAGTACCAACAAAACTGCTACCTTAACCCATAGTTTTCAAAATGGGGCCACTTTTTTGAGATTGTACTCTAGGTGTGCATCAGGGGGTCTTCAAATGGGACATGGCAACTTGACATAGCAGTCTTCCAAAAATCATATGGCGTCGCTTTCCTTCTGCACCCTTCCGTGTGCCCATACAGCAGTTCACTACCTCATATGGGGTGTTTCTGTAAACTACAGAATCTTGGTAATAAATATTAAGGTTTTTTTGGCTGTTAACCCTGGCTTTGCTAGCAGAAAAAAATGAATTACAATGGAAAATCTGCCCAAAAAGTCTACATTTTCTTTTAATTCTTGTGGGACACCTAAAGGGTTAACAAAGTTTCTAAAATCAGTTTTGAATACCTTGAGTGCTGTAGTTTCATAAATTGGGCCATTTATGGGTGGTTTCTATTATGCAAGTCCCACAAAGTGACTTCAGACCTTGGGTTTTGGAAATTTCATAAAAAAATTTAAGATTTGCTTCTAAACTTCTAAGCCTTCTAACGACCCAAAAAATAAATTGTCATTTACAAAATGATCCAAACATGAAGTAGACCTATAGGAGATGTAAAATAATAAGTAAAATAATAACTATTTTAGGAAGTATCACTATCTGTTTTAAAAGCATAGAAATTTAAATGGTAATTGGTAAATTTTTTCTTTTTTTTATAAATAAAAATTAAATATTTTGACCTAAATTTACCACTGCCGTGAAGTACAATATGTGATGAAAAAAAAAATCTCAGAATGGCTTGGATAAGAAAAGGCATTTTAAAGTTATCACCGCATGAATTGACATATGTAATATCTGCAAAAAATGGCCTGCTCCTTAAAGGGGTATACTCATCTTCCTTTTTCACACTTACCTTCCTTGAGCGCGACGTTCACTTCCTGGATTCTTCTCCCGGCCAGGTCGCGCTGAAGACTGAAGATTTTCTTCCAGCCAGGCCGCGCAATGTCCTGAACATGCACGCCGCCGCTCACGCTCATATACTGGCCAGGAAGAAGTCATCATGGCGCATGCGCGGTGGCGTGCGCGTACAGGACATTGCGCAGCACGGCCGGGATAGAATCTTCAGTCTTCTGCACAAGCTTGGCCCGACGGGATTCGACAGGAGAGGTGGCCGTAACTAGGGGAGACAACATCAGGTAAGAGGGGACTTATTTTCTAAAAAAGGGTGGGAATTGGGTAATAACATGTATTTAGAAAAATGATCACTGTCAAATCATTAACAGATTTAACAGTGATCATTAAGATGAGAATACCCCTTTAAGGTGAAAAATGGTTGGGTCCTGAAGGGGTTAACTAGCAAAATGCTTAGTTTTGGAAACAGATATTATTGCAGAAACATGAAAAAATAATTTTTTAACCCGAAAAAATCCATTTCTGATGTCTGCAATTTTCTGTTTGTGATTTACTAGCTTATATTCTTAAGAGATTGCCTCATCAAGACAACCCATTAAAGGGAACCTGTCACATTGTTCAAGGTGTCCAATCTGCCAGACGCAAGCAATACAGCAGGATAAGCTGAAATTGATATATTGTTTTATTATATTGATGGAAATCCCTGCTTTTTTTTATTTTTTATTTAGAGTCCTTCTTCTTTTTAGTGACTAACAGCGATCTCTGTATGCCATACGGTGAAGGCTGCCAATCATTGGTGAAACCACTGACTGGACTCTTAAGAATAAAAAGAACAGAAGTTTAAATTAATAAATTACCACTTATACAAAATTTTTCCCCAAAAAATTATATACTGTATGTGTTCAGCTTTTTCTGCTAGACACCAGATTAGATATCATTTATACAGCAGGATAGGCTCCCTATAAGGATCTATTTGTGCATTCATTCCAAACCAGCTCCCAATTATCATATTGCTACATTATGCACTATAGTTGAAAGGCAAACATATTTATAAGAATCTACCATGCCTAAATCACCTGTACGAATTCCATTGTTTCAAAAGCCTCTTGAAATACTTAGACAAATAGTTTTATTTCTAGGTAATGAGATTTCTTCCCTCCAAATGATTTAACCTATTTTTATCTCAATAAGAAAGAGAACAGATTGTTTCCTGTACTGTTTGAAGCAAATAAGGAAATATTTTAATGTTTACCTGTGGGAGGTGTTCTCTAAGCAATTCCAGGAAACTTAATTTAATATTATGTATGATATTTGGAAATTAAAATGATTTTACCCACAATGATTTCCTTAGCAGTAATAATAGAATCCATTGCTATGTTTTATTTTATTTTTATGAGCAATGAAAACATAAGTAATGAGCACAAACAAATTCCCTACGTTTAACCACAGTTATAACAGTCTGTGTGAACAGTTTAATTAGATTATATTTGAATGAATTACAGCATGAGAGATGTGCAGACCAGTACTTGTAGGAAATAGCTAGGGAGTGGGAACCTACTATGAAAAAAAGAAGTAATGTGGAGGGGGTACAGGCTATAACTTGGTTTGGTCTCCAGACCTACTTTTCCACTACTTTTCATATTTCTCATAGATATGCTGCATTACATGGAGTTTTTGGTCCTACAAAATTGATGACATCATTAGTGCAGGCCATCAATATTGGTGAACTGATTGAAGAGGCCATTCCCTTCAATGTTCACCAGGTATAGCTCACTCTCAAATGTGACTGAGCTACTCTGAGATGTAATACCCGGCATATCCACTACAAAAAGTATGGAACTGGCACTTTCAACCAGCTGATCGGGGGTGACGATAATTGGACTGATTAGGGCCAATTTTATATGCATAGACCATCAATTTTGTAGAATTAGAGAACTTTTAAAGTTATGCTTGGTTTTGTAATAAATAGAAACCAAAACACAGTCTTGGATCCATTACACAGAAGATATAAACATAGCCTCAGCTGTTGGGACTATCAGTTCTGTTGGGACAGAAATTCTTTGAAGAAAAGTGAATATTAAACTGTTCAAAAAAATAGCAGTGTTTGTATTCTTATCTTCTTTTGTGTGAAGATTTTGCTTTCCTTTGAATCACTGAACTAATATCTAGTTGTATAAACACTGTTTCTGAGAATTGCTGTACATCTGTGTTGCATGGAGTCAACCAACTTCTGGCACCTTTGAACAGGTATTCCAGCCCAGGATGACTGGACTACATTCCACAGTTCTTCTGTATTTCTTGGTTTTGCCTCAAAAACTGAATTTTTGATGTCACCCCACAAGTTTTCTATTGGTTAAGATCCGAGGATTGGTCTGACCACTCAATAACGTCAATCTTGTTGGTCTGGAACCAAGATGTTGCACGTTTACTGCTGTGTTTGGGGTTGTTGTCTTGTTGGAACACTCATTTCAAGGGCATTTCCTCTTCAGCATAAGGCAGCATGACCTCTTCAAGTATTCTGATGTATTCAAACTGAGCCATGATCCCTGGTATGAGATAAATAGGCCCAACACTGTAGTATGAGAAGCATCCTGATCCACCATGCTTCACTGTCTTCGGAGTCTACTGTGGCTTGAATTCAGTGTTTGGGGGTCATCTGACAAACTGTCTCTGGCCACTAGTCCCAAAAAGAACAATCTCTTTAGGCCATTCAATGTGCTCTTTGGCAAATTGTAACCTCTTCAGCACATGTCTTTTTTTCAACAGTGGGACTTTGCGGCAGCTTCTTGCAGATAGCTTGGCTTCACATAAACATCTTCTAATTGTAACAGTACTCATAAGTAACTTTAGACCTTCTTACAGTAGATCTTCCTAGAGCTGATTGTTGGCTGAGTGCTTGCCATTTTGGCTATTCTTCTATCCATTTGAATGGTAGTTTTTCACTTTCAGGTTTTGGTTGTCAATTTAAAGCATTTGCAATCATTTTAGCTGAGCAGCCTATCATTTTCTGCACTTATTTATATGTTTTCCCCTCTCCAATGAACTTTTAATCAAGGTACACTGTTCTTCTCAACAATGTCTGGAACAACTCGTTTTCCTCCAAATTTCAGAGAGAAATGCACTGTAACCAGCATGTACAACATTTGCTGCCTTCCTTCCTTAAATAAGGGCAATAATTGCCACCCGTTTTTCAAAGAATGAATGACCTCACTAATTGAACGAAACACTGCTATCATTTTGAACATGCCCCTTTCAATTAGTGATTCAATTACACAGAATCAGCAGCATGCATGTCATGACTGTTGGACCTGTTGGATTTCTATTACTCTAGTAACTTATTTGCCTTGTAGAAATATAATTTCTACCAAAAACAGTGATTGATCAGGTTAGTGATGTCAGACTGCTATTATTTTTAACACAACTGTATAAAGAACCGTGCAGAGGCCCAAGATCCTACTATAGCATGAAAGAGTGCACTTCTTTTACACAGTCGTCAGCTGATTCCACATAGATGTCTACAGAACCTGTTCTGTTAAACGCTTATACAAGTAGAGCCCCCCTGACAGAGTGTCAGCTGTAAGTTTGTGTTGACGTCACTGATTATTTTTTACCTTTCCTCTGATCCGTCAGAACAATAACCCCCCAAAAAGCGGAACCTGTCTGTTGAGCATCCGCCTTAACACTCAGCATTTGGTCAGTAATCCATCAGTATTGCTAATGCCCCCCCCCAAAAAACAGGAGTGCATAGTAACATAGTACATAAGGCCGAAAAAAGACATCTGTCCATCCAGTTCGGCCCGCCATCCTGCAAGTTGATACAAAACAGAGATGACACGTGAATAGAATATTTGCATGTCTTCTGTGTTTTGTACCCACTCCTGCTTTTGGTTACCAAATCATAAGCCAATTCTGATGGGACCATACAGGCCTTACAGCGGCTACACAGATAGGATCCGTTGTGTGTCTCATTTTTCCTTCCTTCTGACAGATCAGAAGAAGGGCCAAAAAAAGATGATGTCAAACAGGCCAAAAAGGCAGAATAGTGGCCCATTAATGAAGTGTGGAGGGTGGGAACAGCATGAGAAGTCCACATAGTGGTCCTATGTCATAGGTGGCAGCAGCATGAGGAGACCATAGAGTGGCAAGGTGACATAGTGTTGAGGTAGCAGCAGCATCAGGAGACCACAGAGTGGCACAATTACAGAGTTTATAGGTGGCAGCAGCATCAGGAGACCACAGAGTGGCAAGATGACATAGTGTGGAGGTGGCTGCAGCAAGAGGAGGTCACAGAGTGTCACAATGACAGAGTGTAGAAGTGGCAGCAGCATGAGGAGGCCACAAAGGTGACATAGTGTTGAGGTAGCAGCTGCATCAGGAGACCACAAAGTGGCAAGGTGACATAGTCTGGAGGTAGCAACAGAATCAGGAGACCACAGAGTGGCACAATGACTTAGTGTGGAAGTGGAAGCAGCATGAGGAGGCCACAGAGTGTCAAGGTGACATAAGTTTGTGGTAGCAGCAGCAGCATCAGGAGACAACAGAGTGGCCAGATTACATAGTGTGAAGGTGGCAGCAGCATCAGGGGATCACAGAGTGGCAAGGTGACATAGTGTGGGGTGGTAGAAGCATCAAGAGACCACAGAGTGGCAAGGTAACATAGTGTGGAGGTGGCAGCAGCATGAGGAGGCCAATGAGTGGCAAGGTGACAAAGTTGTGGTAGCAGCTTCAGGAGACAGCAGAGTGGCCCAATGACATAGTGTGAAGGTGGCAGCAGCGTCAGAGGATCACAGAGTGGCAAGGTGACATAGTGTGGAAGTGGCAGCAGCATCAGGAGACCACAAAGTGGCAAGGTGACATAGTGTGGAGGTAGCAGCAGCATCAGGAGACCACAGAGTGGCACAATGACAGAGTGTGGAGGTGGCAGCAGCAGCATGAGGAGGCCACAGAGTGGCAAGGTGACATAGTGTGGAGGTAGCAGCAGCATCAGGAGACCACAGTGGCACAATGATATAGTGTGGAGGTGGCAGCAGCATCAGGAGTAGTGATGGCCGAACATCGGCCGGGACAATTCGTAAATGCAATTGCGCAAACGCGATAAAATGTTCGCGAACCACAAGTTCGCGGTGGGCCCCATTCACTTTAATGGCAGGCGAACCTGAAAAAACTTCAGGTCATATTTGCAGCCACCAAATACTTACTAGAAATGCACAAATTGTCCCACAACATGGACAGTGACATACCAGAGGGGGATCAATGGCAAAAATTGTCACAAAAAAATATGTATTTTAATCAGGGGCCATTTTTATGCATCTTTAAGAGAAACTGTCACGAAATGTGCCCTGCTGCAGCCTAGAATTTTTTTTTTAGAACGCAGGAGTACAGGCCCCAAACATTAGGCATTCACCAGACAGAAAATATCAAGTGATTATATGGCTGGAGATATATTAGACGGTCAATGGATATCAATTTTACTGCAGGTCAGTGGACTACAGGCCCCAAAAATTATTCATTCACCATACAGAAAAGAACGTCCTTTCGGACAGGACACTCGACGAGGCACAAGCCAAGAGTTCCATGGCAAATTGTGCCTGCACCACTAAGTTTAGGACGTGTGCCATGCACAGCACGAGTGTAATTTTGCCGTGTTTCAGCATGCTCACCAGACTGACACCATTGTCACACACCATTTTACCAACTGTCAAATTGAGTGGGGTTAGCCACTGATTGGCCTGTGACCACAGAGCTGAAAGGAGTGCAGGACCAGTGTGGCTCTTAGCTTCCAGGCACAACAGCCGCAGCACATCATGGCAGCGTCTCACCTGGCACGTCAAATAGGTTCTGGGTATCTAGGGGGGTGCAGCGGAAGAGACGGTAGCAGTGGAAAATTTGTAGTCAGCCGAAGAGGAGACAGAGGATGGAGTAGGAGGAGGAGAAAAGAGGCAGGCCTGCATGCAATCCATGGTGGTAATACCAAATCCACACGGGTGCCACGTGTTGCATGCTTGACAGCCGTCAGGACGTTCGCTCAGTGAGCAGTAACAGTTATGTACCTTTCCTGGCCATGTTTGCTAGACCACGCATCTGTGGTCAGATGTATCTTGGCATCGACACTGTGTGCCAGAGATACAGTCACTTGCTGCTGAACATGGCCATATAGCTCTGGGATGCCCTCCTGGGAGATATATTTCCTTCTGGGGACCTTCCATTGCGGTGTGTCAATGGCCACAAATTTTTTAAATGCCTCCGAGTCCACCAGTTTATAGTTTATATGGCATTAGTTGGCGGGCTAGCAGTTCCGACAAGCCGGCGGTCAGCTGTTGGGCAAGAGGGTTATCCGGCATCATCAACTTTTTACGTTCAAACATTTGGGACACGGAAGCCTGCCTCTTGCCAGATCAATGCGACAATGGCATGGTGGAAGGTTGAGTGGAGGACAAATGGGAGGAGAGAGGAGAAGAGGCAGGATGTGGAACGCCGATAGTGTGGCTTTGTGGGTTCTGACAGTGTTGATCCCACTGGGCTCGGTGAAGGGAATACAGGTGCCTTCTTAAGGCGGTCGTCCCTAGGTGAGTGTCGGGCTCACAGCGACTTATGCGCTGACAGCACAGGCTGCAGATGGCAACACTATTGTCAGCAGCTGACACGTTAAAAAAAGCCCACACTGTGGAGCCATGTGCCGGCGCCCTGGGAGCGCCAGATGTGACCGTGCATGGTGGATGGCTCGGTCCATTTATATTTGCAGTCTGCTTTTTGCCTCCTGTGCACTGCGAGTTCTGCCAGCTTCTCCTCCTTCTCCTCGCTATCTGCTGCTCTGTCTCTCCCTCTGAAATCTCCTCCTCTTCCTCTCTCATGGGCACCCACATTATGTCCATCGACATGGCATCATCGTCACCTTTACCACCACTGATCTCGAAGTAGGCAGCAACAGCAGGGACCACCTTCCTCGTGCTAATCTGGGTACTGTTGTCAGACCACTGGGTGGTGGCCGTTGCTATGTCCTCTTCCTCATTCAATGCCTAGAATGGTTGTGGCTGCTCATCGGTAAGGTCTGGGAATGGATGGGAAAATAATTTCTCTGACTCGAGTGGAGGGGCTATGGTGGTGGTGGATGGTGGTGTCTTTGGGGGTGCACACAGCAGAGAGTGAGGAGGGTGCTGATACAGAGGATGAGGAGGGTGCACAAGCGGAAGGCTGAGTGAACCACTCAACCAACTCTGGTGCGTCTTTTGATGCAATTGCGAGCACCTTCTCCAACTTCCCAATTAGGCTCTGGCCTGGTGCACCTGCCTGACCCCTACCACCCCTGCGGAATGACCTGCCTCTTTCTTTGCCTGTCATTTTCAAAATGACCCTGTGACAAAGTCCCTATAGAAGAGCAGTATTTGAAGAAGCAGGTATATTGCAGGCCTCAATAAACCCAATAATGAGTATTTGCTGGTGTATCGCAGGCCTCAATCAATATTTTGTGGAAGCCGGTATATCAATACCCTCTATCAATATTTTGTGGAAACAGGTATAGAGAACCCAATAATGAGTATTTGCTGGAAGCTGGTAAATCAAACCACTTAATCAATATTTGGTGGAAACTTGTATATCGCAGGCCTCAATCAATATTTGGTGAAAGCCAGTATATCAATACCCTCTATCAGTATTTTGTGAAAACAGGTATATAGAACCCCTTAATAAGTATTTGATGGAAGTCGGTAAATCAAACCCCTTAATCAATATTTGGTGGAATCCGCTGTATCCCAGGCTTCAATCAATATTTGGTGGAAGCCGGTATATCAATACCCTGTATCATTATTTTGTGGAAACAGGTATATAGAACCCAATAATGAGTAGTGATGGACGAACATTGGCCTGGACGGTTTGCGAACGCGAATGCACGTTCGTGCTCAAATGTTCGCGAACCGCGTGTTCTCAGCGGGCCCCATAGACTTGAATGGTAGGCAAACCTGAAACACCTTCAGGTCATATTTGCAGCCACCAAATAATCACTAGAAGTGCACAAATAGTCCCACAACATGGACAGTGACATACCAGATGTATTATTCCAATTTGCGATCTCCATTCATTATTTTTTTCAATGCACAATATCGGCGCAATACAATCCGATCTTCTAACCGTAACAATAAATCTAATATTTCCCCTTCAAAGACTTAAATACTTTTTGCTATTTTGTTGAGCAAATTATTTTCAATACTACTTTTTTTAAAAATTAGGATTATATGCTTGCATCTTTATCTTGCAGCGCATGTTGGACCGGGGATATCATATGACACGGGTCCATGCTGAAAAACAGAGGATCGTGTGTGAGCTAGGCGACGAGCTGTTGCGGAAGTTCAAAGTGAAGAACCACAGAATGGCCATAATAAAAAAATGGTCTGATTTAAAGAGGAGGAATCCAGAGCGGATTAGAGAGATGCACAGGTACAATGCGTAAATTACTTTTGTATCTCTCGCCAACACTCTGTGATTTATATATACAGTAAGTAATCATTTGTAAAGGGATGAAGTACTTATTTACATCATACATCTCTACCTCGACATGAGTATATATATTTATACACCCAGCGAGGAAGAGATTTATGATGTAACCGGCTGATTTAATACATCCCCCACTTAATTTACATGGGAATATACATTACACATATATATATACACTCACCTAAAGAATTATTAGGAACACCATACTAATATAGTGTTGGACCCCCTTTTGCCTTCAGAACTGCCTTAATTCTACATGGCATTGATTCAACAAGGTGCTGATAGCATTCCTTAGAAATGTTGGCCCATATTGATAGGATAGCATCTTGCAGTTGATTTGAGGGATGCACATCCAGGGCACGAAGCTCCTGTTCCACCACATCCCAAAGATGCTCTATTGGGTTGAGATCTGGTGACTGTGGGGGCCATTTTAGTACAGTGAACTCATTGTCATGTTCAAGAAACCAATTTGAAATGATTCAAGCTTTGTGACATGGTGCATTGTCCTGCTGGAAGTAGCTGGTGGTCATGAAGGGATGGACATGGTCAGAAACAATGCTCAGGTAGCCAGTGGCATTTAAACGATGGCCAATTTGCACTAAGTGGCCTAAAGTGTGCCCAGAAAACATCCCCCACACCATTACACCACCACCACCAGCCTGCACAGTGGTAACAAGGCATGATGCATACATGTTCTCATTCTGTTTACGCCAAATTCAGACTCTACCATTTGAATGTTTCAACAGAAATCGAGACTCATCAGACCAGGCAACATTTTTCCAGTCTTCAACAGTCCAATTTTGGTGAGCTCGTGCAAATTGTAGCTTCTTTTTCCTATTTGTAGTGGAGATGAGTGGTACCCGGTGGGGTCTTCTGCTGTTGTAGCCCATCCGCCTCAAGGTTGTGCGTGTTGTGGCTTCACAAATGCTTTGCTGCCTACCTCGGTTGTAACGACTAGTTATTTCAGTCAACGTTTCTCTTCTATCAGCTTGAATCGGTCGGCCCATTCTCCTCTGACCTCTAGCATCAACAAGGCATTTTCGCCCACAGGACTGCCGCATACTGGATGTTTTTCCCTTTTCACACCATTCTTTGTAAACCCTAGAAATGGTTGTGCGTGAAAATCCCAGTAACTGAGCAGATTGTGAAATACTCAGACCGGCCCATCTGGCACCAACAACCATGCCACGCTCAAAATTGCTTAAATCACCTTTCTTTCCCATTCTGACATTCAGTTTGGAGTTCAGGAGATTGTCTTGACCAGGACCACAACCCTACATGCATTGAAGCAACTGCCATGTGATTGGTTGACTAGATAATCGCATTAATGAGAAATAGAACAGGTGTTCCTAATAATTCTTTAGGTGAGCGTATATATATATATATATATATATACACACCACATTAAATTTACCTCATAAACCAATAAGAAAATAAGAAACATGGACATATAATGTAAATGGATAAATTAGGCCATGGCTAACGTTATTAAACCCTTCCTGATCAGGCTGGTCTTTAAAGAAGCCCGCTGCTTCTTTTAGTAGAAACCCATGGCTCATGTCCGCAACTGGCAGTAATGCCGATCGCGGACATTTAACCCCTCAGATGCCGTCGACTACGGCATCTAAGCGTGCTGAAAACCAAAATCTTTCACTTTCGGTTGTGCTCCAGCAACCCGTGTGGCGATCAGAGGAGCCAGAGCGTGTGTGCAGCAACCCCTGTCTTAGTGAATGACTAAGGCTGCTGCATAGTATTTCCTATGGAGCCCTTGCCTGTAATAGGACTCTATGGGAAAGTACTAAAATCATCATAGATTCCAATGCAATAGCAAACAGATGATGATATGTAAAAACAATAAATAACTGTTCAAATAACCCCCCTTTCCCCCCCAAAAAAAAATATAAGTATTTTTTTTTTTAAATACACATCATGGGTGTCGCCTTTTTTGGTTTCTTCATTTTCTACAAAAAATTTAATAATAAGTGATCAACGAAAAGTTCAGGTTACCCCGCAAAAAATAAGCCCACATACAGCTCCCTACATATAATTACAATGAAGTTATAGGTGTCAAAATATGGCGATAAAAAAATAAAACAGATTTTTTTTCCCACTTTTTAATTTTTTTATCACTATCAAAACTCAAGAAAAACTATAAATATAAGGGTTCGCTGGATTTGTACTGACCTGTAGAATAGAAGTAACTGCTCAGTTTTATCATACATCAAACATCATAAATAAAAAGCCCCTAAAGGGATTCTGTCACCTCGTTTTAGCTTATAGAGCTGCGAACATGCACGGCTAGATCGCCGCTAGCATGTCCGCAATATACCTGTTCCATAAAGCTCTGTCCTTTTATTCTGTTTAAAAAAAGATTTTATAGATATGTTAATGACCCTGGTAAGGAGCCCAAAGGGCTGTACTAACCTCCTTGGAGCCCAGCCACACCACCCTGTGAAGGAGCCCAGCACCGCCTGCGTCCTCTGAATCTCCTCCTTGCTCACAGTTAGATTGCCGTAATCTCGCGATGCGCGAGCTTGCTCTTGCACAGTGCTGGTATAATATACCTTCCCTGTGCTGGCATCACCCTTAGGGAAGGAGCTGCGCATGCGCGAGCTCGTGCATCGCAAGATTACAGAAATCTAACTGCGAGCAAGGAGGAGATTCGGAGGACGCAGGGGGTGCTGGGCTCCTTCACAGGGGGGGCGTGGCTGGGCTCCAAGAAGGTTATTATAGCCCCTTGGGCTCCTTACTAGGGTCATTTACATATCTATAAAATCATTTTTTAAACAGAATAAAAGAACACAGCGCTATGGGACAGGTATATTGCGGACATGCTAGCGGCGATCTAGCCGTGCATGTCCGCAGCTCTATAAGCTAAAACGAGGTGACAGAATCCCTTTAAAACTGTGGTGGAATTGCATTTTTTTTTGCAATTTCATCCCATTTGGAATTTATTTCTCGCTTCCCACTACATCATATGCACAACTTGTCCCACAGAAATCAAGCCCTCATATGGCTATGTGAACAGACAAATAAAAAAAATATATGGCTCTGGGAAGGCAGGGAGCGCAAAACAGAAACGCAAAAAAAAAAATATTATAAACCTTATTAATTCCATAAGACATATTAACCACTGAATAGACCAGCCATAAGCTTTGAAAAAATACCATAAAAACATTTAGTCCGGTCGCCACCTATCGGCAAGCGACTTTACTCTTCGTTCTAATAAAGTGAACATGACAAAAAAATGAGGGTGGACAGCATATCTTCAAAATGCGGCATGGCAAACAGCATAACGCTGGCAGCCACTGCAATTATATACCCACCATAACACCACCCAAATTGTTGCTGGGGTCCCTTAAACTTCTATAACCCATCAACAGTAAACTATAGGACATCTTCCTAATCAATCCACTGCTATTTCATCCTACCTAGTAACAGGCCATTATTAGCCATCTTTACTACTTGTTTTGGTAATTTACCGCCAAAACCAGCCTAAGCCCCCATTGGGATAATATTCATCCCATGCAGATCCCTGAATATTTAAATTTCTGGATATTTAAAGTTGTTATGATTTCTGAGTTGTTAGTCTAAATTCTGAACACTGTGTGATTACAGATGTTCCCCTTCCCTCAGTATGCTGCAGGCCTTCCACCAAGGAGTTGGAGGTGGTGGAGGTCTCCTAGGAGGAGGAGGAGAAGGAGGAGGGAGAGGAGGCCAGACCCTCACATAATGTCGATGCGCCACCCCCACCAGAGGTTGACGAAGTGGTGGAGATGGAGGCGGAAACAGCGGGACCCTCCAGCACCGCCCCAGCTCAGGATCCCCACCGGGAGGGAAAAGGGAAAATATGTGCACACAGCAATATGATTATGTATCCATAACATGTACATAAACATTAAAAGGGGCAATAATGAGGGGACAACATAAAAAATACTCCACACAATGCACTAATTTGCTCTATATCTGAATTGCAAGCAATTTTTATATATATTTTTTTTAAATCCTAACAGTAATTAAAAAAATAAAGAGCAAATAAATAAAGCTGCAGCTGGAGCACGAAAAATCAATCAAGTAGCTCCGGGAGCAGCAGGAGTTGCAGTGCAAGATGCAGGTGCAGCGCATGACATTTCTGCACAAGGTGCAAAAGTTGGAGGAGCATAACCGCACTGGGATGCATGAGGTGCTAGACCTGCTGGACCAAGCTAAAAAATTGCCATAAAGGCATGTTATTTTTGTAAAATTGTTTATAAATATTTTTTTTGTTTAGAATGTGTGCTTTTGTTTTTTAAATATTGTTATGTTTTGGTGAAATTTTTAACAATAAGGTTACAGTAAGGCCCCTTTAGTCTAGGGCAAACTCATCAGGATCAGGACAGACAGCAGCAGCAGGTAAAGGTAACAGTTGAGTATAAGGCCTACACATAACTCCACAAAACTCAGCAGGAACAGACAGTAGCTGGTTCTTAGGAGGAATGTGTTCCCAGGACTGGTCCACTACCAGGCCGGGGCAACACCTAAAATAAACTTCAACACCTCAGGCAGCAGCAGTAAATGGTAAAGCTGTAGTATAAGGCTGACACATAACAGCAGGTAAATTGAGGTACATTAGACGGAGGTGCATTAGGTGGTCACAGGATAAAAGTGGATTTGGGTCTGTGTTTTAGGCATGACCAGAGACAATGGGTGGGGCAGGTCACTCCCATACTACATCCAGGGTTTTCATAAAGGTATAGGTAAAAAGTCTGGGAGATAAAGTGTGGACAGGCAATCTGAATGCTGAACAAGCTGAGAGGGGAACCTGATCTCTGTAATACTGTAAAGAGTGTGTCATGGAACCATGAACCAGACTTACAACAAGAGATAAGTGGAAATAAGAAGGCTTTATTGGAAATCAAGCTGTGAGGCAAAAGTCCAAACGGATGGCTAAACCGAAGCAGGGTCTTGCGAAGCCGGAGGTCAGGAACCAGAAGGGTAGTCAGACGAAGCCTGGATCAGGAACCAGCAGGGTAGTCAGACGAAGCCTGGATCAGGAACCAGCAGGGTAGTCAGACGAAGCCAGGATCAGGAACCAGAAGCAGCAGCAGTCTTAGAAGCATGTGAACACAGGAGGACCAAGCAAGGAACTGAAGCCACAGACCTCCTATATATAGGAGCTAGGCATCCAGCTCCTCCCAGTGGGAAGGAGAAGCCGCAGGGTGGGAGGCTACAAGAAACCCAGAAACCAAGATGGCCGCCAGCACATGTCAAACGAAGGAGAACAGCAAGAAGGTAAGACCATGACAGAGTGTTGATATTCTACTGTTTTGTTACCCTGCTTGGACTGAACTCAAAGTGTGTGACTTTATGTTATCCAATATGTGTGGGCTAAGAAAGATTTAAGGTAAACGCTTGTACATGTTTATTATTGTTGGCTGGAATAAACTGTGCATGTGGTGAAGACAAAATTGACACGTGTGTGTGTGTGTGTGTGTGTGTGTGTGAACAGTGACTGAGTTAAAACACCAAAAGCACATATTTACCCTCTGGTGTGGGGTTGTCACAACCTCATCCTCCTCGTCCTTGTCCTCCTCCTGAGATGCTGGGGGTGGTGAAGCAGTGTGGTGTGAGGCTCCAGCCTCCTCAGCCCCCATCAATTGACCCACTTCAGATGGGGTAGGGGCATTCTGCTGCCTAGAGGGTCCAGGATGCTCCTCGGTGAACGACGACAGAGAGACCTCAACCACCGCCTTTTTGGAAGTCCTGCGGCGGACGCAGGGAACAGAAAAATCTATAATAACACAATTTTCATAATTTATAAAAGCAAATATTAAAGCATAACTGTGCATATACATTACAGAGTGTTGGTGAAAGATACAGAAGTTATGCAAGCATTGTACCTGGGCAAATTTTGTCCAGATCTGTCTGATCCGATCCGAATTCTACCTCTTCAGATCGGACCATTTCTTAACGATGGCCAACCTATTTTGCTGGCCATCATGTTCCCTTCATAGCTCGTACCCAATTCTCCTCACTATCCGTTGCTTGTCTGCGTGGGAACGGGTCTTATCCTAGCCCTTTTACAACATGTACTGTAGGAAAATACTGTTTAAAATACAAGTATTAGAATTTAAAGTGTTTCTCCAAGATAGGTCATCAATATCAGATCGGCGGGGGGCCAACAACAGGCACCCCACCCATCAGCTGTTTGCGTAGAAGGCGCGCGCAGTGTGCACGTCTGTCTTCCGACTCTCTTCCTGCCCGCTGCTGCTGTGCCATAGACATACAGCAGTGAAAGGGAAGAGAGAATGGAGACGGCACGTACGCACTGTGCGCGCCGTCTACTTAAACAGCTGATCGGCGGGGGTGCCGGGTGTCGAACCCCACCAATCTGATATTGTTGACCTATCCTGAGGATAGGTCATCAATAGAAAAAGCCAACACAACCTGTTTAATGTCATCATCTAAAAAAAAAGTGGGGCAGGAAAATGGATCTGTAATGTGCAGTTGACAGATATTTGTCTGCTATCCATGCATACATGCTACAGACATAGTGGTGTGATGTCAGATAAAGTTTGCCTAAATATTCGTAATCTCGAAAAAAAAAATATGTTTTTAGGAATACATACAAATTGACATTTCATCATGTTTAACCCCTTAAGGACACAGGGCGTACAGGTACGCCCTTGTGCCCTGGTACTTAAGGACACAGGGCGTACATGTACGCCCTGTGCATTTTCGATCACTGCCGTGCGGCTGGCAGTGATCGGAACCCGGTGCCTGCTCAAATCATTGAGCAGGCACCTAGGCTAAATGCGCGGGGGGGGGGGGTCCCGTGACCCCCCCATGTCGGCGATCGCGGCAAACCGCAGGTCAATTCAGACCTGCGGTTTGCTGCGATTTCTGCAGTTTCTGATCCCCGCGGTCCCTGACCGCGGGGATCAGAAACTTTAGGATTAAAAATTGTTTCCTGTATCCCTCCCCCCTGCACCCCTGAGTTATTCGAGCACGGTGGGAGGTGCAGGGGGAGGGTTGCGGGCGGTGCGGGCGGTGCGGGAGGCGGGCGGTGCGGTAGGCGGGATCGCGATCCCCCGCCCGCCTCCCATTGCGTAATCGTTGGCGTCTAGTGGGTATACCAGGGTGCCAGCACATTGCTGGCACCCTGGTATAAACGGCTGACATCGGTGATGCGATGTCAGCCGTTTAACCCTTTCCATACAGCGGTCCGTACGGACCGCTGTATGGAAAAGGTTTACAGTAAGAGGGAGCTCCCTCCCTCTCCCATCGGAGGGCTGCTGTGCCTTTGCAGTCCCCCGAATGGAGAGGGAGAGAGCTTCCAGGCAGCCCCCCAAGCCCCGTCCTTACCCTTCCCCGTCTGCGCAGTTCTGGCCACTACTGAGCAGACGGGGAAGGTTCCCATGGCAACAGGACGCCTTCTCAGGCGTCCTGCTGTCCATGGTTCTGAGCAGATCTGTGCTGAAAGCATAGATCTGTTCAGACAAAGTGTAAGTAAAATACAGTACAGTACAATATATATTGTACTGTACTGTATTATGCAGACATCAGACCCACTGGATCTTAAAGAACCAAGTGGGTCAGGGTAAAAAAAAAGTGAAAAAAGTGAAAAATAAAGTAAAAATCAAAAAACACATTTATCACTAATTAAAAATGAAAAAAATTAAATTCCCTACACATGTTTGGTATCGTTGAGTCCGTAACGACCTGATCTATAAAACGGTAATGTTACTTTACCCGAATGGTGAAAGCCATAAAAATAAAAAATTAAAAACTATGATGAAATTGGAATTTTGCCCACCTTACTTCCCAAAAAAGGTAATAAAAGTGATAAAAAAGTCGCATCTACGCCAAAATTGTAACAATCAAACCGTGATCTCATCCCGCAAAAATCATACCCTACCCAAGATAATCGCCCAAAAACTGAAAAAGTTATGGCTCTTAGACTATGGAAACACTAAAACATGATTTCTTTTGTTTCAAAAATGAAATCATTGTGTAAAACTTACATAAATAAAAAAAAAGTATACATATTAGGTATCGCCGCGTCCGTATTGACCGGCTCTATAAAAATATCACATGACCTAACCCCTCAGATGACCACCGTAAAAAAATAAAAATAAAAACGGTGTAAAAAAAGCTATTTTTTGTCATCTTCCGTCACAAAAAGTGTAATAGCAAGCAATCAAAAAGTCATATGCACCCCAAAATAGTGCCAATCAAACCGTCATCTCATCCCACAAAAAATGAGACCCTACTTAAGATAATCGCCCAAAAATTTAAAAAACTATGGCTCTTAGACTATGGAGACACTAAAACATTTTTTTTGTTTTAAAAATGAAATTATTGTGTAAAACGTACATAAATAAAAAAAATTGTATACATATTGGGTATCACCGCGTCCGTGACAACCTGCTCTATAAAATTACCACATGATCTAACCTGTCAGATGAATGGTGTAAATAACAAAAAAAAACGGTGCCAAAAAAGCAATTTCTTGTTACCTTGCCGCACAAAAAGTGTAATATAGAGCAACCAAAAATCATATGTACCCTAAACTTATACCAACAAAACTGCCACCCTATCCCGTAGTTTCTAAAATGGGGTCACTTTTTTGGAGTTTCTACTCTAGGGGTGCATCAGGGGGCTTCAAATGGGACATGGTGTCAAAAAAACCAGTCCAGCAAAATCTGCCTTCCAAAAACCGTATGGCATTCCTTTCCTTCTGCGCCCTGCCGTGTGACCGTACAGCGGTTTACGACCACATATCGGGTGTTTCTGTAAACGACAGAATCAGGGCTATAAATAACGAGTTTTGTTTGGCTGTTAACCCTTGCTTTGTAACTGGAAAAAAAATATTAAAATGGAAAATCTGCCAAAAAAGTGAAATTTTGAAATTGTATCTCTATTTTCCATTAAATCTTGTGCAACACCTAAAGGGTTAGCAAAGTTTGTAAAATCAGTTTTGAATACCTTGAGGGGTGTAGTTTCTTAGATGGGGTCACTTTTATGGAGTTTCTACTTATGGGGTGCATCAGGGGGGCTTCAAATGGGACATGGTGTCAAAAAAACTGTCCAGCAAAACATGCCTTCCAAAAACCAAACGGCGCACCTTTCACTCTACGCCCCGCTGTGTGGCCGTACAGTAGTTTATGGCCACATATGGCATGTTTCTGTAAACGGCAGCGTCAGGGCAATAAAGATACAGTCTTGTTTGGCTGTTAACCCTTGCTTTGTTAGTGGAAAAAATGGGTTAAAATGGAAAATTAGGCAAAAAAATGAAATTCTCAAATTTCATCCCCATTTGCCAATAACTCTTGTGCAACACCTAAAGGGTTAACAAAGTTTGTAAAATCAGTTTTGAATACCTTGAGGGGTGTAGTTTATAGAATGGGGTCATTTTTGGGTGGTTTCTATTATGTAAGCCTCGCAAAGTGACTTCAGAGCTGTAGTGGTCCCTAAAAATTGGGTTTTTGTAAATTTCTGAAAAATTTCAAGATTTGCTTCTAAACTTCTAAGCCTTGTAACATCCCCAAAAAATAAAATATCATTCCCAAAATAATTCAAACATGAAGTAGACATATGGGGAATGTAAAGTCATCACAATTTTTAAGGGTATTACTATGTATTACAGAAGTAGAGAAACTGAAACTTTGAAATTTGCTAATTTTTCCCAATTTTTGGTAAATTTGACATTTTTTTATGCAAAAAAAATATTTTTTTTAACTTTATTTTACCAGTGTCAAGAAGTACAATATGTGACGAAAAAACAATCTCAGAATGGCCTGGATAAGTCAAAGCGTTTTAAAGTTATCATCACTTAAAGTGACACTGGTCAGATTTTCAAAAAATGGCCTGGTCCTAAGGTGTAAAAAGGCTGTGTCCCTAAGGGGTTAAGTAGATATTAATGAGTCCCAACAATACTTATTGCCCCAAATCATGTACAGTACAGACCAAAAGTTTGGACACACCTTCTCATTCAAAGAGTTTTCTTTATTTTCATGACTATGAAAATTGTAGATTCACACTGAAGGCATCAAAACTATGAATTAACACATGTGGAATTATATACATAACAAAAAGTGTGAAACAACTGAAAATATGTCATATTCCTGGTCCCTCTCAGTTCAGATTTCCTTTAACTAATTTTCCTCCTCCCATAAAATGTAACTTATATAATGTGTGCTATATTGGGTATACCACAGCGAATGATACACATAAATAGAAATCCTATATGGTACACCAGTATATAACTATACCATACACATAAATAGTATTATTATTTGTCACTAGAGAAAATTAAAAAAAATTGGTGTGGTAATAGGACCACAAGTTCCCAAAAAATCCACAATATACTCCTAGAAAGGCTTTTAACATAAAATAAAATAAAAATTTGAGCTAATTTACTTTAGAAATACAGACACTAACAAAAAGAAACTCCTAAATATGTGAACGTGCATTACATTGAAAAGGCTAATAATGTTAAGAAAACAACAAAACAAAAGGTAAGTAGCTTTTCAAATATGTTGACTGTACCATTGTTAGTATAAGAAAATCTGGGCAAACAATAATATTGCCCATAACAAATAGGAGAGGAATTACGATTATGTCCTGTGGACAATCTGATAGGAAAACCCTATGAAGCTTCTACATGCCCTTTAAACACAAGTTGAATGCATGAGGGACTCATGGTGCGCAGTAAAGATGAGCGAATCGAAGTGGAAGTCAATCCGAATTATTCGATTCGCACTGAATCGGAATTTCCTCACGCTTCGTGGTAACGAATCACATTTTTTCCTGAAATGGCTGCTGCACATGTTAGGACATGGAGCATGGAACTCTGGGAATGAGGGATCACCCAGAATGCCATGCCTGCAGCCAATCAGCAGCCAGCAAGCCCTGTGATGTCACAGCCCTATGAATGGCCTCAGACATTTTGGATTCAGACATTTTCCAGTGTACTTAGTGCAGGGAGAGACATTAGCAGGCGCTAGGGACAGTGCTAGGAAAGACTTCAAAAGAATATTTAGCTCAATAGAAGTTCAGTGAAAGAGCATTAGAAGTGTAAGGAAAAGATTAGTTAATTTTTTTTTGGTACCATGCATTGTAATTTACAATGGAACATTACTTATGTTTTCAATATCATCAGTATTATGCTTTGTTTATTGATCTTTCCGAAATATGAGAATTAATATTGGGTTACTGACTGGTACTTACTCCTCATTCCCTCTTTCCCTACTTTCACCCTCTCTTTTCTCCCTCCACTTCCCTTCCCCTACTTTCCACTGTCCCACCACTTAACATAGTTTCTTCTTACTCCCCATCTTTTCAGAATGTTGTGATTTGCATTACTTACTTAAATGCGTTTCTATGTTTATTGAGAGTGATGTAACTCTCATACTTGTAATCTTAAAACTTCACAAAAAATAAAAAAAGAATTTACAAGAAGTGTAAGGAAAAGATATGCAGGAATTATTCCACAGTATTGAAGCAGAACAGCGTTCAATAGGGGTTTTTACAGCCTGTGTTATAGAAACAACACTATTACACCTTGCTGCACTGACTGCGTATCCAAATTGACATTATACTGCTGCTCATTTCAGGTTTGCAATACCTCTGTAATTCCAGCCAGCCGTTCTTGTTTTTGGGGGTCTTATTAGCCCTGGTGTAGTGCAGGTACATATATGTTCGAAAGCCTTTTTTGTCATGTATTAGTAGGGAAAAGAGGGCCTTATTAGTAGTCATGAGCGGCAGGTCTCATATTCGAATTTGTGATATTACGCAAATATTTCGTCAAATATTTTTGAAATATTCGCTATATTCGTGAATTCGTTATATTTGTGATTTTTTTTTACACTTGCTAATATAGGGGCGTGTCTTAGGCTCGCGAGCATTTTCAAAGATTTGTTTTTGAAGTAAAAGTATTCGAGAAAAAATGGTTGGGAGCAATTTCACAGACGCCGAGCTAGATGTCATCATCATTGTAAGTAATTAAATTTTATAGCACTGTAAAGTAGTATAACATGCTAATTATTTAAATGTATTTAACTATTTATATCCTAAATATTCGCAATCGCTAAAATGTTTACTAAGTTTTTTCGGAAAATATACAAATTGACATTTGATCTTGTTTGTGTAGATATACAGTACAGACCAAAAGTTTGGACACGCCTTCTCATTCAAAGAGTTTTCTTTATTTTCATGACTATGAAAATTATAGATTCACACTGAAGGCATCAACACTATGAATTAACACATGTGGAATTATATACATAACAAAAAAGTGTGAAACAACTGAAAATATGTCATATTCTAAGTTCTTCAAAGTAGCCACCTTTTGCTTTGATTACTGCTTTGCACACTCTTGGCATTCTCTTGATGAGCTTCAAGAGGTAGTCACCTGAAATGGTCTTCCAACAGTCTTGAAGGAGTTCCCAGAGATGCTTAGCACTTGTTGGCCCTTTTGCCTTCACTCTGCGGTCCAGCTCACCCCAAACCATCTCGATTGGGTTCAGGTCCGGTGAGGAAATTCCGATTCAGTGCGAATCGAATAATTCGGATTGACTTCCACTTCGATTCGCTCATCTTTACTGCGCACCATGAGTCCCTCATGCATTCAACTTGTGTTTAAAGGGCATGTAGAAGCTTCATAGGGTTTTCCTATCAGATTGTCCACAGGACATAATCGTAATTCCTCTCCTATTTGTTATGGGCAATATTGTTGTTTGCCCAGATTTTATTATACTAACAATGGTACAGTCAACATATTTGAAAAGCTACTTACCTTTTGTTTTGTTGTTTTCTTAACATTATTAGCCTTTTCAATGTAATGCACGTTCACATATTTAGGAGTTTCTTTTTGTTAGTGTCTGTATTAAGTAAATTAGCTCTAATTTTTATTTTATGTTAAAAGCCTTTCTAGGAGTATATTGTGGACTTTTTTGGGAACTTGTGGTCCTATTATCACACCAATTTTTTTTATTTTCTCTAGTGACAAATAATAATAGTATTTATGTGTATGGTATAGTTATATACTGGTGTACCATATAGGATTTCTATTTATGTGTATGATTCGCTGTAGTATACCCAATATAGCACACATTATATAAGTTACATTTTATAGGAGGAGGAAAATTAGTTAAAGGAAATCTGAACTGAGAGGGACCAGGAGAAATGCCTATGCAGCAACCTAGTCCTGTCAATTAAGAAGGATATGGAGGAGCTGGCAGACAAAGCAGGAGGAGCAAGGGAGAGCAGATTGACTTGGGTCTACCCTCAGTGCACTTAAGTGCTCATATGCACATTTGGATTAAAAGTAATTTTTCACCAGAATGAAGGAATGGATTGGTAAGTCAAAAGATATTGTTAGATTCAGCTGAACTCGCCTACAAAGCAGTGTGTAACAGATTTATTTTAATTTAAAGGTTTGTATGTACATGTGTACGAGGAGGGGGAGGGTAGGCCCACTACACTGAATATTTGCCTTTGGTGAAGAAAAATTCTTAGGGCTCATGCACACAAATGCTTTTTGCGTTCAGTATACTGGCATATTTTTTTTTAGCTCAGTATGCGTTACTTATATTGAACCATTCATTTCAATGGGTCAGCAAAAAAAACTGAAGTGTCTTCGTGTGCATTCCGTTTCCGTATTTCCATTTTTCCGTTCCGTTTAAAGATAGAACATGAACATCCGGGATGACGGAGCATGAGAGCGTCTGACGTGTGACGCTGGGGCTCCGCCCCCCCCCCTCCTTGCACACTGGCCGCCCGAACTACCGCCTGAAACACCGGCATGCCGATCTGGCTGTGAGCTGCCCTGTCGAAGCGACGGTGTCCTGGACTCCTGTGCCTGCTCCTGATGCGGACGCTGACGCAAGTGTGTCCTGACGCAGTGTGCCTGCCGATGCTGGGAGCCGCCGGGTGGTGAGTGGATGCGGTGGTTGGAGGAGTGAGGAGGACCGCCTGCAAAGTTGTTGAGGTGCTGTGAACCGGTGGCCATGAGGTTTGGGGCAGTGCATACGGTCATCGGGAGATAAGAGACAAGACGGGGGATTCTATGAGCCGAGAGGAGCTGGCTTCCCCTTTCTCTTGGTGGATCGGGACACAGCGTCCCCGCCGCTTAGCCTGCCAAGCCTGCCCCCTGCAGCTTAGATAGTAACAACTAATATCTCTGGCAACCTCAGGAGGGGTGAAGATTGGAAGGAAAATGATTATCCTGGCCTGAGGGTTTCATTGGAAAAAAAAAAAAAAGAGTAAGCAATAAGTGAGGGTGGATGAGAGGTTAAAAAGAAGGTAAAGGGGAAGAGAAGCTGGATGGAGTGAAAATAATCGGTCGATGGTGTATTATTGGGGTCTGTACCGGTTTCATTAACATTACTGCTCTATTAATACTACTGTTCCGGTTTTATTAACATTTACTAACATTACGGTGGACACCCCCCGCCTGACCGATATAACCCCTGGACTAACCCTCTAACCCTCTGAAGAAAAATTATTATTCTCTTTCCATAGGACTAAACCCCAGTAATACCTCAACTCTTAGTCTTCGGGACTCGGACTCTGAGACTAACGGCGGACTGATGTCGAATATTTAATTGGTGCACCTCCCTTTTTTTTTTCCCTCTCCGGCTCTATCATTCAAAATCACTCAAAAGGAGCAGGGACAACGGGGTTGTGGTTTTTGTCCCGTTGGCTCTAGTACGCGCTCTGTTGCAGCCTGGATCCACGCCATCCTGTTTTTGCTTTTTTTTTTTTTTTTTTTCCTCTCTGGAAAAATGGACATAATTTCGCCTGTCTCTTTTTTGTTTGACTTAGTTTTTTTTTTGTAATTTTATTTTTTTCCAACAACAGGAAGCAGTGATAACTTTGCGTATGCGTTTTGTGCTGTTGTTTCCTCCCCCCCCCCCGTTAAGTGCTGGTTTTGCTGTATTGTACATGTGATATTGCTTTTTCTCTTTTTTTTTTTTGGGGAGATACTTGGAAGGAGTTATTGAGAGACCGAGAGACAGGGAGTACAAAATGCCACCAAAGAAACAACCTGCCCCTGTGGGTGGTAGCAGCAGTAGGAGATCAATAACAGGTCCGGAAAGTGGATCCAAACAACAGGGTTTAAATAAATTTTTAGCCCCAAGCTCCCCAGGATTTAAAACTCCACAAAAACAAAATACTATAGATCCGGGTTCCCAAGCTCTGACCCAAGATAATGGATTGACGGAGGGAGGAGGAGAGAGGCCGGCATCAGTGTCTTCTACACCCTTAGATGCGAGGATGATAAAGGACATACTCTGCACTGTCTCACGGATGGAGAATGCAATGGGTAGTATAGCAACTCAGATCGGGGCAGTGCAGACGGATGTCAGTATAATAAGGGATGACATGGAGAAAATTAGACAACGAGTATATGAGATGGAAAAAAGGGTCCCCGGGCTGGAACAGTCGCTTCAGAATTTAGAGAAGGAGGTCCTCTCTTTAAAGGAGAGGAATACTAAGATGGAGCAAAAACTAATAAGCCAAGAAGATAGATCAAGAAGATCCAATATAAGGTGTGTGGGGATCCCAGAGCGGGTAGAAGGAGATAATTGTACCGACTATATGGAGAAATGGATAAGGGAAAACTGTAGGGTGGATACTCTCTCCTCCCTTTTTTCTGTCGAAAGAGCACATAGGGTCCCTATGAAAAAAGAGATCCCGGGGGAACACCCCAGACAGATATTGGTTAAATGTCTATTGGTCAGGGACCGCGACGCAATACTATCTGATGCTAGAAATTCGGAAAAATATCAAATAGATGGTAAAAAGATAAAACTGTTTCCTGACTACTCCGCGCATACCAATGCCCATAGGAAAGAATACATTACAGTTAAAAAAAGATTGAGGGAGGCAGGCTTAAAATATAGTCTACTTTTCCCGGCAAAATTAAGGGTAGAGTACAAGGGCAGGACTGTTTTCTTCCAGGCGCTGGAGGAAGTTAGTGAGTGGGCGGACGAGGAGGGTCTTTGAGGCTGGGGGGGGGTTGAAAGAGTCCATATGCTGAGATATGGAGTCGCCCCGACTGCTGTATAGTCCAAGGGGGGGGCTATTTAGGGAGGGGTGGTATCTCGGGAGGGAGGGGTGGTTTGTTTGGGAGGGAGAGGGGGACGTGTTGTTGTTGTTTTTTTTTTTCTGCTCCGCCTCTGCTAGATGCTTAGGATCCTTTCGTTGAATGTGAGGGGTTTACGCGAGAGAGTAAAGAGATATGCTATCCTTGAGTGGTTGAAGAGGTTCCTGACAGCCATCATCTGCCTCCAAGAGACACATCTGGATAAAGAATCCCTAGGATGGTTGCAGAAGAGATGGATAATGGAGGGTTACCATTCAGTGTATACTACTTTCTCTAGAGGGGTCTCAATTTTGATACATAATAAGATTAGATTTGAGTTTCTGGCAGTGGAGGTGGATGACTATGGTAGGTACCTCTTCTTATATTGCAATATAGAAGGTGTTAAAATGGTAATCGCAAATATATATATTCCACCGCCATATAAACCAGATGTTTTGTATAAATTGCACAGATTTATGCTGAATAGAAAAGAAGCTAAGATGATTGCGATAGGTGACTATAATGCGGTAATGGACCCACTCAGGGATAGAACGTCTGGCAGAGGTGGAGGAGCAATAAAGGTGGATTTTTGTAAATTAGCCCAAGAGTTTAATTGGGTGGATATTTGGCGTCTTCAAAACCCAGACGGAACCATGTATTCCTGCTACTCAAAAACACACCAAACTTGGTCAAGGATTGACATGGTTTTGGGAAATAAAAACTTGATATCTCAAAATGGGATTAAGATAAAGTATTTACCTATGGCCCTATCAGACCACACTGCAGTAGTTATCGAATTAAATTTGATTAAAAAAAATACCATGCCACCATTTAAATTTAACTCCCAGTGGTTAACAAGGATTACAGATAAAGAGAACATAATGGAAGAACTAAAAAAAATTTTTCTAGAGAATATTGGCACTGCTAGTAGATTAATTGTATGGGATACTGCTAAGGCATATCTAAGAGGACTGCTTTTTAAAAAGGTGAATTATTGGAAAAAGAGTACCAGAGAATTGAGTAATGCACTAGAAAAAAAAGTTGAGGTAGCAAGAATGACCTATATAGTACAGCCTACAGAATACAACAGGAAAATATGGGAGGAACACCAAGAAAAATTAAAGGTATATCAAATGAAGAGAAGTAGGAAAGAACTACTTTTTCAAGGGATAAGCCTAGCTTCAGAGGGAGAAAAGGTGGGCAAAAATTCTGGCAAGTATTGTAAGAAACCAAAGAGGGAAATCATGGATAGGGGCAATCAAAGATAAAACGGGAGAAATAATCACTACACCGGAAGGAATTAAAGAAGTGTTTCTGGACTATTTCCAGGAACTATATAAATCCAGGGCACAATATTCAAAACAAGATCTGGACAAATACCTAGATAAGATACCTCTTAAACAGATATCTCAGCCCCAAAAAGAATACTTAGAAAAATAAATACTGATGGCCGAAATAAAGGAAGTCCTGAGCAAGGTAAAGCCGAATAAGGCACCGGGGGGTGATGGGCCAAAAGAATGGGGAATTTACCAGAATCCATGAAAGAGGCAATTATAACTTTAATCCCAAAAAAGGACAAAGAACAACTTGACCCGGGATCCTATAGGCCAATATCTCTCCTAAACACGGACGTTAAAATTTTGGCAAAGATTTTGGCCGAGAGGTTGTCGAAAGTAATCGGGGAAGTTATAAATCTGGATCAGACAGGCTTCATACCGGGGAGAACGATTTATTCAAATATAAGAAGGCTGTTTTTAAATATTGAAGCTAATAAATTACAATCTGGGGGAAAAGCTGTGCTCTCATTGGATGCCCAAAAAGCATTTGACTGTATAGAATGGGACTACCTATGGGCTGTATTAAAAAGGGTCGGTATAGGTGAGGAATTCATAAGTTGGATTCGGCTAATATACCACAATCCTAGAGCAAGGGTGATGGTAGATGGGAGCTTGTCCCTGCCTCTTGCCCTATATCGGGGCACTAGGCAGGGATGCCCTCTCTCACCATTACTATTCGCCATTGCAATCGAGCCATTAGCATGTATAATAAGAAACGATAGCGAGATTAAAGGTTTTCAATACGAGGGTGGAGAAGAAAAACTTTTGACGTACGCGGATGATATTCTTTTGTTTATGTATAACACTGGGGATCAGTTAAATAGGGTGCTCGATATAATAGATAGGTTTGGTTCCTTTTCCGGTTTAAATATTAATTGGGGGAAGTCACATATGATGATGTTAGGTGACGCACAACTACAGAGGGAATTAAGGGTTCAGGTGTTAAAGAAACATGACAACTTTAAATATTTAGGTATACAAATTTCCGGAAATATAGCTGAATACGAAAAATTAAATATACTCCCCTTACTAAAAGAACTCAGGACTAAAATACATATTTGGCGTCGTTTACCGATGTCAATACAGGGCCGGGTAAACCTGATAAAAATGATTTTTCTCCCCAAAATTCTATATGCTCTCCAAAATGCCCCGTTGAGGTTACCGCAGAGTACTTTTAAGGTACTCGATAGTCTAATGGGGGACTTTCTTTGGAAAGGTGCCATCCCCAGGATAAAAAAAGAAGTGTTGCAACTCCCAGTAAGCGAGGGTGGTTTAGCTGTTCCAAATTGTTTCTTTTATTATTTAGTTGCACAATATGGTCACATAAAAGGTACTTTGAACGGTTTGGTTGCTAGACAAGTCATAAATAGATTAGGGTGGAAAGAAGAGTGGAATCACTTGGAGGTTTTAGAATCTGGCATGTTGGTTAAAAAGAGCACAAGTAATAGAATATTGAATTTATTAAATTATATATGGGTGGAGATTAAAAAAATATTAAAGATTAAAGGGTTTCTGCACTACACGCCCATTTGGAAAAATATAAATCTTAAAGAATTAGACACGATTAAGAGTTACATAAATTGGGAAAAAAAACGGATAAAATACCTTAGTCAGATAGTGGAACAGGGTAAACTGAAAGATTTCAATATAATAGTTGGTGAGTTTGGGATTCCCCAAAAAGATATGTAAAAATATTTTCAGCTTAGGAATGCCCTGCGGATGGCCCTTCAAGAGGATAAATAGAAAATAGAAAAATCGGATATAATACATAAATTTACTAAAGAAGGGGAAAGAGGTGGTATAACTGCAAGAAGATATAAGATATTGATGGAGAGCAAAAAGAAACAAATTCTAATACTTGCAGGAAAAAAATGGGAAGACGAAATTCAATCCCTTACTGAAGACAAATGGGAAGATGCCCTCAGAAGTTACTCAATGGTCTCCAATAGGGGCTCACATAAGATCTCACAGTTCTTTGTAGTCCATAGGTTGCACCGATCCCCACGGTTATTAAAGATAATGGGTATGAGAGCTTCGGACGCATGCTCAAAATGTGGGGGAGAAAATGCTGATTTAATACACTGTTTCTGGAGATGCCCAAGGTTGATTAGATATTGGAGGGAAATTTGGGGCGTGGCCGGATGCCGGGAGGAGAGGACGCATAGTGCCTGAGCTCCGTCTGTGGAACCCCGCTCAGCGGCACAAAGCAAGCGATTCCTAGCGAAAATTTTACACTTACCTGCTCCAGGACAGCCTTGGCCTTACCTGCATCGCTGATGATGACGAGAGGGAAGAAGAAGGGAGCGCAGCCTCAGAAAATGACGGCGTTCTTTCATCCAGCCGCAGGGTCTTCTCAAAATGGCGCCGATTCCCGCCACACAGAAGGAGAGCTCCGTCCCTCCTCTGCAGCGACATGCGATCAGCACTCTTCTGGGTCCCCTTCTTCAACAGGCTCCAGCCCTCCAGCATTCCAGGAACCTAAAAAACAAAAGAGGGTGAGTGAACAGCATTTGTATAATCCTCCCCTTGATACTTACCCTGCATCGCCAGGCAAGGATCCTGGTTTAACAGTAGCCACAATGCAGGACATGCTGGCAGATTTGAAAAGATCTATCCATGGCGACTTTAAAGAGACAATTTCTGTTATACATGCAGATATAGTTGCCATAGGAGAGAGAACCGCTCATTTAGAAGAAAAAATGGAGGAATTTGTTGCAGCACATAACTCACTGGTGGATAATTACAATGTGGTTGATGACGATATAGCAGCCATTAAACTTAAAATTGCTGATCTGGAGGATCGCTCCAGAAGAAATAATATCAGATTTAGAAGCATTCCTGAAAGTGTTCTGGACTCTCAGCTACAAGAATTCGTTTCAGATCTTATCGTGGCATATCTACCTGATACCCCTGGATCAGAACTAATCATTGACCGGGTACACCGGGTCCCTAAACCCAAAGCCCTTCCAGCCTCTGTTCCCAGGGACGTTCTTGCTAGGATTCATTTTTACCACCTAAAAGATTCCCTGATGAGAGAAGCTCAAAAAAAGAGAAAAGATATCCCTGAAAGATTCTGTAATGTCCTCCTATTTACTGACCTTTCGCCAGCGACATTAAGCAGGAGGCGTGAGTTTCAAATCTACACCAAAGCGCTAAGGGATAACAATATCCCCTACAAATGGGGTTTTCCTGTCAAATTGATTGTGAGATATCAAAACTCATCATTTGTGCTAGTTTCTCCTCAGGAAGCGTCAGAAGCTTTTACTAAATGGAACATTATTGTGCCACCAGAGGGCGCCAAAGACAAAGAAAATAACTCCTCTTTCAATAGGTCATCTCCTGATAGAAAACACCTCAACCTAACGCCTGAATGGACCAAAGTAGGAAGAAACCCTCCGTGATTTCCATCCTGGACAGTAACTACAACCTCTGAAGGTTTTTGCTATGTTATACAAGACTTACGGGGTTCCACACCCTGTTGCTCTACCTCTCAGAACACATATTTGATCTAAGTGTTCATATTCCCTAATCCACTGGTCTTTCACGCCTCTCATACCAAGTGATAGACATCACAGTTTTGTGGTCATTGTTAGACCCTTATTATGTTATTGTTAATTTTTATTTGTTTTATTTGTTATGCTTTAACTTATTATTTCACATGGTTACATACAAGGGATCTGTCTTTACTTCATCATCTGCCTGAGTACAATAGCTCAACTCCACGGTCCCCTCAATTAACTCATGGAATCATTTGGGTACTTTACTATTTGGTACTTGTTGTTTTAAACTTATACTGGGTTGAATCTCTAACAGTGTTCTTTATAGCTTCAAATGGTTAGTAATGGTATAAAAATTCTCTCAGCAAACGTTAAAGGCCTCAATAGCCCATTTAAGCGTTCCACATGCTGGAATGAGGTGAGAAGACAGAGAGCTGACGTTATTTGCATTCAAGAGTCTCATCTTAATGAGGAAGATTCCCGCAGATTTTGTCACCCCTCCTTCCCGCACATTTTTTACTCTCCAGCTAATAAAAAAAAGAGGGGCGTGATTATAGGTTTTAAAAACACCATAGCCTTTAAGTGCCATAAGATAATTTCCGATGAGGAGGGTAGATATATTATCATTATTTGTGACGTTAATAACTCTAGATATACACTAGTGAATATTTATGCTCCCAACTCTGATCAGATAAACTTCATTAAGCGTACCGTTAAACTGGCTCAGGACTCCAAACAGGGATCCTTACTAATCTGCGGTGATTTTAACATGTGCCCTGACTCTTCAATGGATAGGCTCCCAGCCCCTCCCCCTTCCCATAAAAACTCGCATCTTCAAGATTTTTTTTTTCAGGAAGGGCTTCTTGATATTTGGAGGGTCCATCACGCAAATGAAAAGGACTTCACCTTTTTTTCACACCCGCATAGTACATACTCTAGAATTGATCTCTTTATTTCGGATAAGTGGTTATTGCAAAAAGTATTAGAGGTATCCATCTCAAATATCACATGGTCTGATCATGCATTTGTAACTCTCATACTAGATGATTTGTATAACAACAGAGTATACTCTCCATGGAGACTTAACAACTCATTGCTCCAAAACTCTTCTATTCGTTTGGATGTGGAAAACTCCCTGAGAGAATATTTTAGGTCTAATGATAATAATCTGGTCTCAGACACCACATTATGGAGCGCGCACAAGGCGTTTATCAGAGGGGTACTTCTGAAACATGCGGCCATCCAAAAAAGAAATAGAAGGAAAGCCTTAGATACCTTATTAGCTGACATTAAATCCCTGGAGGAATCATCTAAATCTTCTCTAGACCCAAAAATCTTCAGTAAATTAAAAACGGCCAGACATCACCTCTACCTGCACCTGCATGAAAAACATGAGTTTCATCTGCGTAAAATTAAATCTGAACATTATTCACAAGGCAACAAAGCTTCAAAAATTCTAGCAAATAGAGTTAAAAAGAGAGAAGTCAAAACAAGAATCCCCTTTTTATATGATGCTCAAGGCCAAAAACTTTTTAATCCCAAACATATAGCAGAAGAATTTGCCAACTATTATGCAAATCTATACAATTTAGGAAACTCAGCTGACACTATACAACCCACTAACGAATATATCAATGACTTTCTTAGTAATATTTCTCTCCCCTCCCTAACGCCAAGCCAAAATCAATCCCTCAATTCTAAAATTACTCTTTCAGAAATTTCTGAGGCAATTTACTCCCTTAAAAATAACAAATCCCCTGGTCCAGACGGTCTAACAAATGAGTATTATAAGAATTTCTCACACATTTTAAACCCCTTCATGAATAGATCCTTTAACTTAATTGCAACACAAAAATCTATTCCAAAAGACATGTTAAATGCACTAATCATCACTCTCCCTAAGCCGGGTAAACCGGCAGATAGACCAGCTAACTTCAGACCCATATCACTTTTAAACTCCGATATAAAAATTTTTGCAAAAATATTGGCAAAAAGACTATCTAGCATTTTGCCTTGTTTAATTTCCAATGATCAAATTGGATTTGTTCCCAATAGGCAGTCATCAGACGGCACTAGAAGGTTTATAGACTTATTAGATGTGGTACATACCACCCGAACGCCCTCTCTGCTTCTTTCCTTGGATGCGGAGAAGGCGTTCGATAGAATTCACTGGGATTATATTTATGCAACTTTAAAAAAGTTCGGTTTTGGTGAATTTTTCCTATCTGCAGTTATGTCCTTATATTCCAATCCCAGTGCCTCTATATATTCATCCAGTTTTCTTTCTGTTCCATTCGATATCAGGAATGGAACCAGACAAGGTTGCCCTATGTCTCCCCTGATTTTTGCTCTTGCAATGGAACCATTTGCTGAACATATTAGGTCTTCCCCGCTGATTAAAGGGATACGTGTAGGAGATGTAGACCACCGCATAGGTCTCTTTGCAGATGATGTCTTGATCATCACTTCCAATCCAACCACTGCATTAACTGCTATTAATGATATTATTTCCATGTTTGGTAAAGCATCTTTCTATAAAATAAACGTTAATAAATCACAAATACTAGACTTAGGATTATCCCCAGCTTCCAAACGCTTTATCTCCAGTTCATACAAATTCCCTTGGGCAGATGATTCCCTGACATACTTGGACATCCAACTTGCCTACCCTACCAACAAATTATTCAAGGTTAATTTCTGGCCTTTATATAATAAAATTAACGATTCCCTAAGTAACCTAAGGTTAGACTCGCTTTCATGGCTAGGTAGAATAGCTGCTTTGAAAATGGTCATTCTTCCTAAAATCATTTATATGTTCCGCAATATTCCAATCTTCATTCCCAAGGGATATATATCCAAACTACAAACCTTAATCAATCGCCATATATGGGGGAAGTTTAAACCCAGAGTGAAAGCTCTTATTCTTAACAAACCACTCAAAACAGGAGGTCTTAATGTCCCTTCTATTAAGCATTATCACACCGCATCTATCTTGGACCAACTGAGATATCTGATCAAAGATGATACCTCAAAAAAATGGGTCTCACTAGAAAAAAGTATTTTAGGTTCGTATGACATAAAGTTACGTCTTTCCGCTATAGCGGCCTTCGGTCTCAAAAATATCCCTCCTTTAGCAACCTTAAATGCAATACTTAAATCCTGGCACTCCGTTACCAGAACTGATAAGCTAATTCCTACCTCATTGTCCTCAATGCCTCTGAAAACCTGTGAATTGGCCACCCCAGATCTACGGTTTGATAATTGGATAAAAGCAGGCATTACTAATGTCAACCAATTATGGAAGGATGGTATATTTGTTGAATTTATCCAATTACATAAGGACTTTAACATTCCCAACTCAGATTTTTACAAATATTTGAGGATTAGACATCTTCTAAATTCACCAGCTGTCTTTACTTGTAACACTAATAATCAAGATTTTCTAAATTGGATATACATGACCCACAATTTGGACAAAGGTATTACTAAGGGTTATCAAATATTAAAAGAAACAAACATAAACCCCCTACAACATACTCTGAACCTTTGGAATTCGGAGTTGGGGTCTGCCCTCACTGACTCAGAATGGATAGAAGCCTTTACCACCGTATCCAAATTATCAAAATGTTCTGACCACTTAGAAGGAGCAAGGAAAATATTATATAGATGGTACAGAACTCCTGTATATTTAAATAGAATTTTTCCTGAGATTTCGCCAATATGTTGGAGATGTGACCAAGCTCCAGGCTCCTTCTTACATTTGTGGTGGGATTGTCCTAAAGTTAAGGCTCTGTGGGTTTCAATATTCAATTTCATCTCTTCACTGGCTGGTTATCCTATCGGACCTTCATCTAAGATGGCTCTTTTATCTGTTGGTTTAGTAGATCTTCCTTGTCACTTTAGGTCTATAGCTGGCCACTCAATATTTATAACCCGTCTAAAAATTGCTGCTTGTTGGAAATCTGGAAATCTCCCTAACATTAACAGAATTTTCAGAACGTTAGATAACAGCTGCTTATATGAAGGTTTGTGGGCGTCATCTAGGAACACAAAGTCTACATTCTTAAGAAGATGGGATGTTTGGTTAAACCATAGTAGTTGTAAACTTCCTCCTGATGCCTCCATCAGGCTATAGGCCCTTATCCCAACTGGTTTATGCTTTTTATACAAGTACCGGTCTCTCGTTATCTTTTTTATCTCTTTTATACATGTACCTGCTAGTTTTCTAATGGCTTATTATTCTTTATTACCTGTTGTGTAATATCTACTATTCTTTGAAGATTCGTATGTGCCTTACACTTGTGTGTTCAATTGAACATGTGAGTGTTCTCAAACATTTTGTAACCTACTTTGTTAAAAACTTCAATAAAAATTATTGTTCAAAAAAAAGGAGGGAAATTTTGGAGACAGTACAGGTAATTCTGAAGGTTCATATACCGGAAGACCCGGTGATCTGCATTTTAGGGGCAACTAAACATCTAAATTTAAATAGAGATATACGTGTGGTTCTCTGTAAAGTGCTATTTCAAGCTAGACTCCTTATACTTAAGAAATGGGTGGGGGCAGATCCTCCGATGGTGAGACAATGGAGGAAAATGGTGGATAATTTTATTAAGGAAGAACGAATGATGGAGGGCCACGGAAGAAAAAAAATATTGAGGATCTTTGGAAAAAATGGATGCTTTAGGGCAGGATTTACCTAATTTTTTATAGTTTTTTTTTTTTTTTTTTTTTTTTATACACGTCCCCCCTCCCCCATCTCATAAGGGTGGGGGGAGGGTAAAGGTAAAGTAAAAGGAAAAGATTGGGGCTAATGGGGGCGGGGGAGAAAAATAGTTTAAAACAATTGTTCAGGAAAAAATGGAAACGTACTGTGTAAGATGTGACTTGAAGATATTTATACCTATGATGTGATTGGAATGTATACGTTTCTTTTTGTATAAATGAAAATAAAGATATATACAAACAAAAAAAAAAGATAGAACATGTCCTATTATTGCCCGCAAATCACTTTCCGTGGCTCTATTCAAGTCAATGGGTCCGCAAAAAAACGGAACACATACGGAATGTACTCCACATGTGGTTTCGTATCCGTTCCATTTTTGCGGAACCATCTATTGGAAATTTTATGCCCAGACCAATTTATTCTATGTAATTACTGTATACTGTATATGCCATACGGAAAAAAAAGAAACAGAAAAATGGAACAGAACCAGAAACACTACTGAAACAAAAAATGGAAAAAACGGCCCACAAAACACTGAAAAAGTCATACGGTCATGTGCATGAGCCTTTAGCCTATTAGTTTATACTAACACTGGTAGAAACTAGAGATTAGCAAAGTTATAAAAAATTTGATTTGGCTGCCTCGCCGAAGTTCACAAAGAAATTTGATTTGTTACAAATTACTTTGTCATAAATCGCATTCCATTGTATGTACTGTAGCTTGTGCAGTGATGGTGAACGCCAATTGCGACACCCCCCGACATTGAACCCCTCAAATGCCACGCTTATAACAGCATCTGTCATATTGAGGCCTTTCAGGGGGTAATGATGTTGTCACCAAGCCTGGCCAGCTTGATGCTGTCACATGTCAGTGCTCTAGAGATTTGATGCGTTTTCTTTAATCAAGATGCAAGCAAATGGATGAGGTGAGAATTTTTTTATTTTTTTACCGGCATTTCAGAAAAAATTGATTCATTATCAAGAAGCGTGAGGAAATTTTGCTTCATGACAATCCAAATTTTTCCAAAATTCAGATTGAAGTTCACTTCAGATACTTTGATTCGCTCAACACTAGTAGAAACCAATCTTCTTTTGATTTTAACAATACATGGGAACCTCCTTGTTGCGACCAGTTACGCAACTGCAGAATATTATTAAAAAAAGTCACATATGAAAGGCACAGTATACAACATGGTATAAAATATTTTCCCTACAGCTGCACAGAAAACCATTCAACTTCCAAGCACACAATAAGCAAGATTTCTCAATGCAGTTATGCTGCTTTGTTTGTGTAATTGCATTGAAATATATGGCCTTTGAGCGAAATGTCATGCTCAAGCCATGTTTAGCTTGTATTACAAAATGAGTAGTCCTAAAGTATGTGATAAGATTTACAATTTTTCTCCAATACTTCTTTTATAACAGTATGAACAGTTTTCTATAGTTCTGTCCCCAAATCCAGCAGTATAATGCCAGTTGACCTATATCTATATATTGTACAATACTGCTATACTGTAGATGCTCAGCTCCCCAAACCACCCATATAAACTCACATCAGAACCTGTACATCAATGTACGTTTCATTCATAGATATATGCAAATTAAAAATGTATACATTTTATTTTTTGGAAAACTAGAATGGGTCTTTATTACATACTTTACACAAATAGAAATTTTGCTATAGTTTTTCCTTTCGCAAATGTTTCTATATCATTGGTTTTAAGCCAGCTGAGCACCCTCCCAAAATAAGTGTAATCAAATCTTTTATCAAATGAAAGCTTTTGAAATTGCATGATATAAAACACAGCAGGTTATCAGCTTTCAATATTGTGCCTTTATAATCATGTCATTATATACGGTAATAACCTTTTGTGCTTGCAGGTCAAAGTAATACTTATCTGCAGTACATGTGACATTATAACAGATACCATTTTTATATTTGCCTTTCCATTTTTAGCAGACACATTGATCAGTCTGCGAAGGTAAATATAAAGCTCCGAAAATGATCACAAGTCGTGAAGAAGCTGCATCTCTAGTAGACATCGGGGAATAGATACTGTGTTCCAGCTCTGAAAATATAAAATGTCAGTAAAAAGGTGAAACTACTATTACTGCACAAAGATTTTATCATATACCAACATGCTGCAACAGCTAATCAGTAACTTGGTGCTAATATTTAAAGCGTTTGGGCCATCTCATACATTGATAGCATATCACTAGGATCGTCTGGAACCTATCTCTAGAAAGGAGCCCCCAAAGTGAATGAGGGTGCACCATGTGAGCACAGCAACCCTCCTTTCACTTCTATGGGATTGCTGAAAGTAGCCAACTGGAACCATAGAGGTGAATGGAGAGGTTGCCGAGCATGTGCAGTGTGCTTTCCATTCACTTCTATGGGAATTCTGGAAATAGTCGAGCGCACTCGCTTGGCTCTTTTCAGAATTCACATACAAGTGAAAGGAGAGCATGCTACTCATGCACTGTGCACACTCCTTTGCTTTCTAGAGATAGATTTGAGTCCCAGAGGTGGGACCCACACATATCTGACATTTGTGGGATATCCTAGCTACAGTATATGCCACCAAAGTGTGAGGTGGGTCAACCCCTTTCATACACAAAAACAGACAAAATATAGGTTGTAACATTTATATTTAATTTTATGCCAGGCAAAACCTCTGACAGCATCCAATGCTTAAATGAAAGTAATGTGCTAATTGTCACTCACCCAGTGGAATTTCTCATATCACCTAGGATTGGCACTGGCCAGAATTGACGACCCTTGCAAAAAAAATTATTTGACTTATTCTCAGAGTGTAAAAGCAAGCAATGGTTACATAGTTTGAAAAAAAGACACAGGTCTTTCAAGTTCAACCTTTTACATATCAATTATACAACACTAATTGTTAGATTAGTTACATGTAGCACTTTTTTAAATCCTGACATAGTATTTGCGATCTCTGGTGTAGGGAATTCCATAGTTTGACTACTCTTTCTGTAAAGAATCCTTTCCAGTATTGATGTCTAAATTTACACATGTAAAGAATGTCTCCTGGTCTTTGAATTGATAAACAATGTGCCAGTTCTTTGTATTGAGCATACATGTATTTATACACGTACATGCTTTATAGTACAGAGCTTAAAACTGTATGCAATACTGAAGATGTGGCCTCATGAGGGATTTATAAAGAGGTAATATAGCATTATTTTTTATACTCCCTAAAATCTTATTTGCTTTAGCAGCTGCTGCCTGACATTGAACACTGCTGCCTAACTTACTTGTAACTAGAATATCCAAGTCCTTTTTTTGTTCTGTTGTCCAAAGTTTAATCCATTTTAGCCCCATTCACATGACTGTATTTTTGGTCCACATCCATTCTGCATTTTTTTGCAGATTGGATACAGACTCATTCAATTCAGTATGTCCGTTCTGTAGTCCTGCAAAAAAGATAAAACATTTCCTATTCTTGTCCATTTTGAGGACAAGAATAGGCATTGTTATATTGGGTCTGCAAAATGGATGCCACACAGGCCTCATCCGTATTTTTGGCAAATTTGCATTTTGCACACTACAAAATACATATAGTTGTGTGATTGCACCCTTAATGTGTATACAGCCATACGATTACTGTAGACTAGGGGCATTACTGTACATTTAACACATAATAGTAACATAAAAAGGGAATAAATGCAAAACTTCTAAAAAAAATGTCATGTAAAAATGTGATTTAAACAGTCATTTTCTTATGATGCATTACTTTTAACCCCTTAAGGACTCAGCCCTATTTCACCTTAAGGACTTGGCCATTTTTTGCAAATCTGACCAGTGTCCCTTTAAGTGCTCATAACTTTAAAACACTTTGACTTATCCAGGCCATTCTGAGATTGTTTTTTCGTCACATATTGTACTTCATGACACTGGTAAAATAAAGTCAAAAAAATTATTTTTTTTGCATAAAAAAATACCTAATTTACAAAAAATTTGGAAAAATTTGCAAATTTCAAAGTTTCAGTTTCTCTACTTCTGTAATACATAGTAATACCCCCAAAAATTGTGATGACTTTACATTCCCCATATGTCTACTTCAGGTTGGAATTATTTTGGGAATGATATTTTATTTTTTGGGGATGTTACAAGGTTTAGAACTTTAGAAGCAAATATTGAAATTTTTCAGAAATTTACAAAAACCCAATTTTTAGGGACCACTACAGCTCTGAAGTCACTTTGCGAGGCTTACATAATAGAAACCACCCAAAAATGACCCCATTCTATAAACTACACCCCTCAAGGTATTCAAAACTGATTTTACAAACTTTGTTAACCCTTTAGGTGTTGCACAAGAGTTATTGGCAAATGGGGATGAAATTTGAGAATTTCATTTTTTTGCCTAATTTTCAATTTTAACCCATTTTTTCCACTAACAAAGCAAGGGTTAACAGCCAAACAAGACTGTATCTTTATTGCCCTGACTCTGCCGTTTACAGAAACACCCCATATGTGGCCGTAAACTACTGTACGGCCACACAGCAGAGCGTAGAGTGAAAGGTGTGCCGTTTGGTTTTTGGAAGCCAAATTTTGCTGGACTGGTTTTTTGACACCATGTCCCATTTGAAGCCCCCTGATGCACCCCTAGAGTAGAAACTCCATAAAAGTGACCCCATCTAAGAAACTACACCCCTCAAGGTATTCAAAACTGATTTTAAAAACTTTGTTAACCCTTTAGGTGTTGCACAAGATATAATGGAAAATAGAGATACAATTTCAAAATTTCACTTTTTTGGCAGATTTTCCATTTTAATATATTTTTTCAAGTAACAAAGCAAGGGTTAACAGCCAAACAAAACTCATTATTTATGGCCCTAATTCTGTAGTTTACAGAAACACCCCATATGTGGTCGTAAACTGCTGTACGGGCACACGGCAGGGCGCAGAAGGAAAGGAATGCCATACGGTTTTTGGAAGGCAGATTTTGCTGGACTGGTTTTTTGACACCATGTCCCATTTGAAGCCCCCCTGATGCACCCCTAGAGTAGAAACTCCATAAAAGTGACCCCATCTAAGAAACTACACCCCTCAAGGTATTCAAAACTGATTTTAAAAACTTTGTTAACCCTTTAGGTGTTGCACAAGATATAATGGAAAATAGAGATACAATTTCAAAATTTCACTTTTTTGGCAGATTTTCCATTTTAATATATTTTTTCAAGTAACAAAGCAAGGGTTAACAGCCAAACAAAACTCATTATTTATGGCCCTAATTCTTTAGTTTACAGAAACACCCCATATGTGGTCGTAAACTGCTGTACGGGCACACGGCAGGGCGCAGAAGGAAAGGAATGCCATACGGTTTTTGGAAGGCAGATTTTGCTGGACTGGTTTTTTTACACCATGTCCCATTTGAAGCCCCCTGATGCACCCCTAGAGTAGAAACTCCAAAAAAGTGACCCCATTTTAGAAACTACGGGATAAGGTGGCAGTTTTCTTGGTACTAGTTTAGGGTACATATGATTTTTGGTTGCTCTATATTACACTTTTTGTGCGGCAAGGTAACAAGAAATAGCTTTTTTGGCACCGTTTTTTTTTTTTTGTTATTTACAACATTCATCTGAAAGGTTAGATCATGTGGTAATTTTATAGAGCAGGTTCTCACGGACGCGGCGATACCATAATATTTTTTATTTATGTAAGTTTTACACAATGATTTCATTGTTAAAACAAAAAAAGTTTTAGTTTCTCCATAGTCTAAGAGCCATAGTTTTTTCAGTTTTTGGGCGATTATCTTATGTAGGGTCTCATTTTTTGCGGGATGAGATGGCTGTCTTATTGGCACTATTTTGGGGTGCATATGACTTTTTGATCGCTTGCTATTGCACTTTTTGTGACGTAAGATGACAAAAAATTGCTTTTTTTAAACCGTTTTTATTTATATTTTTTTACGGTGGTCACCTGAGGGGTTAACTCATGTGATATTTTTATAGAGCCGGTCGATACGGACGCGGAGATACCTAATATGTATACTTTTTTTTATTTATGTAAGTTTTACACAATGATTTAATTTTTGAAACAAAAAAAATGATGTTTTAGTGTTTCCATAGTCTAAGAGCCATAGTTTTTTCAGTTTTTGGGCGATAATCTTGGGTAGGGTCTCATTTTTTGCGGGATGTGATGCCGGTTTGATTGGCACTATTTTGGCGTACATGCGACTTTTTTGATCACTTTTATTACCTTTTTTGGGAAGTAAGGTGGGCAAAATTTAAATTTTCTCATAGTTTTTTTTTTATGGCGTTCACCGTGCGGGGAAAGTAACATGACCGTTTTATAGATCAGGTCGTTACGGACGCGGCGATACCAAACATGTGTAGGGAATTTTATTTTTTTCATTTTTAATTAGTGATAAATGTGTTTTTTGATTTTCACTTTTTTTTCACTTTTTCTTACTTTTTTTTTGACCCAGACCCACTTGGTTCTTGAAGATCCAGTGGGTCTGGTGTCTGCATAATACAGTACAGAACCTATATATGTTTCTGTACTGTATTTTACTTACACTGAACAGATCTATGCTTTCAGCACAGATCTGTTCAGCACCATGGACAGCAGGACGCCTGAGCAGGCGTCCTGTTGCCATGGGAACCTTCCCCGTCTGCCACAACTTCGCAGACGGGGAAGGGTAAGGACTGGGGCTTCGGGGGGCTGTCTGGGGGCTCTCTCCCTCTCCCATCGGGGGGCTGCAAAGGCACAGCAGCCCCCCGATGGGAGAGGGAGGGAGCCGCATCTTACTGTTAACTCTTTCCATACAGCGGTCCGTACGGACCGCTGTATGGAAAGGGTTAAACGGCTGACATCCATTCACAGATGTCAGCCGTTTATACCAGGGTGCCAGCAATGTGCTGGCACCCTGGTATACCCACTAGAAGCCAACGATTATTCGGCGGGAGGCGGGCGGGGGATCGCGATCCCGCCTGCCGCACCGCCCGCCTCCCGCACCGCCCACACCGCCCGCAACACCCCCCCTGCACCTCCCACCAGGCTAAAATCATGCAGGGGTGCAGGGGGGGTGATCACTATAGATTTGTGCCACACTAAAGTTTCTGATCGCCGCGGTCAGGGACCGCGGCGATCAGAAACAGCAGAAATAGCAACAAACCGCAGGTCTGAATTGACCTGCTGTTTGCTGCGATCGCCGATACGGGGGGGTCACATGACCCCCCCAGGCGTTGTGACAGGATGCCGGCTGAATGATTTCAGCCGGCATCCTGTGCGGATTAACCCCTGGGGCGCCACAATCTCAATTTAAACTCATGACGTACCGGTACGTCATGGGTCCTTAAGGACTCGGGAAACATGCCGTACCGGTACGTCATGGGTCCCTAAGGGGTTAAAGGGTAACTGTCATGTTTTCATCCCAAAAATCTATTTTAGCATATGTTACTGCTGCAGAAGCATTATGCATAAAGCAATCTTTATTTTCTTCACAAACCACTGTTTTCCTTGAGTTTTTCCCTTAAGCATTTACAATATGAGGACCTTCTCAAAATGGCTCCTCTGCCAGTTCTCTGAGTCCAAAACTGCTTTCCCTCACTTCCCATACACACTACCAGCAGCTTCCTGCCAGCCAATCAGATTGGATTACTGAGAGACATTCCTCCTCACTCTGAAGCCTAATACAGGCATGCAGTGTGGAGGACCGCCCCTCTGTCTTCTGTTTATACTGAAAGGAAGACAGACAAGCCCTAGCAACGGGGAGCAGGGGAAAGGGACAGAGGACATTAATGAAAGCTGTTATTATAAGGTAATTACAGATATTTTGACAATCATTGACAGACTAACTCAGGTATACATGCCTAGCTCTAATAAACTAGCAAATAAAAAAAATTAAAAATTGACAGTTACCCTTTAAGTATAAGCACAAAGTTATGGCACACATTATCTGATATGGAATACACAAGAAACATAGTAAGATTATGTCATCACCACTAGTAGGGCACCACAATGGTCAGTATTTGACCCTGTAATGTTTAATATATTTATTGATGACTTTGTAGAATTCTATGATCTCTTTATTTGCATATGATTCCTTATGATGCATTCTATGATCTTATTTTTTAACAGTGTTCTCCCATGTCCCTTTCAACCATTGAGTAAATAACACTGACATTTATTTTCCATTTCCTAGCACATATATTTCATGACAATCTCCTTGACACTTTTCTGTCTCAAGCTCCAACTTTTGTAATTCCATTTTTAAAATAATACTGTTCAGTATTACATTTTTTACATGGTTTAGGCCTGTGATGGCTAACTTCCGGTGCTCATGCTGTGGTAAAACTACAACTCCCAAGATGCACACTTGCTTGGCTGTTCTCAGAGCTCCATAGAAATGAATGGATCATGTTCGGAGTCATAGTTTCACCACAGCTGGAGTGCTTGAGGTTAGCCATCACTGATTTAGGCTATGCTCACATGAGCAATGTTCTTTCCATTTTTCAGTTCCGTTTTAGGAATGAAGCCACCGATGCAGAGGTTATATTTATTTGTTAATTTTTATTTATTTTACTCAGAGCACCATCATATACTTCAGTGATATAACATGCTTTTCATAACGCATGTTGGCTCCTGTTACCATTGGGACTTGTAATCTAAATTCCAAATTGACCTATCTGTATGTTAGTGTAATGCTGGTGTAAACTTATGTGAAAATGAGGTGAACATACAAAGTCCATGGCAGATGTTGCCCTTGGTTGGATTCTAACCAAGGACTCCAGCACTGTCAGTCATCAATGCCACCAGTAAGCCACAATGTTGCATATTAAATATTGTGTACAGTTTGGGGCACTGGTGTAAAAAAAAGGACATACTGTAGTAGGGCACAAGTGAGTTGAAGGAAGAGAAACAAAGTTACAAATGGTATGGGACTATGGCACCAGGAAATATTATCAAAATTTGAATTTACTTTGAAAAAAAAAAAAGGCTCAAAAGTGACCTAGTAAAGTCACCATTATTATATAGAGGCTTGTAATTGTGACAAAAGATCCACACATATTGAGGAAAGAATGTTAATTTAGTACCAACAATTACAACCTCAATTCCAAAAACATTGGGACGCTGTATGTAGATAAAAACAGAATGCAATGGTTGGCATATCTCATAGATCGAGATTTTATTCACAATAGATCAAAGAACGCATGTCAAACATTTGACCATTTCATGAAAAAGAAAACTCATTTACAACTTGAAGGCAGCAGAGTATCTCAATAGAGTTGGGCCAGAGGCAACAAATGGCTGGAAAAGAAAGTTGTACCAATGAAAATGGAGTGGTTGGAGGAATAATTTGCAACAAAGTCACATGGCTGGGTATACAAAGAGCTTGCTAATGAGGCAGAATCTCTCAGAAGCAAAGATGTTAACCTGCAAAAAACTGCATGTAAAATTTATATAATTTCTGAAAATTGACTTTGAATATCCCACCATCTACAATACATAATTATAATATCATCAAAAGACTGAGAGAATCTGGAGAAATCCATATGCACAAGGGACAAGACCGACGGTCAATAAACATTACATTGAATGCTCATGATCTGTGGACCCTTTAGAGGTACTGCATTAAAAGCAGAAATGATAATGTACTAGAAATCACTGCATGGGCTTAGGACCACTTCACAAAATCATTTTCTGAACAAAGTTAACCATGCAATCCACAAATGCCAGTTAAAGTTGTATCATGCAAAGAAGAAGCCATATGTTAACATGATACAATGATTTCCGCAAAACAATGCTAAACCACATACTTTGTCCATTGCAACAGCATAGCTTCACAGAAAAAGAGTCTGGGTACTGAACTGGCCTGCCTACAGTCTAGACCAGGGGTGCACAACCTTTTTTGGTTTGAGGGCCGCATTGTCACATTGCTCTATTTCAAGGGGCCTCAAAAGAAAGAAAAAAACACTTGTTTGTATCAGCCTTATTACCCAGGCTGATGAAAAGTGAATGGGGAGGAATGATCGCTACCTCAGTCACTGCTCCCTCATTCAGTTCTGTTGATTATTAGCAGACCATTCCTGATTACACGGTGAGAAGTGCTGACAATAATTGTAAATCTTTCATCCTGATAAAACATGCAAATCAGCCGACAAACGAGTGATTCCTTGTTTATCGGCTGATCAGCGGCACAATTATACCTGCCAGATATCTATGAAGACTTGTTGCCAGTAATTGTTCCGAATATCATGCAGTGTAATGATTTTTGACACATTCCTCAGCATGGCCTTGAAACAGAAGATTCATACTTACCTGCTCCCTGCCGCTGTCTCCATCTTACGGTCCCCGTGCTATTCACATCCGGCTGGCTATTTGCATAGTCACATGCTCCACTCCAGCCAATGACCAGCTTCAGTGGTGATGTGGCCACAAGCAGTGTGTCACCGCTGAAGTCATTCATTTGTTGGAGAGGTGCTACGGGACCAGAAGATAGAGACAGCGAGAAAATAACTAGTAAGCACTTTTGTAACGGGGTGCCGAAGGCACACTTGGTCTCCCATCAGCCGCAGACCTGCTGCTTAGCTTTGGGAGCGAGGATCTGTGTTTGACCTCGTTCCCAGGGCGGCTTTGCTAGCTGGGAGGCTCCCTGCTCCTAGGTCTGCCTTAAGTGCCGAGTTGATCACTCGGTGCTCGACTGGTCGGTCTGTCGGTCATGTGGCGCTGGCCACGTCACATGACCCTCACTCCCCACTATAAATACAGGCAGCCTGCTGGCCACAGGTTGCCTGTTAATTCTAGGTTCCTGGCATTTTGTTGGACTACTGAATACTACCTGACCCTGTTCCCTGACGATCCTTTGCCTGCTCTTCCTGTACTGCGCGTCTCTCCTGGTATCCTGACCCCGGCTTCCACCTGACGATTCTTTGCGGACTCCTATTGTACTTAGTTTCTATCCTGGTATTTGACCTCGGCGTTTCCTGACTAGTCTCTGCTCATTCCTTAGTACTGCGTAGCTCTCTAGGTATTGACCCGGTCTGTTCATGTTCCGTTATTTGTCTTGTCTGTCTTCCCAGCACGTATCCTAAGTTAGGGACTGCCGTCTAGTTGTCCCCTGTCATTAGGACTTGCGAGGCAAGTAGGCAGGGCCACGGGTGAGGGTGGAGCGCAGTGGTCACTATCCTCCCCCCTGTGTGTAGTGTACGTGACCGTCACAGATTAACAGGCCATAACCTAACCACTGTATCATGAATCCTCTGGTGACCCTGAGTTACCATGTCTCTAACCTGACGCAGATGGTGCAGGAGCTAGGGGGGAAACTCTGTTCTTTTGAGCTAGGACAAGGTACTTCCATCCCTCAGGCCTCCAGTCCACATTTAGAGCCCCAGATTAAGCTTCCTGAGCCCTTTTCTGGAGATTGGAAGAAGTTTCTTTCCTTTAAAGAAAATTGTAAACTTTTTTCTGTTTGCACCCCGTATAATCTGGCCCCGAGAGTCAACGTGTGGGCATTGTCATTTCCCGGTCACAGGGTGATCCCCAGGACTTGGCATTTTCTTTACCTGCTGACACCAGTTGTTTAACATCAGTGGAGGTTTTTTTCAGGCCCTGGGTACCCTGTATGATGAACCAGACAGGACACTGGTAGCCGAGACTGCTCTAAAGGTTCTGGTTCAGGGCAATCTACCTGCGGAGGAGTATTGCACCCAATTGGTGTGTTCCATCAGGATGGAATGAACCAGCACTTAAGAGTCAGTTCAGGTCAGGTCTGTCTGATAACTTAAAGGATCCTCTAGTGAGTTATCAGCTTCCAGAGACTCTAGAGGAGATGATGACTCTTGTAGTCCTACTTGACCGACGGGTTAGAGAGAGACGACAGGGACGACAGTTCTCTCCTCAGGTGGTGGTTCAGCCTGAGGTCTATCCCAGAAACAACGCTGAGGTCTCTACCGAAAAACCCATGCAGGTCGGCATGACTCAAGGGAATCTGCGCCGCAGACATGGAGTGTGTTTTTACTGCGGAGATCCTGACCATTGGATCAACCAGTGTCCTAAGAAGGCCCTCTCCGTTAGGTCTCCCAAGGCAAGGCAACCTAAAGACCAGGTACACCCTGATATTACAAAATGTAAGCTTTTGGTGCCATTAGACTGTGTATTCCAATTTTTCCTCTTCCTACACCTATCCATGTCATGGCTATTGACGCCACTCCCCTGGTAGGTGGTATGGTGAGGTCATGTACCTCAGAGATTTCTTTAACTGTGGGGATGTGCCACTCTGGGAAATGTTCCCTCTTAGTCCTGGAGAACTTACCAGTCGAGGTGGTACTAGGGTCGCCTTGGCTCCGATTGATTGATTGGTCCAGGGGGGAGTTGGTGAAATGGGGACCTAAGTGTGACTCGTGCTTGTCTGTGGTACAAGCTGGGGTCTCAGTAGAATCTGATATATTACCCACGGTCATTAGGGAATATTCTGATGTGTTCTCATCACCTACCCCAGAGGTTCTACCACCCCATAGACCTTATGATTGCGCCATAGAGTTAGTAGAAGGTGCCAGGTTTCCTAAGGGGCGTATTTATAATCTCTCTAAGCCTGAACGCAAGGCTATGGAGGATTATATTAAGGAAAGCCTCGGTAAGGGGCACATTAGACCTTCTGTCTCTCCTATGGGAGCGGAGTTTTTCTTTGTTAAGAAGAAGGATTGTTGTCTTAGGCCTTGTATTGATTACCGGAAATTGAATAAGATCACTATCCAGAATAGATATTCTCTCCCATTCATTTGGATTTATTTAACCAGGTTCTGGGGGCAACCTGGTTTTCTAAGATTGACCTGAAAGGGGCATATAATCTAATCCGAATCAAGGAGGGAGACGAATGGAAGACGGCGTTCAATACTCCGGCAGGACATTTTGAATATCAGGTTATGCCTTTTGGACTCAGCAATGCCCCCGCTGTGTTCCAAAACTTTATGAATGATATTCTTAGAGAGTTTTTAGGTAAATTTGTCATTGTCTATCTTGACAACATTATGATATTTTCTCCTGATTTCAAATCTCATGTGTCTCATGTTAGACAAGTATTAGAGGTGTTGAGGGAGAATCAGTTGTCCGCTAAAAAAGAGAAATGTGTCTTTGGTGTACAGGAGATACTGTTTCTAGGGCATGTCCTGACCCTTCACGCCTTCAAGATGGATCCTGGTAAGGTACTAGCTATTAAGGAATGGGTAAGGCCTTCAT